>NC_138863.1:95292580-95830419 GCF_965194805.1 Balaenoptera borealis
AAAAAACGCATACGCCCTTTTTGGCCAACCAAGCAACCTGGAAAGGCAAATCAGCGTTACAAAGAAGTCTCGCTTCCCATCGGTCAAAAGGGCCATGCTGAATAAAGTGTCAAAACCAGAAATGCAGGACAGGCCATGGAGAAACGGGAGCCTTGCTACGCTGATGGGCGGGATGTAAATTGCCAACAGCCACTCTGGAGAAGTGTACGGTGTGTCCTGAAACATCTAAAAAACTCAGCTTAGAGAGCATAGGGCACTTCCACTCATGGGCGTATAAATTGGGAAAACTAAAAATCAGCAAGACACAGGCACCCCAAAGTTTAGGGCTGCTCTGTTGACAAGAACCTCCACTTCATTACACCTTAAATATCCCAGGAAAGAGAAAAATGGATAAAGAAGTTGTGGTCCTTATGTACAATGGAATGTCACTCAGGCATGAAATCAACATCATAAGGCTAGTAGCAGCATGATGAGAAGATTTAGGTACGACGATTCTAAGTGAAATAAGTCACACAGAAAAAGGCACTTATCATAAGATATCACTTATAGAGGGAATGTAAAAACCGCTACACTTGAACTGAATTACAAAACAGAACAGCGTCACACGTTTAGAAAACACACTATGGCTGCTTAACGGGAAAGGTGAGGTGGGGTGATGCATAAAACAAGGGTTTCAAATTAGCTCAGATACTGTTCCATAAACCCAATATGTAACAGACAAGACCTACTCCTTGCTCACTGAACTGGATTCAACACCCCCTGTTCACCGCCCAAGAATATATCTGACTAGTAAGACTCTTAAAACCAATGTATTGATATCTCTCTGTAAGTGAGTCAAGTGGGTGTAAAGCGGCATAAACACAGCAGTGAAAAGCAGCTAAACCCCATTATAAAAATCAATTACTTTTAAAAACCCGTGAAACAAAGACAGTGAAAGAGAGAAATTCATACAGAATTCGTTCAGGGGCTGGGATGCCACCTTTATTGACCATCTCTAGACCCACAGCTGATTGAGACATAAGGGTGGACACTCTTGGGGCTGAGAGGTTTGGTGAGGTTGGGTGAGCAAACGCAGACCCTTTAAAGTAATACTGCGTGGTACCCATCCCATGGGTCCAAAATCTCCAGGTTCAAGGGCATCTTCCTACATCGAAAACATGCTTGAGAAACCCAGAAGATGGTACACCGTGTGATCGGGAAAGGTTTCTAAAACGCACCTCATTTCTCATCTCCTTGTGCTCGGGCTCGCCATTCCAGCCGCTTTACTAGCAATCTCCCTCCTTGGAGAATGAGCACCTTTAACCTCCTGTTCCGTACAGGTTGCAAATTTGTCCTGAGCATGAACGGGAAGAGGGGGAACCAATGAGAGACTAGGTCGAGGTGTGGGGACAGGCACAGGTCACTCTATTTTCCCATCAGGAAGAAGAATTAACCACAGGCTCAGCCTGCCGCCCGGAACCACAATAGGGCCTGAAGCAATCCTGCGCTTTTGCGGCCAGCTCCCAAGAAAGCGAGTTGAAAATGGAGCTCAGGGGCACTGCAATTCACAAACCTGCAGAGTTAGAAACGATAACTCTCGTCCACAAATATATTGAGGGAAGGCAACGAAGAGGATTTGAAAGCAAGGCAGAATTGCAGGAAACAGATTTCAGGAGGTAGATTCGAATCGCCTTTAAAGCACAGGAAAAGCGGCAAAACCTCGACCATGATGCCCTTGGCCAAAAAGGGCGTATGCGTTTTTTCCTGAATATATTCAGGAAAAAACGCATACGCCCTTTTTGGCCAACCAAGCAACCTGGAAAGGCAAATCAGCGCTACAAAGAAGTCTCGCTTCCCATCGGTCAAAAGGGCCATGCTGAATAAAGTGTCAAAACCAGAAAAGCAGGACAAGCCATGGAGAAACGGGAGCCTTGCTACGCTGATGGGCGGGATGTAAATTGCCAACAGCCACTCTGGAGAAGTGTACAGTGTGTCCTGAAACATCTAAAAAACTCAGCTTAGAGAGCATAGGGCAGTTCCACTCATGGGCGTATAAATTGGGAAAACTAAAAATCAGCAAGACACAGGCACCCCAAAGTTTAGGGCTGCTCTGTTGACAAGAACCTCCACTTCATTACACCTTAAATATCCCAGGAAAGAGAAAAATGGATAAAGAAGTTGTGGTCCATATGTATAATGGCATATCACTCAGCAATGAAATCAACATCATAAGGCTAGTAGCAGCATGATGAGAAGATTTAGGTACGACGATTCTAAGTGAAATAAGTCACAGAGAAAGACACTTATCGTAAGATATCACTTATAGAGGGAATGTAAAAACCGCTACACTTGAACTGAATTACAAAACAGAACAGCGTCACACGTTTAGAAAACACACTATGGCTGCTTAACGGGAACGGTGAGGTGGGGTGACGCATAACACAAGGGTTTCAAATTAGCTCAGATACTGTTCCATAAACCCAATATGTAACAGACAAGACCTACTCCTTGCTCAGTGAACTGGATTCAACACCCCCTGTTCACCGCCCAAGAATATATCTGACTAGTAAGACTCTTAAAACCAATGTATTGATATTTCTCTGTAAGTGAGTCAAGTGGGTCTAAAGCGGCATAAACACAGCAGTGAAAAGCAGCTAAACCCCATTATAAAAATCAATTACTTTTAAAAACCCGTGAAACAAAGACAGTGAAAGAGAGAGAAATTCTTACAAAATTCGTTCAGGGGCTGTGATGCCACCTGGATTGACCATATCTAGACCAAAGCTGATTGAGACATAAGGGTGGACACTCTTGGGGCTGAGAGGTTTGGTGAGGTTGGGTGAGCAAACGCAGACCCTTTAAAGTAATACTGCGTGGTATCCATCCCATGGGTCCCAAATCTCCAGCTTCAAGGGCATCTTCCTACATCAAAAACATGCATGAGAAACCCAGAAGATGGTACACCATGTGATCGGGAAAGATGTCTAAAACGCACCTCATTTCTCATCTCCTTGTGCTCGGGTTCGCCATTCCAGCCGCTTTACTAGCAATCTCCCTCCTTGGAGAATGAGCACCTTTAACCTCCTGTTCCGTACAGGTTGCAATTTGTCCTGAGGATGAACGGGAAGAGGGGGAACCAATGAGAGACTAGGTTTAGGTGTGGGGACAGGCACAGGTCACTCTATTTTCCCATCAGGAAGAAGAATTAACCACAGGCTCAGCCTGCCTCCCGGAACCAGAATAGGGCATGAAGCAATCCTGCGCTTTTGGGTCCAGCTCCCAAGAAAAAGAGTTGAAAAATTCAGCTCAGGGGCACTGCAATTCACAAACCTGCAGAGTTATAAATGTTAACTCTCGTCCACAAATATATTGAGGGAAGGCAACGAAGAGGATTTGAAAGCAAGGCAGAATTGCAGGAAACAGATTTCAGGAGGTAGATTCGAATCGCCTTTAAAGCACAGGAAAAGCGGCAAAATTTCGACAATGATGCCCTTGGCCAAAAAGGGCGTATGCGTTTTTTCCTGAATATATTCAGGAAAAAACGCATACGCCCTTTTTGGCCAACCAAGCAACCTGGAAAGGCAAATCAGCGTTACAAAGAAGTCTCGCTTCCCATCGGTCAAAAGGGCCATGCTGAATAAAGTGTCAAAACCAGAAATGCAGGACAGGCCATGGAGAAACGGGAGCCTTGCTACGCTGATGGGCGGGATGTAAATTGCCAACAGCCACTCTGGAGAAGTGTACGGTGTGTCCTGAAACATCTAAAAAACTCAGCTTAGAGAGCATAGGGCACTTCCACTCATGGGCGTATAAATTGGGAAAACTAAAAATCAGCAAGACACAGGCACCCCAAAGTTTAGGGCTGCTCTGTTGACAAGAACCTCCACTTCATTACACCTTAAATATCCCAGGAAAGAGAAAAATGGATAAAGAAGTTGTGGTCCTTATGTACAATGGAATGTCACTCAGGCATGAAATCAACATCATAAGGCTAGTAGCAGCATGATGAGAAGATTTAGGTACGACGATTCTAAGTGAAATAAGTCACACAGAAAAAGGCACTTATCATAAGATATCACTTATAGAGGGAATGTAAAAACCGCTACACTTGAACTGAATTACAAAACAGAACAGCGTCACACGTTTAGAAAACACACTATGGCTGCTTAACGGGAAAGGTGAGGTGGGGTGATGCATAAAACAAGGGTTTCAAATTAGCTCAGATACTGTTCCATAAACCCAATATGTAACAGACAAGACCTACTCCTTGCTCACTGAACTGGATTCAACACCCCCTGTTCACTGCCCAAGAATATATCTGACTAGTAAGACTCTTAAAACCAATGTATTGATATCTCTCTGTAAGTGAGTCAAGTGGGTGTAAAGCGGCATAAACACAGCAGTGAAAAGCAGCTAAACCCCATTATAAAAATCAATTACTTTTAAAAACCCGTGAAACAAAGACAGTGAAAGAGAGAGAAATTCATACAGAATTCGTTCAGGGGCTGGGATGCCACCTTTATTGACCATCTCTAGACCCACAGCTGATTGAGACATAAGGGTGGACACTCTTGGGGCTGAGAGGTTTGGTGAGGTTGGGTGAGCAAACGCAGACCCTTTAAAGTAATACTGCGTGGTACCCATCCCATGGGTCCAAAATCTCCAGGTTCAAGGGCATCTTCCTACATCGAAAACATGCTTGAGAAACCCAGAAGATGGTACACCGTGTGATCGGGAAAGGTTTCTAAAACGCACCTCATTTCTCATCTCCTTGTGCTCGGGCTCGCCATTCCAGCCGCTTTACTAGCAATCTCCCTCCTTGGAGAATGAGCACCTTTAACCTCCTGTTCCGTACAGGTTGCAAATTTGTCCTGAGCATGAACGGGAAGAGGGGGAACCAATGAGAGACTAGGTCGAGGTGTGGGGACAGGCACAGGTCACTCTATTTTCCCATCAGGAAGAAGAATTAACCACAGGCTCAGCCTGCCGCCCGGAACCACAATAGGGCCTGAAGCAATCCTGCGCTTTTGCGGCCAGCTCCCAAGAAAGCGAGTTGAAAATGGAGCTCAGGGGCACTGCAATTCACAAACCTGCAGAGTTAGAAACGATAACTCTCGTCCACAAATATATTGAGGGAAGGCAACGAAGAGGATTTGAAAGCAAGGCAGAATTGCAGGAAACAGATTTCAGGAGGTAGATTCGAATCGCCTTTAAAGCACAGGAAAAGCGGCAAAACCTCGACCATGATGCCCTTGGCCAAAAAGGGCGTATGCGTTTTTTCCTGAATATATTCAGGAAAAAACGCATACGCCCTTTTTGGCCAACCAAGCAACCTGGAAAGGCAAATCAGCGCTACAAAGAAGTCTCGCTTCCCATCGGTCAAAAGGGCCATGCTGAATAAAGTGTCAAAACCAGAAAAGCAGGACAAGCCATGGAGAAACGGGAGCCTTGCTACGCTGATGGGCGGGATGTAAATTGCCAACAGCCACTCTGGAGAAGTGTACAGTGTGTCCTGAAACATCTAAAAAACTCAGCTTAGAGAGCATAGGGCAGTTCCACTCATGGGCGTATAAATTGGGAAAACTAAAAATCAGCAAGACACAGGCACCCCAAAGTTTAGGGCTGCTCTGTTGACAAGAACCTCCACTTCATTACACCTTAAATATCCCAGGAAAGAGAAAAATGGATAAAGAAGTTGTGGTCCTTATGTACAATGGAATGTCACTCAGGCATGAAATCAACATCATAAGGCTAGTAGCAGCATGATGAGAAGATTTAGGTACGACGATTCTAAGTGCCATAAGTCACACAGAAAAAGGCACTTATCATAAGATATCACTTATAGAGGGAATGTAAAAACCGCTACACTTGAACTGAATTACAAAACAGAACAGCGTCACACGTTTAGGAAACACAATATGGCTGCTTAACGGGAAAGGTGAGGTGGGGTGATGCATAACACAAGGGTTTCAAATTAGCTCAGATACTGTTCCATAAACCCAATATGTAACAGACAAGACCTACTCCTTGCTCAGTGAACTGGATTCAACACCCCCTGTTCAACGCCCAAGAATATATCTGACTAGTAAGACTCTTAAAACCAATGTATTGATATTTCTCTGTAAGTGAGTCAAGTGGGTCTAAAGCGGCATAAACACAGCAGTGAAAAGCAGCTAAACCCCATTATAAAAATCAATTACTTTTAAAAACCCGTGAAACAAAGACAGTGAAAGAGAGAGAAATTCTTACAAAATTCGTTCAGGGGCTGTGATGCCACCTGGATTGACCATATCTAGACCAAAGCTGATTGAGACATAAGGGTGGACACTCTTGGGGCTGAGAGGTTTGGTGAGGTTGGGTGAGCAAACGCAGACCCTTTAAAGTAATACTGCGTGGTATCCATCCCATGGGTCCCAAATCTCCAGCTTCAAGGGCATCTTCCTACATCAAAAACATGCATGAGAAACCCAGAAGATGGTACACCATGTGATCGGGAAAGATGTCTAAAACGCACCTCATTTCTCATCTCCTTGTGCTCGGGTTCGCCATTCCAGCCGCTTTACTAGCAATCTCCCTCCTTGGAGAATGAGCACCTTTAACCTCCTGTTCCGTACAGGTTGCAATTTGTCCTGAGGATGAACGGGAAGAGGGGGAACCAATGAGAGACTAGGTCTAGGTGTGGGGACAGGCACAGGTCACTCTATTTTCCCATCAGGAAGAAGAATTAACCACAGGCTCAGCCTGCCTCCCGGAACCAGAATAGGGCCTGAAGCAATCCTGCGCTTTTGGGGCCAGCTCCCAAGAAAGCGAGTTGAAAAATTCAGCTCAGGGGCACTGCAATTCACAAACCTGCAGAGTTATAAATGTTAACTCTCGTCCACAAATATATTGAGGGAAGGCAACGAAGAGGATTTGAAAGCAAGGCAGAATTGCAGGAAACAGATTTCAGGAGGTAGATTCGAATCGCCTTTAAAGCACAGGAAAAGCGGCAAAATTTCGACAATGATGCCCTTGGCCAAAAAGGGCGTATGCGTTTTTTCCTGAATATATTCAGGAAAAAACGCATACGCCCTTTTTGGCCAACCAAGCAACCTGGAAAGGCAAATCAGCGCTACAAAGAAGTCTCGCTTCCCATCGGTCAAAAGGGCCATGCTGAATAAAGTGTCAAAACCAGAAATGCAGGACAGGCCATGGAGGTACGGGAGCCTTGCTACGCTGATGGGCGGGATGTAAATTGCCAACAGCCACTCTGGAGAAGTGTACGGTGTGTCCTGAAACATCTAAAAAACTCAGCTTAGAGAGCATAGGGCACTTCCATTCATGGGCGTATAAATTGGGAAAACTAAAAATCAGCAAGACACAGGCACCCCAAAGTTTAGGGCTGCTCTGTTGACAAGAACCTCCACTTCGTTACAACTTAAATATCCCAGGAAATAGAAAAATGGATAAAGAAGTTGTGGTCCATATGTATAATGGCATATCACTCAGCAATGAAATCAACATCATAAGGCTAGTAGCAGCATGATGAGAAGATTTAGGTACGACGACTCTAAGTGAAATAAGTCACACAGAAAAAGGCACTTATCATAAGATATCACTTATAGAGGGAATGTAAAAACCGCTACACTTGAACTGAATTACAAAACAGAACAGCGTCACACGTTTAGAAAACACACTATGGCTGCTTAACGGGAAAGGTGAGGTGGGGTGATGCATAAAACAAGGGTTTCAAATTAGCTCAGATACTGTTCCATAAACCCAATATGTAACAGTCAAGACCTACTCCTTGCTCAGTGAACTGGACTCAACACCCCCTGTTCACCGACCAAGAATATATCTGACTAGTAAGACTCTTAAAACCAATGTATTGATATCTCTCTGTAAGTGAGTCAAGTGGGTGTAAAGCGGCATAAACACAGCAGTGAAAAGCAGCTAAACCCCATTATAAAAGTCAATTACTTTTAAAAACCCGTGAAACAAAGACAGTGAAAGAGAGAGAAATTCATACAGAATTCGTTCAGGGGCTGGGATGCCACCTTTATTGACCATCTCTAGACCCACAGCTGATTGAGACATAAGGGTGGACACTCTTGGGGCTGAGAGGTTTGGTGAGGTTGGGTGAGGAAACGCAGACCCTTTAAAGTAATACTGCGTGGTACCCATCCCATGGGTCCAAAATCTCCAGGTTCAAGGGCATCTTCCTACATCGAAAACATGCATGAGAAACCCAGAAGACGGTACACCGTGTGATCGGGAAAGGTTTCTAAAACGCACCTCATTTCTCATCTCCTTGTGCTCGGGCTCGCCATTACAGCTGCTTTACTAGCAATCTCCCTCCTTGGATAATGAGCACCTTTAACCTCCTGTTCCGAACAGGTTGCAATTTGTCCTGAGGATGAACGGGAAGAGGGGGAACCAATGAGAGACTAGGTCTAGGTGTGGGGACAGGCACAGGTCACTCTATTTTCCCATCAGGAAGAAGAATTAACCACAGGCTCAGCCTGCCGCCCGGAACCACAATAGGGCCTGAAGCAATCCTGCGCTTTTGGGGCCAGCTCCCAAGAAAGCGAGTTGAAAAATGGAGCTCAGGGGCACTGCAATTCACTAACCTGCAGAGTTAGAAATGATAACTCTCGTCCACAAATATATTGAGGGAAAGCAACGAAGAGGATTTGAAAGCAAGGCAGAATTGCAGGAAACAGATTTCAGGAGGTAGATTCGAATCGCCTTTAAAGCACAGGAAAAGCGGCAAAACCTCGACCATGATGCCCTTGGCCAAAAAGGGCGTATGCGTTTTTTCCTGAATATATTCAGGAAAAAACGCATACGCCCTTTTTGGCCAACCAAGCAACCTGGAAAGGCAAATCAGCGCTACAAAGAAGTCTCGCTTCCCATCGGTCAAAAGGGCCATGATGAATAAAGTGTCAAAACCAGAAATGCAGGACAGGCCATGGAGAAACGGGAGCCTTGCTACGCTGATGGGCGGGATGTAAATTGCCAACAGCCACTCTGGAGAAGTGTACAGTGTGTCCTGAAACATCTAAAAAACTCAGCTTAGAGAGCATAGGGCAGTTCCACTCATGGGCGTATAAATTGGGAAAACTAAAAATCAGCAAGACACAGGCACCCCAAAGTTTAGGGCTGCTCTGTTGACAAGAACCTCCACTTCATTACACCTTAAATATCCCAGGAAAGAGAAAAATGGATAAAGAAGTTGTGGTCCTTATGTACAATGGAATGTCACTCAGGCATGAAATCAACATCATAAGGCTAGTAGCAGCATGATGAGAAGATTTAGGTACGACGATTCTAAGTGCCATAATTCACACAGAAAAAGGCACTTATCATAAGATATCACTTATAGAGGGAATGTAAAAACCGCTACACTTGAACTGAATTACAAAACAGAACAGCGTCACACGTTTAGGAAACACACTATGGCTGCTTAACGGGAAAGGTGAGGTGGGGTGATGCATAACACAAGGGTTTCAAATTAGCTCAGATACTGTTCCATAAACCCAATATGTAACAGACAAGACCTACTCCTTGCTCAGTGAACTGGATTCAACACCCCCTGTTCACCGCCCAAGAATATATCTGACTAGTAAGACTCTTAAAACCAATGTATTGATATCTCTCTGTAAGTGAGTCAAGTGGGTCTAAAGCGGCATAAACACAGCAGTGAAAAGCAGCTAAACCCCATTATAAAAATCAATTACTTTTAAAAACCCGTGAAACAAAGGCAGTGAAGAGAGAGAAATTCATACAGAATTCGTTCAGGGGCTGGGATGCCACCTTTATTGACCATCTCTAGACCCACAGCTGATTGAGACATAAGGGTGGACACTCTTCGGGCTGAGAGGTTTGGTGAGGTTGGGTGAGCAAAAGCAGACCCTTTAAAGTAATACTGCGTGGTACCCATCCCATGGGTCCAAAATCTCCAGGTTCAAGGGCATCTTCCTACATCGAAAACATGCATGAGAAACCCAGAAGACGGTACACCGTGTGATCGGGAAAGGTTTCTAAAACGCACCTCATTTCTCATCTCCTTGTGCTCGGGCTCGCCATTCCAGCCGCTTTACTAGCAATCTCCCTCCTTGGAGAATGAGCACCTTTAACCTCCTGTTCCGTACAGGTTGCAAATTTGTCCTGAGGATGAACGGGAAGAGGGGGAACCAATGAGAGACTAGGTCTAGGTGTGGGGACAGGCACAGGTCACTCTATTTTCCCATCAGGAAGAAGAATTAACCACAGGCTCAGCCTGCCGCCCGGAAACACAATAGGGCCTGAAGCAATCCTGCGCTTTTGCGGCCAGCTCCCAAGAAAGCGAGTTGAAAAATGGAGCTCAGGGGCACTGCAATTCACAAACCTGCAGAGTTAGAAATGATAACTCTCGTCCACAAATATATTGAGGGAAGGCAACGAAGAGGATTTGAAAGCAAGGCAGAATTGCAGGAAACAGATTTCAGGAGGTAGATTCGAATCGCCTTTAAAGCACAGGAAAAGAGGCAAAACCTCGACCATGATGCGCTTGGCCAAAAAGGGCGTATGCGTTTTTTCCTGAATATATTCAGGAAAAAACGCATACGCCCTTTTTGGCCAACCAAGCAACCTGGAAAGGCAAATCAGCGCTACAAAGAAGTCTCGCTTCCCATCGGTCAAAAGGGCCATGCTGAATAAAGTGTCAAAACCAGAAATGCAGGACAGGCCATGGAGAAACGGGAGCCTTGCTAGGCTGATGGGCGGCATGTAAATTGCCAACAGCCACTCTGGAGAAGTATACGGTGTGTCCTGAAACATCTAAAAAACTCAGCTTAGAGAGCATAGGGCACTTCCACTCATGGGCGTATAAATTGGGAAAACTAAAAATCAGCAAGACACAGGCACCCCAAAGTTTAGGGCTGCTCTGTTGACAAGAACCTCCACTTCGTTACACCTTAAATATCCCAGGAAAGAGAAAAATGGATAAAGAAGTTGTGGTCCATATGTATAATGGCATATCACTCAGCAATGAAATCAACATCATAAGGCTAGTAGCAGCATGATGAGAAGATTTAGGTACGACGATTCTAAGTGAAATAAGTCACAGAGAAAGACACTTATCGTAAGATATCACTTATAGAGGGAATGTAAAAACCGCTACACTTGAACTGAATTACAAAACAGAACAGCGTCACACGTTTAGAAAACACACTATGGCTGCTTAACGGGAAAGGTGAGGTGGGGTGACGCATAAAACAAGGGTTTCAAATTAGCTCAGATAGCGTTCCATAAACCCAATATGTAATAGACAAGACCTACTCCTTGCTCAGTGAACTGGACGCAAAAACCCCCTATTCACCGCCCAAGAATATATCTGACTAGGAAGAATCTTCAAAGCTATGTATTGATATCTCTCTGTAAGTGAGTCAAGTGGGTGTAAAGCAGCATAAACACAGCAGTGAAAAGCAGCTAGCCCCACTATAAAAATCAATTACTTTTAAAAACCCGTGAAACAAAGACAGTGAAAGAGAGAGAAATTCTTACAAAATTCGTTCAGGGGCTGTGATGCCACCTGGATTGACCATATCTAGACCCACAGCTGATTGAGACATAAGGGTAGACACTCTTGGGGCTGAGAGGTTTGGTGAGGTTGGGTGAGCAAACGCAGACCCTTTAAAGTAATACTGCATGGTACCCATCCCATAGGTCCCAAATCTCCAGGTTCAAGGGCATCTTCCTACATCGAAAACATGCATGAGAAACCCAGAAGACGGTACACCGTGTGATCGCGAAAGGTTTCTAAAACGCACCTCATTTCTCATCTCCTTGTGCTCGGGTTCGCCATTCCAGCTGCTTTACTAGCAATCTCCCTCCTTGGAGAATGAGCACCTTTAACCTCCTGTTCCGTACAGGTTGCAATTTGTCCTGAGGATGAACGGGAAGTGGGGGAACCAATGAGAGACTAGGTCTAGGTGTGGGGACAGGCACAGGTCACTCTATTTTCCCATCAGGAAGAAGAATTAACCACAGGCTCAGCCTGCCGCCCGGAACCACAATAGGGCCTGAAGCAATCCTGCGCTTTTGGGGCCAGCTCCCAAGAAAGCGAGTTGAAAAATGGAGCTCAGGGGCACTGCAATTCAGAAACCTGCAGAGTTATAAATGTTAACTCTCGTCCACAAATATATTGAGGGAAGGCAACGAAGAGGATTTGAAAGCAAGGCAGAATTGCAGGAAACAGATTTCAGGAGGTAGATTCGAATCGCCTTTAAAGCACAGGAAAAGCGGCAAAACCTCGACCATGATGCCCTTGGCCAAAAAGGGCGTATGCGTTTTTTCCTGAATATATTCAGGAAAAAACGCATACGCCCTTTTTGGCCAACCAAGCAACCTGGAAAGGCAAATCAGCGCTACAAAGAAGTCTCGCTTCCCATCGGTCAAAAGGGCCATGCTGAATAAAGTGTCAAAACCAGAAATGCAGGACAGGCCATGGAGAAACGGGAGCCTTGCTACGCTGATGGGCGGGATGTAAATTGCCAACAGCCACTCTGGAGAAGAGTACGGGGTGTCCTGAAACATCTAAAAAACTCAGCTTAGAGAGCATAGGGCACTTCCACTCATGGGCGTATAAATTGGGAAAACTGAAAATCAGCAAGACACAGGCACCCCAAAGTTTAGGGCTGCTCTGTTGACAAGAACCTCCACTTCGTTAAACCTTAAATATCCCAGGAAAGAGAAAAATGGATAAAGAAGTTGTGGTCCATATGTATAATGGCATATCACTCAGCAATGAAATCAACATCTTAAGGCTAGTAGCAGCATGATGAGAAGATTTAGGTACGAGGATTCTAAGTGAAATAAGTCACACAGAAAAAGGCACTTATCATAAGATATCACTTATAGAGGGAATGTAAAAACAGCTACACTTGAACTGAATTACAAAACAGAACAGCGTCACACGTTTAGAAAACACACTATGGCTGCTTAACGGGAAAGGTGAGGTGGGGTGATGCATAAAACAAGGGTTTCAAATTAGCTCAGATACTGTTCCATAAACCCAATATGTAACAGACAAGACCTACTCCTTGCTCACTGAACTGGATTCAACACCCCCTGTTCACCGCCCAAGAATATATCTGACTAGTAAGACTCTTAAAACCAATGTATTGATATCTCTCTGTAAGTGAGTCAAGTGGGTGTAAAGCGGCATAAACACAGCAGTGAAAAGCAGCTAAACCCCATTATAAAAATCAATTACTTTTAAAAACCCGTGAAACAAAGACAGTGAAAGAGAGAGAAATTCATACAGAATTCGTTCAGGGGCTGGGATGCCACCTTTATTGACCATCTCTAGACCCACAGCTGATTGAGACATAAGGGTGGACACTCTTGGGGCTGAGAGGTTTGGTGAGGTTGGGTGAGCAAACGCAGACCCTTTAAAGTAATACTGCATGGTACCCATCCCATGGGTCCAAAAGCTCCAGGTTCAAGGGCATCTTCCTACATCGAAAACATGCTTGAGAAACCCAGAAGATGGTACACCGTGTGATCGGGAAAGGTTTCTAAAACGCACCTCATTTCTCATCTCGTTGTGCTCGGGTTGGCCATTACAGCCGCTTTACTAGCAATCTCCCTCCTTGGAGAATGAGCACCTTTAACCTCCTGTTCCGTACAGGTTGCAAATTTGTCCTGAGCATGAACGGGAAGAGGGGGAACCAATGAGAGACTAGGTCGAGGTGTGGGGACAGGCACAGGTCACTCTATTTTCCCATCAGGAAGAAGAATTAACCACAGGCTCAGCCTGCCGCCCGGAACCACAATAGGGCCTGAAGCAATCCTGCGCTTTTGCGGCCAGCTCCCAAGAAAGCGAGTTGAAAATGGAGCTCAGGGGCACTGCAATTCACAAACCTGCAGAGTTAGAAACGATAACTCTCGTCCACAAATATATTGAGGGAAGGCAACGAAGAGGATTTGAAAGCAAGGCAGAATTGCAGGAAACAGATTTCAGGAGGTAGATTCGAATCGCCTTTAAAGCACAGGAAAAGCGGCAAAACCTCGACCATGATGCCCTTGGCCAAAAAGGGCGTATGCGTTTTTTCCTGAATATATTCAGGAAAAAACGCATACGCCCTTTTTGGCCAACCAAGCAACCTGGAAAGGCAAATCAGCGTTACAAAGAAGTCTCGCTTCCCATCGGTCAAAAGGGCCATGCTGAATAAAGTGTCAAAACCAGAAATGCAGGACAGGCCATGGAGAAACGGGAGCCTTGCTACGCTGATGGGCGGGATGTAAATTGCCAACAGCCACTCTGGAGAAGTGTACGGTGTGTCCTGAAACATCTAAAAAACTCAGCTTAGAGAGCATAGGGCACTTCCACTCATGGGCGTATAAATTGGGAAAACTAAAAATCAGCAAGACACAGGCACCCCAAAGTTTAGGGCTGCTCTGTTGACAAGAACCTCCACTTCATTACACCTTAAATATCCCAGGAAAGAGAAAAATGGATAAAGAAGTTGTGGTCCTTATGTACAATGGAATGTCACTCAGGCATGAAATCAACATCATAAGGCTAGTAGCAGCATGATGAGAAGATTTAGGTACGACGATTCTAAGTGAAATAAGTCACACAGAAAAAGGCACTTATCATAAGATATCACTTATAGAGGGAATGTAAAAACCGCTACACTTGAACTGAATTACAAAACAGAACAGCGTCACACGTTTAGAAAACACACTATGGCTGCTTAACGGGAAAGGTGAGGTGGGGTGATGCATAAAACAAGGGTTTCAAATTAGCTCAGATACTGTTCCATAAACCCAATATGTAACAGACAAGACCTACTCCTTGCTCACTGAACTGGATTCAACACCCCCTGTTCACCGCCCAAGAATATATCTGACTAGTAAGACTCTTAAAACCAATGTATTGATATCTCTCTGTAAGTGAGTCAAGTGGGTGTAAAGCGGCATAAACACAGCAGTGAAAAGCAGCTAAACCCCATTATAAAAATCAATTACTTTTAAAAACCCGTGAAACAAAGACAGTGAAAGAGAGAGAAATTCATACAGAATTCGTTCAGGGGCTGGGATGCCACCTTTATTGACCATCTCTAGACCCACAGCTGATTGAGACATAAGGGTGGACACTCTTGGGGCTGAGAGGTTTGGTGAGGTTGGGTGAGCAAACGCAGACCCTTTAAAGTAATACTGCGTGGTACCCATCCCATGGGTCCAAAATCTCCAGGTTCAAGGGCATCTTCCTACATCGAAAACATGCTTGAGAAACCCAGAAGATGGTACACCGTGTGATCGGGAAAGGTTTCTAAAACGCACCTCATTTCTCATCTCCTTGTGCTCGGGCTCGCCATTCCAGCCGCTTTACTAGCAATCTCCCTCCTTGGAGAATGAGCACCTTTAACCTCCTGTTCCGTACAGGTTGCAAATTTGTCCTGAGCATGAACGGGAAGAGGGGGAACCAATGAGAGACTAGGTCGAGGTGTGGGGACAGGCACAGGTCACTCTATTTTCCCATCAGGAAGAAGAATTAACCACAGGCTCAGCCTGCCGCCCGGAACCACAATAGGGCCTGAAGCAATCCTGCGCTTTTGCGGCCAGCTCCCAAGAAAGCGAGTTGAAAATGGAGCTCAGGGGCACTGCAATTCACAAACCTGCAGAGTTAGAAACGATAACTCTCGTCCACAAATATATTGAGGGAAGGCAACGAAGAGGATTTGAAAGCAAGGCAGAATTGCAGGAAACAGATTTCAGGAGGTAGATTCGAATCGCCTTTAAAGCACAGGAAAAGCGGCAAAACCTCGACCATGATGCCCTTGGCCAAAAAGGGCGTATGCGTTTTTTCCTGAATATATTCAGGA
Organism: Balaenoptera borealis; assembly: GCF_965194805.1. NCBI lineage: Eukaryota > Metazoa > Chordata > Mammalia > Artiodactyla > Balaenopteridae > Balaenoptera > Balaenoptera borealis. The sequence continues at coordinate 95,308,414 of NC_138863.1, forward strand.
AAAAACGCATACGCCCTTTTTGGCCAACCAAGCAACCTGGAAAGGCAAATCAGCGCTACAAAGAAGTCTCGCTTCCCATCGGTCAAAAGGGCCATGCTGAATAAAGTGTCAAAACCAGAAAAGCAGGACAAGCCATGGAGAAACGGGAGCCTTGCTACGCTGATGGGCGGGATGTAAATTGCCAACAGCCACTCTGGAGAAGTGTACAGTGTGTCCTGAAACATCTAAAAAACTCAGCTTAGAGAGCATAGGGCAGTTCCACTCATGGGCGTATAAATTGGGAAAACTAAAAATCAGCAAGACACAGGCACCCCAAAGTTTAGGGCTGCTCTGTTGACAAGAACCTCCACTTCATTACACCTTAAATATCCCAGGAAAGAGAAAAATGGATAAAGAAGTTGTGGTCCTTATGTACAATGGAATGTCACTCAGGCATGAAATCAACATCATAAGGCTAGTAGCAGCATGATGAGAAGATTTAGGTACGACGATTCTAAGTGCCATAAGTCACACAGAAAAAGGCACTTATCATAAGATATCACTTATAGAGGGAATGTAAAAACCGCTACACTTGAACTGAATTACAAAACAGAACAGCGTCACACGTTTAGGAAACACACTATGGCTGCTTTACGGGAAAGGTGAGGTGGGGTGATGCATAACACAAGGGTTTCAAATTAGCTCAGATACTGTTCCATAAACCCAATATGTAACAGACAAGACCTACTCCTTGCTCAGTGAACTGGATTCAACACCCCCTGTTCACCGCCCAAGAATATATCTGACTAGTAAGACTCTTAAAACCAATGTATTGATATTTCTCTGTAAGTGAGTCAAGTGGGTCTAAAGCGGCATAAACACAGCAGTGAAAAGCAGCTAAACCCCATTATAAAAATCAATTACTTTTAAAAACCCGTGAAACAAAGACAGTGAAAGAGAGAGAAATTCTTACAAAATTCGTTCAGGGGCTGTGATGCCACCTGGATTGACCATATCTAGACCAAAGCTGATTGAGACATAAGGGTGGACACTCTTGGGGCTGAGAGGTTTGGTGAGGTTGGGTGAGCAAACGCAGACCCTTTAAAGTAATACTGCGTGGTATCCATCCCATGGGTCCCAAATCTCCAGCTTCAAGGGCATCTTCCTACATCAAAAACATGCATGAGAAACCCAGAAGATGGTACACCATGTGATCGGGAAAGGTTTCTAAAACGCACCTCATTTCTCATCTCCTTGTGCTCGGGTTCGCCATTCCAGCCGCTTTACTAGCAATCTCCCTCCTTGGAGAATGAGCACCTTTAACCTCCTGTTCCGTACAGGTTGCAATTTGTCCTGAGGATGAACGGGAAGAGGGGGAACCAATGAGAGACTAGGTCTAGGTGTGGGGACAGGCACAGGTCACTCTATTTTCCCATCAGGAAGAAGAATTAACCACAGGCTCAGCCTGCCTCCCGGAACCAGAATAGGGCATGAAGCAATCCTGCGCTTTTGGGGCCAGCTCCCAGGAAAAAGAGTTGAAAAATTCAGCTCAGGGGCACTGCAATTCACAAACCTGCAGAGTTATAAATGTTAACTCTCGTCCACAAATATATTGAGGGAAGGCAACGAAGAGGATTTGAAAGCAAGGCAGAATTGCAGGAAACAGATTTCAGGAGGTAGATTCGAATCGCCTTTAAAGCACAGGAAAAGCGGCAAAATTTCGACAATGATGCCCTTGGCCAAAAAGGGCGTATGCGTTTTTTCCTGAATATATTCAGGAAAAAACGCATACGCCCTTTTTGGCCAACCAAGCAACCTGGAAAGGCAAATCAGCGTTACAAAGAAGTCTCGCTTCCCATCGGTCAAAAGGGCCATGCTGAATAAAGTGTCAAAACCAGAAATGCAGGACAGGCCATGGAGAAACGGGAGCCTTGCTACGCTGATGGGCGGGATGTAAATTGCCAACAGCCACTCTGGAGAAGTGTACGGTGTGTCCTGAAACATCTAAAAAACTCAGCTTAGAGAGCATAGGGCACTTCCACTCATGGGCGTATAAATTGGGAAAACTAAAAATCAGCAAGACACAGGCACCCCAAAGTTTAGGGCTGCTCTGTTGACAAGAACCTCCACTTCATTACACCTTAAATATCCCAGGAAAGAGAAAAATGGATAAAGAAGTTGTGGTCCTTATGTACAATGGAATGTCACTCAGGCATGAAATCAACATCATAAGGCTAGTAGCAGCATGATGAGAAGATTTAGGTACGACGATTCTAAGTGAAATAAGTCACACAGAAAAAGGCACTTATCATAAGATATCACTTATAGAGGGAATGTAAAAACCGCTACACTTGAACTGAATTACAAAACAGAACAGCGTCACACGTTTAGAAAACACACTATGGCTGCTTAACGGGAAAGGTGAGGTGGGGTGATGCATAAAACAAGGGTTTCAAATTAGCTCAGATACTGTTCCATAAACCCAATATGTAACAGACAAGACCTACTCCTTGCTCACTGAACTGGATTCAACACCCCCTGTTCACCGCCCAAGAATATATCTGACTAGTAAGACTCTTAAAACCAATGTATTGATATCTCTCTGTAAGTGAGTCAAGTGGGTGTAAAGCGGCATAAACACAGCAGTGAAAAGCAGCTAAACCCCATTATAAAAATCAATTACTTTTAAAAACCCGTGAAACAAAGACAGTGAAAGAGAGAGAAATTCATACAGAATTCGTTCAGGGGCTGGGATGCCACCTTTATTGACCATCTCTAGACCCACAGCTGATTGAGACATAAGGGTGGACACTCTTGGGGCTGAGAGGTTTGGTGAGGTTGGGTGAGCAAACGCAGACCCTTTAAAGTAATACTGCGTGGTACCCATCCCATGGGTCCAAAATCTCCAGGTTCAAGGGCATCTTCCTACATCGAAAACATGCTTGAGAAACCCAGAAGATGGTACACCGTGTGATCGGGAAAGGTTTCTAAAACGCACCACATTTCTCATCTCCTTGTGCTCGGGCTCGCCATTACAGCCGCTTTACTAGCAATCTCCCTCCTTGGAGAATGAGCACCTTTAACCTCCTGTTCCGTACAGGTTGCAAATTTGTCCTGAGCATGAACGGGAAGAGGGGGAACCAATGAGAGACTAGGTCGAGGTGTGGGGACAGGCACAGGTCACTCTATTTTCCCATCAGGAAGAAGAATTAACCACAGGCTCAGCCTGCCGCCCGGAACCACAATAGGGCCTGAAGCAATCCTGCGCTTTTGCGGCCAGCTCCCAAGAAAGCGAGTTGAAAATGGAGCTCAGGGGCACTGCAATTCACAAACCTGCAGAGTTAGAAACGATAACTCTCGCCCACAAATATATTGAGGGAAGGCAACGAAGAGGATTTGAAAGCAAGGCAGAATTGCAGGAAACAGATTTCAGGAGGTAGATTCGAATCGCCTTTAAAGCACAGGAAAAGCGGCAAAACCTCGACCATGATGCCCTTGGCCAAAAAGGGCGTATGCGTTTTTTCCTGAATATATTCAGGAAAAAACGCATACGCCCTTTTTGGCCAACCAAGCAACCTGGAAAGGCAAATCAGCGCTACAAAGAAGTCTCGCTTCCCATCGGTCAAAAGGGCCATGCTGAATAAAGTGTCAAAACCAGAAAAGCAGGACAAGCCATGGAGAAACGGGAGCCTTGCTACGCTGATGGGCGGGATGTAAATTGCCAACAGCCACTCTGGAGAAGTGTACAGTGTGTCCTGAAACATCTAAAAAACTCAGCTTAGAGAGCATAGGGCAGTTCCACTCATGGGCGTATAAATTGGGAAAACTAAAAATCAGCAAGACACAGGCACCCCAAAGTTTAGGGCTGCTCTGTTGACAAGAACCTCCACTTCATTACACCTTAAATATCCCAGGAAAGAGAAAAATGGATAAAGAAGTTGTGGTCCTTATGTACAATGGAATGTCACTCAGGCATGAAATCAACATCATAAGGCTAGTAGCAGCATGATGAGAAGATTTAGGTACGACGATTCTAAGTGCCATAAGTCACACAGAAAAAGGCACTTATCATAAGATGTCACTTATAGAGGGAATGTAAAAACCGCTACACTTGAACTGAATTACAAAACAGAACAGCGTCACACGTTTAGGAAACACACTATGGCTGCTTTACGGGAAAGGTGAGGTGGGGTGATGCATAACACAAGGGTTTCAAATTAGCTCAGATACTGTTCCATAAACCCAATATGTAACAGACAAGACCTACTCCTTGCTCAGTGAACTGGATTCAACACCCCCTGTTCACCGCCCAAGAATATATCTGACTAGTAAGACTCTTAAAACCAATGTATTGATATTTCTCTGTAAGTGAGTCAAGTGGGTCTAAAGCGGCATAAACACAGCAGTGAAAAGCAGCTAAACCCCATTATAAAAATCAATTACTTTTAAAAACCCGTGAAACAAAGACAGTGAAAGAGAGAGAAATTCTTACAAAATTCGTTCAGGGGCTGTGATGCCACCTGGATTGACCATATCTAGACCAAAGCTGATTGAGACATAAGTGTGGACACTCTTGGGGCTGAGAGGTTTGGTGAGGTTGGGTGAGCAAACGCAGACCCTTTAAAGTAATACTGCGTGGTATCCATCCCATGGGTCCCAAATCTCCAGCTTCAAGGGCATCTTCCTACATCAAAAACATGCATGAGAAACCCAGAAGATGGTACACCATGTGATCGGGAAAGATGTCTAAAACGCACCTCATTTCTCATCTCCTTGTGCTCGGGTTCGCCATTCCAGCCGCTTTACTAGCAATCTCCCTCCTTGGAGAATGAGCACCTTTAACCTCCTGTTCCGTACAGGTTGCAATTTGTCCTGAGGATGAACGGGAAGAGGGGGAACCAATGAGAGACTAGGTCTAGGTGTGGGGACAGGCACAGGTCACTCTATTTTCCCATCAGGAAGAAGAATTAACCACAGGCTCAGCCTGCCTCCCGGAACCAGAATAGGGCATGAAGCAATCCTGCGCTTTTGGGGCCAGCTCCCAAGAAAAAGAGTTGAAAAATTCAGCTCAGGGGCACTGCAATTCACAAACCTGCAGAGTTATAAATGTTAACTCTCGTCCACAAATATATTGAGGGAAGGCAACGAAGAGGATTTGAAAGCAAGGCAGAATTGCAGGAAACAGATTTCAGGAGGTAGATTCGAATCGCCTTTAAAGCACAGGAAAAGCGGCAAAATTTCGACAATGATGCCCTTGGCCAAAAAGGGCGTATGCGTTTTTTCCTGAATATATTCAGGAAAAAACGCATACGCCCTTTTTGGCCAACCAAGCAACCTGGAAAGGCAAATCAGCGTTACAAAGAAGTCTCGCTTCCCATCGGTCAAAAGGGCCATGCTGAATAAAGTGTCAAAACCAGAAATGCAGGACAGGCCATGGAGAAACGGGAGCCTTGCTACGCTGATGGGCGGGATGTAAATTGCCAACAGCCACTCTGGAGAAGTGTACGGTGTGTCCTGAAACATCTAAAAAACTCAGCTTAGAGAGCATAGGGCACTTCCACTCATGGGCGTATAAATTGGGAAAACTAAAAATCAGCAAGACACAGGCACCCCAAAGTTTAGGGCTGCTCTGTTGACAAGAACCTCCACTTCATTACACCTTAAATATCCCAGGAAAGAGAAAAATGGATAAAGAAGTTGTGGTCCTTATGTACAATGGAATGTCACTCAGGCATGAAATCAACATCATAAGGCTAGTAGCAGCATGATGAGAAGATTTAGGTACGACGATTCTAAGTGAAATAAGTCACACAGAAAAAGGCACTTATCATAAGATATCACTTATAGAGGGAATGTAAAAACCGCTACACTTGAACTGAATTACAAAACAGAACAGCGTCACACGTTTAGAAAACACACTATGGCTGCTTAACGGGAAAGGTGAGGTGGGGTGATGCATAAAACAAGGGTTTCAAATTAGCTCAGATACTGTTCCATAAACCCAATATGTAACAGACAAGACCTACTCCTTGCTCACTGAACTGGATTCAACACCCCCTGTTCACCGCCCAAGAATATATCTGACTAGTAAGACTCTTAAAACCAATGTATTGATATCTCTCTGTAAGTGAGTCAAGTGGGTGTAAAGCGGCATAAACACAGCAGTGAAAAGCAGCTAAACCCCATTATAAAAATCAATTACTTTTAAAAACCCGTGAAACAAAGACAGTGAAAGAGAGAGAAATTCATACAGAATTCGTTCAGGGGCTGGGATGCCACCTTTATTGACCATCTCTAGACCCACAGCTGATTGAGACATAAGGGTGGACACTCTTGGGGCTGAGAGGTTTGGTGAGGTTGGGTGAGCAAACGCAGACCCTTTAAAGTAATACTGCGTGGTACCCATCCCATGGGTCCAAAATCTCCAGGTTCAAGGGCATCTTCCTACATCGAAAACATGCTTGAGAAACCCAGAAGATGGTACACCGTGTGATCGGGAAAGGTTTCTAAAACGCACCACATTTCTCATCTCCTTGTGCTCGGGCTCGCCATTACAGCCGCTTTACTAGCAATCTCCCTCCTTGGAGAATGAGCACCTTTAACCTCCTGTTCCGTACAGGTTGCAAATTTGTCCTGAGCAAGAACGGGAAGAGGGGGAACCAATGAGAGACTAGGTCGAGGTGTGGGGACAGGCACAGGTCACTCTATTTTCCCATCAGGAAGAAGAATTAACCACAGGCTCAGCCTGCCGCCCAGAACCACAATAGGGCCTGAAGCAATCCTGCGCTTTTGCGGCCAGCTCCCAAGAAAGCGAGTTGAAAATGGAGCTCAGGGGCACTGCAATTCACAAACCTGCAGAGTTAGAAACGATAACTCTCGCCCACAAATATATTGAGGGAAGGCAACGAAGAGGATTTGAAAGCAAGGCAGAATTGCAGGAAACAGATTTCAGGAGGTAGATTCGAATCGCCTTTAAAGCACAGGAAAAGCGGCAAAACCTCGACCATGATGCCCTTGGCCAAAAAGGGCGTATGCGTTTTTTCCTGAATATATTCAGGAAAAAACGCATACGCCCTTTTTGGCCAACCAAGCAACCTGGAAAGGCAAATCAGCGCTACAAAGAAGTCTCGCTTCCCATCGGTCAAAAGGGCCATGCTGAATAAAGTGTCAAAACCAGAAAAGCAGGACAAGCCATGGAGAAACGGGAGCCTTGCTACGCTGATGGGCGGGATGTAAATTGCCAACAGCCACTCTGGAGAAGTGTACAGTGTGTCCTGAAACATCTAAAAAACTCAGCTTAGAGAGCATAGGGCAGTTCCACTCATGGGCGTATAAATTGGGAAAACTAAAAATCAGCAAGACACAGGCACCCCAAAGTTTAGGGCTGCTCTGTTGACAAGAACCTCCACTTCATTACACCTTAAATATCCCAGGAAAGAGAAAAATGGATAAAGAAGTTGTGGTCCTTATGTACAATGGAATGTCACTCAGGCATGAAATCAACATCATAAGGCTAGTAGCAGCATGATGAGAAGATTTAGGTACGACGATTCTAAGTGCCATAAGTCACACAGAAAAAGGCACTTATCATAAGATGTCACTTATAGAGGGAATGTAAAAACCGCTACACTTGAACTGAATTACAAAACAGAACAGCGTCACACGTTTAGGAAACACACTATGGCTGCTTTACGGGAAAGGTGAGGTGGGGTGATGCATAACACAAGGGTTTCAAATTAGCTCAGATACTGTTCCATAAACCCAATATGTAACAGACAAGACCTACTCCTTGCTCAGTGAACTGGATTCAACACCCCCTGTTCACCGCCCAAGAATATATCTGACTAGTAAGACTCTTAAAACCAATGTATTGATATTTCTCTGTAAGTGAGTCAAGTGGGTCTAAAGCGGCATAAACACAGCAGTGAAAAGCAGCTAAACCCCATTATAAAAATCAATTACTTTTAAAAACCCGTGAAACAAAGACAGTGAAAGAGAGAGAAATTCTTACAAAATTCGTTCAGGGGCTGTGATGCCACCTGGATTGACCATATCTAGACCAAAGCTGATTGAGACATAAGGGTGGACACTCTTGGGGCTGAGAGGTTTGGTGAGGTTGGGTGAGCAAACGCAGACCCTTTAAAGTAATACTGCGTGGTATCCATCCCATGGGTCCCAAATCTCCAGCTTCAAGGGCATCTTCCTACATCAAAAACATGCATGAGAAACCCAGAAGATGGTACACCATGTGATCGGGAAAGATGTCTAAAACGCACCTCATTTCTCATCTCCTTGTGCTCGGGTTCGCCATTCCAGCCGCTTTACTAGCAATCTCCCTCCTTGGAGAATGAGCACCTTTAACCTCCTGTTCCGTACAGGTTGCAATTTGTCCTGAGGATGAACGGGAAGAGGGGGAACCAATGAGAGACTAGGTCTAGGTGTGGGGACAGGCACAGGTCACTCTATTTTCCCATCAGGAAGAAGAATTAACCACAGGCTCAGCCTGCCTCCCGGAACCAGAATAGGGCATGAAGCAATCCTGCGCTTTTGGGGCCAGCTCCCAAGAAAAAGAGTTGAAAAATTCAGCTCAGGGGCACTGCAATTCACAAACCTGCAGAGTTATAAATGTTAACTCTCGTCCACAAATATATTGAGGGAAGGCAACGAAGAGGATTTGAAAGCAAGGCAGAATTGCAGGAAACAGATTTCAGGAGGTAGATTCGAATCGCCTTTAAAGCACAGGAAAAGCGGCAAAATTTCGACAATGATGCCCTTGGCCAAAAAGGGCGTATGCGTTTTTTCCTGAATATATTCAGGAAAAAACGCATACGCCCTTTTTGGCCAACCAAGCAACCTGGAAAGGCAAATCAGCGTTACAAAGAAGTCTCGCTTCCCATCGGTCAAAAGGGCCATGCTGAATAAAGTGTCAAAACCAGAAATGCAGGACAGGCCATGGAGAAACGGGAGCCTTGCTACGCTGATGGGCGGGATGTAAATTGCCAACAGCCACTCTGGAGAAGTGTACGGTGTGTCCTGAAACATCTAAAAAACTCAGCTTAGAGAGCATAGGGCACTTCCACTCATGGGCGTATAAATTGGGAAAACTAAAAATCAGCAAGACACAGGCACCCCAAAGTTTAGGGCTGCTCTGTTGACAAGAACCTCCACTTCATTACACCTTAAATATCCCAGGAAAGAGAAAAATGGATAAAGAAGTTGTGGTCCTTATGTACAATGGAATGTCACTCAGGCATGAAATCAACATCATAAGGCTAGTAGCAGCATGATGAGAAGATTTAGGTACGACGATTCTAAGTGAAATAAGTCACACAGAAAAAGGCACTTATCATAAGATATCACTTATAGAGGGAATGTAAAAACCGCTACACTTGAACTGAATTACAAAACAGAACAGCGTCACACGTTTAGAAAACACACTATGGCTGCTTAACGGGAAAGGTGAGGTGGGGTGATGCATAAAACAAGGGTTTCAAATTAGCTCAGATACTGTTCCATAAACCCAATATGTAACAGACAAGACCTACTCCTTGCTCACTGAACTGGATTCAACACCCCCTGTTCACCGCCCAAGAATATATCTGACTAGTAAGACTCTTAAAACCAATGTATTGATATCTCTCTGTAAGTGAGTCAAGTGGGTGTAAAGCGGCATAAACACAGCAGTGAAAAGCAGCTAAACCCCATTATAAAAATCAATTACTTTTAAAAACCCGTGAAACAAAGACAGTGAAAGAGAGAGAAATTCATACAGAATTCGTTCAGGGGCTGGGATGCCACCTTTATTGACCATCTCTAGACCCACAGCTGATTGAGACATAAGGGTGGACACTCTTGGGGCTGAGAGGTTTGGTGAGGTTGGGTGAGCAAACGCAGACCCTTTAAAGTAATACTGCGTGGTACCCATCCCATGGGTCCAAAATCTCCAGGTTCAAGGGCATCTTCCTACATCGAAAACATGCTTGAGAAACCCAGAAGATGGTACACCGTGTGATCGGGAAAGGTTTCTAAAACGCACCACATTTCTCATCTCCTTGTGCTCGGGCTCGCCATTACAGCCGCTTTACTAGCAATCTCCCTCCTTGGAGAATGAGCACCTTTAACCTCCTGTTCCGTACAGGTTGCAAATTTGTCCTGAGCATGAACGGGAAGAGGGGGAACCAATGAGAGACTAGGTCGAGGTGTGGGGACAGGCACAGGTCACTCTATTTTCCCATCAGGAAGAAGAATTAACCACAGGCTCAGCCTGCCGCCCAGAACCACAATAGGGCCTGAAGCAATCCTGCGCTTTTGCGGCCAGCTCCCAAGAAAGCGAGTTGAAAATGGAGCTCAGGGGCACTGCAATTCACAAACCTGCAGAGTTAGAAACGATAACTCTCGCCCACAAATATATTGAGGGAAGGCAACGAAGAGGATTTGAAAGCAAGGCAGAATTGCAGGAAACAGATTTCAGGAGGTAGATTCGAATCGCCTTTAAAGCACAGGAAAAGCGGCAAAACCTCGACCATGATGCCCTTGGCCAAAAAGGGCGTATGCGTTTTTTCCTGAATATATTCAGGAAAAAACGCATACGCCCTTTTTGGCCAACCAAGCAACCTGGAAAGGCAAATCAGCGCTACAAAGAAGTCTCGCTTCCCATCGGTCAAAAGGGCCATGCTGAATAAAGTGTCAAAACCAGAAAAGCAGGACAAGCCATGGAGAAACGGGAGCCTTGCTACGCTGATGGGCGGGATGTAAATTGCCAACAGCCACTCTGGAGAAGTGTACAGTGTGTCCTGAAACATCTAAAAAACTCAGCTTAGAGAGCATAGGGCAGTTCCACTCATGGGCGTATAAATTGGGAAAACTAAAAATCAGCAAGACACAGGCACCCCAAAGTTTAGGGCTGCTCTGTTGACAAGAACCTCCACTTCATTACACCTTAAATATCCCAGGAAAGAGAAAAATGGATAAAGAAGTTGTGGTCCTTATGTACAATGGAATGTCACTCAGGCATGAAATCAACATCATAAGGCTAGTAGCAGCATGATGAGAAGATTTAGGTACGACGATTCTAAGTGCCATAAGTCACACAGAAAAAGGCACTTATCATAAGATGTCACTTATAGAGGGAATGTAAAAACCGCTACACTTGAACTGAATTACAAAACAGAACAGCGTCACACGTTTAGGAAACACACTATGGCTGCTTTACGGGAAAGGTGAGGTGGGGTGATGCATAACACAAGGGTTTCAAATTAGCTCAGATACTGTTCCATAAACCCAATATGTAACAGACAAGACCTACTCCTTGCTCAGTGAACTGGATTCAACACCCCCTGTTCACCGCCCAAGAATATATCTGACTAGTAAGACTCTTAAAACCAATGTATTGATATTTCTCTGTAAGTGAGTCAAGTGGGTCTAAAGCGGCATAAACACAGCAGTGAAAAGCAGCTAAACCCCATTATAAAAATCAATTACTTTTAAAAACCCGTGAAACAAAGACAGTGAAAGAGAGAGAAATTCTTACAAAATTCGTTCAGGGGCTGTGATGCCACCTGGATTGACCATATCTAGACCAAAGCTGATTGAGACATAAGGGTGGACACTCTTGGGGCTGAGAGGTTTGGTGAGGTTGGGTGAGCAAACGCAGACCCTTTAAAGTAATACTGCGTGGTATCCATCCCATGGGTCCCAAATCTCCAGCTTCAAGGGCATCTTCCTACATCAAAAACATGCATGAGAAACCCAGAAGATGGTACACCATGTGATCGGGAAAGATGTCTAAAACGCACCTCATTTCTCATCTCCTTGTGCTCGGGTTCGCCATTCCAGCCGCTTTACTAGCAATCTCCCTCCTTGGAGAATGAGCACCTTTAACCTCCTGTTCCGTACAGGTTGCAATTTGTCCTGAGGATGAACGGGAAGAGGGGGAACCAATGAGAGACTAGGTCTAGGTGTGGGGACAGGCACAGGTCACTCTATTTTCCCATCAGGAAGAAGAATTAACCACAGGCTCAGCCTGCCTCCCGGAACCAGAATAGGGCATGAAGCAATCCTGCGCTTTTGGGGCCAGCTCCCAAGAAAAAGAGTTGAAAAATTCAGCTCAGGGGCACTGCAATTCACAAACCTGCAGAGTTATAAATGTTAACTCTCGTCCACAAATATATTGAGGGAAGGCAACGAAGAGGATTTGAAAGCAAGGCAGAATTGCAGGAAACAGATTTCAGGAGGTAGATTCGAATCGCCTTTAAAGCACAGGAAAAGCGGCAAAATTTCGACAATGATGCCCTTGGCCAAAAAGGGCGTATGCGTTTTTTCCTGAATATATTCAGGAAAAAACGCATACGCCCTTTTTGGCCAACCAAGCAACCTGGAAAGGCAAATCAGCGTTACAAAGAAGTCTCGCTTCCCATCGGTCAAAAGGGCCATGCTGAATAAAGTGTCAAAACCAGAAATGCAGGACAGGCCATGGAGAAACGGGAGCCTTGCTACGCTGATGGGCGGGATGTAAATTGCCAACAGCCACTCTGGAGAAGTGTACGGTGTGTCCTGAAACATCTAAAAAACTCAGCTTAGAGAGCATAGGGCACTTCCACTCATGGGCGTATAAATTGGGAAAACTAAAAATCAGCAAGACACAGGCACCCCAAAGTTTAGGGCTGCTCTGTTGACAAGAACCTCCACTTCATTACACCTTAAATATCCCAGGAAAGAGAAAAATGGATAAAGAAGTTGTGGTCCTTATGTACAATGGAATGTCACTCAGGCATGAAATCAACATCATAAGGCTAGTAGCAGCATGATGAGAAGATTTAGGTACGACGATTCTAAGTGAAATAAGTCACACAGAAAAAGGCACTTATCATAAGATATCACTTATAGAGGGAATGTAAAAACCGCTACACTTGAACTGAATTACAAAACAGAACAGCGTCACACGTTTAGAAAACACACTATGGCTGCTTAACGGGAAAGGTGAGGTGGGGTGATGCATAAAACAAGGGTTTCAAATTAGCTCAGATACTGTTCCATAAACCCAATATGTAACAGACAAGACCTACTCCTTGCTCACTGAACTGGATTCAACACCCCCTGTTCACCGCCCAAGAATATATCTGACTAGTAAGACTCTTAAAACCAATGTATTGATATCTCTCTGTAAGTGAGTCAAGTGGGTGTAAAGCGGCATAAACACAGCAGTGAAAAGCAGCTAAACCCCATTATAAAAATCAATTACTTTTAAAAACCCGTGAAACAAAGACAGTGAAAGAGAGAGAAATTCATACAGAATTCGTTCAGGGGCTGGGATGCCACCTTTATTGACCATCTCTAGACCCACAGCTGATTGAGACATAAGGGTGGACACTCTTGGGGCTGAGAGGTTTGGTGAGGTTGGGTGAGCAAACGCGGACCCTTTAAAGTAATACTGCGTGGTACCCATCCCATGGGTCCAAAATCTCCAGGTTCAAGGGCATCTTCCTACATCGAAAACATGCTTGAGAAACCCAGAAGACGGTACACCGTGTGATCGGGAAAGGTTTCTAAAACGCACCTCATTTCTCATCTCCTTGTGCTCGGGCTCGCCATTCCAGCCGCTTTACTAGCAATCTCCCTCCTTGGAGAATGAGCACCTTTAACCTCCTGTTCCGTACAGGTTGCAAATTTGTCCTGAGCATGAACGGGAAGAGGGGGAACCAATGAGAGACTAGGTCGAGGTGTGGGGACAGGCACAGGTCACTCTATTTTCCCATCAGGAAGAAGAATTAACCACAGGCTCAGCCTGCCGCCCGGAACCACAATAGGGCCTGAAGCAATCCTGCGCTTTTGCGGCCAGCTCCCAAGAAAGCGAGTTGAAAATGGAGCTCAGGGGCACTGCAATTCACAAACCTGCAGAGTTATAAACGATAACTCTCGTCCACAAATATATTGAGGGAAAGCAACGAAGAGGATTTGAAAGCAAGGCAGAATTGCAGGAAACAGATTTCAGGAGGTAGATTCGAATCGCCTTTAAAGCACAGGAAAAGCGGCAAAACCTCGACCATGATGCCCTTGGCCAAAAAGGGCGTATGCGTTTTTTCCTGAATATATTCAGGAAAAAACGCATACGCCCTTTTTGGCCAACCAAGCAACCTGGAAAGGCAAATCAGCGCTACAAAGAAGTCTCGCTTCCCATCGGTCAAAAGGGCCATGCTGAATAAAGTGTCAAAACCAGAAAAGCAGGACAAGGATGGAGAAACGGGAGCCTTGCTACGCTGATGGGCGGGATGTAAATTGCCAACAGCCACTCTGGAGAAGTGTACAGTGTGTCCTGAAACATCTAAAAAACTCAGCTTAGAGAGCATAGGGCACTTCCACTCATGGGTGTATAAATTGGGAAAACTAAAAATCAGCAAGACACAGGCACCCCAAAGTTTAGGGCTGCTCTGTTGACAAGAACCTCCACTTCATTACACCTTAAATATCCCAGGAAAGAGAAAAATGGATAAAGAAGTTGTGGTCCTTATGTACAATGGAATGTCACTCAGGCATGAAATCAACATCATAAGGCTAGTAGCAGCATGATGAGAAGATTTAGGTACGACGATTCTAAGTGCCATAAGTCACACAGAAAAAGGCACTTATCATAAGATATCACTTATAGAGGGAATGTAAAAACCGCTACACTTGAACTGAATTACAAAACAGAACAGCGTCACACGTTTAGGAAACACAATATGGCTGCTTAACGGGAAAGGTGAGGTGGGGTGATGCATAACACAAGGGTTTCAAATTAGCTCAGATACTGTTCCATAAACCCAATATGTAACAGACAAGACCTACTCCTTGCTCAGTGAACTGGATTCAACACCCCCTGTTCACCGCCCAAGAATATATCTGACTAGTAAGACTCTTAAAACCAATGTATTGATATTTCTCTGTAAGTGAGTCAAGTGGGTCTAAAGCGGCATAAACACAGCAGTGAAAAGCAGCTAAACCCCATTATAAAAATCAATTACTTTTAAAAACCCGTGAAACAAAGACAGTGAAAGAGAGAGAAATTCTTACAAAATTCGTTCAGGGGCTGTGATGCCACCTGGATTGACCATATCTAGACCAAAGCTGATTGAGACATAAGGGTGGACACTCTTGGGGCTGAGAGGTTTGGTGAGGTTGGGTGAGCAAACGCAGACCCTTTAAAGTAATACTGCGTGGTATCCATCCCATGGGTCCCAAATCTCCAGCTTCAAGGGCATCTTCCTACATCAAAAACATGCATGAGAAACCCAGAAGATGGTACACCATGTGATCGGGAAAGATGTCTAAAACGCACCTCATTTCTCATCTCCTTGTGCTCGGGTTCGCCATTCCAGCCGCTTTACTAGCAATCTCCCTCCTTGGAGAATGAGCACCTTTAACCTCCTGTTCCGTACAGGTTGCAATTTGTCCTGAGGATGAACGGGAAGAGGGGGAACCAATGAGAGACTAGGTCTAGGTGTGGGGACAGGCACAGGTCACTCTATTTTCCCATCAGGAAGAAGAATTAACCACAGGCTCAGCCTGCCTCCCGGAACCAGAATAGGGCCTGAAGCAATCCTGCGCTTTTGGGGCCAGCTCCCAAGAAAGCGAGTTGAAAAATTCAGCTCAGGGGCACTGCAATTCACAAACCTGCAGAGTTATAAATGTTAACTCTCGTCCACAAATATATTGAGGGAAGGCAACGAAGAGGATTTGAAAGCAAGGCAGAATTGCAGGAAACAGATTTCAGGAGGTAGATTCGAATCGCCTTTAAAGCACAGGAAAAGCGGCAAAATTTCGACAATGATGCCCTTGGCCAAAAAGGGCGTATGCGTTTTTTCCTGAATATATTCAGGAAAAAACGCATACGCCCTTTTTGGCCAACCAAGCAACCTGGAAAGGCAAATCAGCGCTACAAAGAAGTCTCGCTTCCCATCGGTCAAAAGGGCCATGCTGAATAAAGTGTCAAAACCAGAAATGCAGGACAGGCCATGGAGGTACGGGAGCCTTGCTACGCTGATGGGCGGGATGTAAATTGCCAACAGCCACTCTGGAGAAGTGTACGGTGTGTCCTGAAACATCTAAAAAACTCAGCTTAGAGAGCATAGGGCACTTCCATTCATGGGCGTATAAATTGGGAAAACTAAAAATCAGCAAGACACAGGCACCCCAAAGTTTAGGGCTGCTCTGTTGACAAGAACCTCCACTTCGTTACAACTTAAATATCCCAGGAAATAGAAAAATGGATAAAGAAGTTGTGGTCCATATGTATAATGGCATATCACTCAGCAATGAAATCAACATCATAAGGCTAGTAGCAGCATGATGAGAAGATTTAGGTACGACGACTCTAAGTGAAATAAGTCACACAGAAAAAGGCACTTATCATAAGATATCACTTATAGAGGGAATGTAAAAACCGCTACACTTGAACTGAATTACAAAACAGAACAGCGTCACACGTTTAGAAAACACACTATGGCTGCTTAACGGGAAAGGTGAGGTGGGGTGATGCATAAAACAAGGGTTTCAAATTAGCTCAGATACTGTTCCATAAACCCAATATGTAACAGACAAGACCTACTCCTTGCTCACTGAACTGGATTCAACACCCCCTGTTCACCGCCCAAGAATATATCTGACTAGTAAGACTCTTAAAACCAATGTATTGATATCTCTCTGTAAGTGAGTCAAGTGGGTGTAAAGCGGCATAAACACAGCAGTGAAAAGCAGCTAAACCCCATTATAAAAATCAATTACTTTTAAAAACCCGTGAAACAAAGACAGTGAAAGAGAGAGAAATTCATACAGAATTCGTTCAGGGGCTGGGATGCCACCTTTATTGACCATCTCTAGACCGACAGCTGATTGAGACATAAGGGTGGACACTCTTGGGGCTGAGAGGTTTGGTGAGGTTGGGTGAGCAAACGCGGACCCTTTAAAGTAATACTGCGTGGTACCCATCCCATGGGTCCAAAATCTCCAGGTTCAAGGGCATCTTCCTACATCGAAAACATGCTTGAGAAACCCAGAAGACGGTACACCGTGTGATCGGGAAAGGTTTCTAAAACGCACCTCATTTCTCATCTCCTTGTGCTCGGGCTCGCCATTCCAGCCGCTTTACTAGCAATCTCCCTCCTTGGAGAATGAGCACCTTTAACCTCCTGTTCCGTACAGGTTGCAAATTTGTCCTGAGCATGAACGGGAAGAGGGGGAACCAATGAGAGACTAGGTCGAGGTGTGGGGACAGGCACAGGTCACTCTATTTTCCCATCAGGAAGAAGAATTAACCACAGGCTCAGCCTGCCGCCCGGAACCACAATAGGGCCTGAAGCAATCCTGCGCTTTTGCGGCCAGCTCCCAAGAAAGCGAGTTGAAAATGGAGCTCAGGGGCACTGCAATTCACAAACCTGCAGAGTTATAAACGATAACTCTCGTCCACAAATATATTGAGGGAAAGCAACGAAGAGGATTTGAAAGCAAGGCAGAATTGCAGGAAACAGATTTCAGGAGGTAGATTCGAATCGCCTTTAAAGCACAGGAAAAGCGGCAAAACCTCGACCATGATGCCCTTGGCCAAAAAGGGCGTATGCGTTTTTTCCTGAATATATTCAGGAAAAAACGCATACGCCCTTTTTGGCCAACCAAGCAACCTGGAAAGGCAAATCAGCGCTACAAAGAAGTCTCGCTTCCCATCGGTCAAAAGGGCCATGCTGAATAAAGTGTCAAAACCAGAAAAGCAGGACAAGGATGGAGAAACGGGAGCCTTGCTACGCTGATGGGCGGGATGTAAATTGCCAACAGCCACTCTGGAGAAGTGTACAGTGTGTCCTGAAACATCTAAAAAACTCAGCTTAGAGAGCATAGGGCACTTCCACTCATGGGTGTATAAATTGGGAAAACTAAAAATCAGCAAGACACAGGCACCCCAAAGTTTAGGGCTGCTCTGTTGACAAGAACCTCCACTTCATTACACCTTAAATATCCCAGGAAAGAGAAAAATGGATAAAGAAGTTGTGGTCCTTATGTACAATGGAATGTCACTCAGGCATGAAATCAACATCATAAGGCTAGTAGCAGCATGATGAGAAGATTTAGGTACGACGATTCTAAGTGCCATAAGTCACACAGAAAAAGGCACTTATCATAAGATATCACTTATAGAGGGAATGTAAAAACCGCTACACTTGAACTGAATTACAAAACAGAACAGCGTCACACGTTTAGGAAACACAATATGGCTGCTTAACGGGAAAGGTGAGGTGGGGTGATGCATAACACAAGGGTTTCAAATTAGCTCAGATACTGTTCCATAAACCCAATATGTAACAGACAAGACCTACTCCTTGCTCAGTGAACTGGATTCAACACCCCCTGTTCACCGCCCAAGAATATATCTGACTAGTAAGACTCTTAAAACCAATGTATTGATATTTCTCTGTAAGTGAGTCAAGTGGGTCTAAAGCGGCATAAACACAGCAGTGAAAAGCAGCTAAACCCCATTATAAAAATCAATTACTTTTAAAAACCCGTGAAACAAAGACAGTGAAAGAGAGAGAAATTCTTACAAAATTCGTTCAGGGGCTGTGATGCCACCTGGATTGACCATATCTAGACCAAAGCTGATTGAGACATAAGGGTGGACACTCTTGGGGCTGAGAGGTTTGGTGAGGTTGGGTGAGCAAACGCAGACCCTTTAAAGTAATACTGCGTGGTATCCATCCCATGGGTCCCAAATCTCCAGCTTCAAGGGCATCTTCCTACATCAAAAACATGCATGAGAAACCCAGAAGATGGTACACCATGTGATCGGGAAAGATGTCTAAAACGCACCTCATTTCTCATCTCCTTGTGCTCGGGTTCGCCATTCCAGCCGCTTTACTAGCAATCTCCCTCCTTGGAGAATGAGCACCTTTAACCTCCTGTTCCGTACAGGTTGCAATTTGTCCTGAGGATGAACGGGAAGAGGGGGAACCAATGAGAGACTAGGTCTAGGTGTGGGGACAGGCACAGGTCACTCTATTTTCCCATCAGGAAGAAGAATTAACCACAGGCTCAGCCTGCCTCCCGGAACCAGAATAGGGCCTGAAGCAATCCTGCGCTTTTGGGGCCAGCTCCCAAGAAAGCGAGTTGAAAAATTCAGCTCAGGGGCACTGCAATTCACAAACCTGCAGAGTTATAAATGTTAACTCTCGTCCACAAATATATTGAGGGAAGGCAACGAAGAGGATTTGAAAGCAAGGCAGAATTGCAGGAAACAGATTTCAGGAGGTAGATTCGAATCGCCTTTAAAGCACAGGAAAAGCGGCAAAACCTCGACCATGATGCCCTTGGCCAAAAAGGGCGTATGCGTTTTTTCCTGAATATATTCAGGAAAAAACGCATACGCCCTTTTTGGCCAACCAAGCAACCTGGAAAGGCAAATCAGCGCTACAAAGAAGTCTCGCTTCCCATCGGTCAAAAGGGCCATGCTGAATAAAGTGTCAAAACCAGAAATGCAGGACAGGCCATGGAGGTACGGGAGCCTTGCTACGCTGATGGGCGGGATGTAAATTGCCAACAGCCACTCTGGAGAAGTGTACGGTGTGTCCTGAAACATCTAAAAAACTCAGCTTAGAGAGCATAGGGCACTTCCATTCATGGGCGTATAAATTGGGAAAACTAAAAATCAGCAAGACACAGGCACCCCAAAGTTTAGGGCTGCTCTGTTGACAAGAACCTCCACTTCGTTACAACTTAAATATCCCAGGAAATAGAAAAATGGATAAAGAAGTTGTGGTCCATATGTATAATGGCATATCACTCAGCAATGAAATCAACATCATAAGGCTAGTAGCAGCATGATGAGAAGATTTAGGTACGACGACTCTAAGTGAAATAAGTCACACAGAAAAAGGCACTTATCATAAGATATCACTTATAGAGGGAATGTAAAAACCGCTACACTTGAACTGAATTACAAAACAGAACAGCGTCACACGTTTAGAAAACACACTATGGCTGCTTAACGGGAAAGGTGAGGTGGGGTGATGCATAAAACAAGGGTTTCAAATTAGCTCAGATACTGTTCCATAAACCCAATATGTAACAGTCAAGACCTACTCCTTGCTCAGTGAACTGGACTCAACACCCCCTGTTCACCGACCAAGAATATATCTGACTAGTAAGACTCTTAAAACCAATGTATTGATATCTCTCTGTAAGTGAGTCAAGTGGGTGTAAAGCGGCATAAACACAGCAGTGAAAAGCAGCTAAACCCCATTATAAAAGTCAATTACTTTTAAAAACCCGTGAAACAAAGACAGTGAAAGAGAGAGAAATTCATACAGAATTCGTTCAGGGGCTGGGATGCCACCTTTATTGACCATCTCTAGACCCACAGCTGATTGAGACATAAGGGTGGACACTCTTGGGGCTGAGAGGTTTGGTGAGGTTGGGTGAGGAAACGCAGACCCTTTAAAGTAATACTGCGTGGTACCCATCCCATGGGTACAAAATCTCCAGGTTCAAGGGCATCTTCCTACATCGAAAACATGCATGAGAAACCCAGAAGACGGTACACCGTGTGATCGGGAAAGGTTTCTAAAACGCACCTCATTTCTCATCTCCTTGTGCTCGGGCTCGCCATTACAGCTGCTTTACTAGCAATCTCCCTCCTTGGATAATGAGCACCTTTAACCTCCTGTTCCGAACAGGTTGCAATTTGTCCTGAGGATGAACGGGAAGAGGGGGAACCAATGAGAGACTAGGTCTAGGTGTGGGGACAGGCACAGGTCACTCTATTTTCCCATCAGGAAGAAGAATTAACCACAGGCTCAGCCTGCCGCCCGGAACCACAATAGGGCCTGAAGCAATCCTGCGCTTTTGGGGCCAGCTCCCAAGAAAGCGAGTTGAAAAATGGAGCTCAGGGGCACTGCAATTCACAAACCTGCAGAGTTAGAAATGATAACTCTCGTCCACAAATATATTGAGGGAAAGCAACGGAGAGGATTTGAAAGCAAGGCAGAATTGCAGGAAACAGATTTCAGGAGGTAGATTCGAATCGCCTTTAAAGCACAGGAAAAGCGGCAAAACCTCGACCATGATGCCCTTGGCCAAAAAGGGCGTATGCGTTTTTTCCTGAATATATTCAGGAAAAAACGCATACGCCCTTTTTGGCCAACCAAGCAACCTGGAAAGGCAAATCAGCGCTACAAAGAAGTCTCGCTTCCCATCGGTCAAAAGGGCCATGCTGAATAAAGTGTCAAAACCAGAAAAGCAGGACAAGGATGGAGAAACGGGAGCCTTGCTACGCTGATGGGCGGGATGTAAATTGCCAACAGCCACTCTGGAGAAGTGTACAGTGTGTCCTGAAACATCTAAAAAACTCAGCTTAGAGAGCATAGGGCACTTCCACTCATGGGTGTATAAATTGGGAAAACTAAAAATCAGCAAGACACAGGCACCCCAAAGTTTAGGGCTGCTCTGTTGACAAGAACCTCCACTTCATTACACCTTAAATATCCCAGGAAAGAGAAAAATGGATAAAGAAGTTGTGGTCCTTATGTACAATGGAATGTCACTCAGGCATGAAATCAACATCATAAGGCTAGTAGCAGCATGATGAGAAGATTTAGGTACGACGATTCTAAGTGCCATAAGTCACACAGAAAAAGGCACTTATCATAAGATATCACTTATAGAGGGAATGTAAAAACCGCTACACTTGAACTGAATTACAAAACAGAACAGCGTCACACGTTTAGGAAACACACTATGGCTGCTTAACGGGAAAGGTGAGGTGGGGTGATGCATAACACAAGGGTTTCAAATTAGCTCAGATACTGTTCCATAAACCCAATATGTAACAGACAAGACCTACTCCTTGCTCAGTGAACTGGATTCAACACCCCCTGTTCACCGCCCAAGAATATATCTGACTAGTAAGACTCTTAAAACCAATGTATTGATATTTCTCTGTAAGTGAGTCAAGTGGGTCTAAAGCGGCATAAACACAGCAGTGAAAAGCAGCTAAACCCCATTATAAAAATCAATTACTTTTAAAAACCCGTGAAACAAAGACAGTGAAAGAGAGAGAAATTCTTACAAAATTCGTTCAGGGGCTGTGATGCCACCTGGATTGACCATATCTAGACCAAAGCTGATTGAGACATAAGGGTGGACACTCTTGGGGCTGAGAGGTTTGGTGAGGTTGGGTGAGCAAACGCAGACCCTTTAAAGTAATACTGCGTGGTATCCATCCCATGGGTCCCAAATCTCCAGCTTCAAGGGCATCTTCCTACATCAAAAACATGCATGAGAAACCCAGAAGATGGTACACCATGTGATCGGGAAAGATGTCTAAAACGCACCTCATTTCTCATCTCCTTGTGCTCGGGTTCGCCATTCCAGCCGCTTTACTAGCAATCTCCCTCCTTGGAGAATGAGCACCTTTAACCTCCTGTTCCGTACAGGTTGCAATTTGTCCTGAGGATGAACGGGAAGAGGGGGAACCAATGAGAGACTAGGTCTAGGTGTGGGGACAGGCACAGGTCACTCTATTTTCCCATCAGGAAGAAGAATTAACCACAGGCTCAGCCTGCCTCCCGGAACCAGAATAGGGCCTGAAGCAATCCTGCGCTTTTGGGGCCAGCTCCCAAGAAAGCGAGTTGAAAAATTCAGCTCAGGGGCACTGCAATTCACAAACCTGCAGAGTTATAAATGTTAACTCTCGTCCACAAATATATTGAGGGAAGGCAACGAAGAGGATTTGAAAGCAAGGCAGAATTGCAGGAAACAGATTTCAGGAGGTAGATTCGAATCGCCTTTAAAGCACAGGAAAAGCGGCAAAATTTCGACAATGATGCCCTTGGCCAAAAAGGGCGTATGCGTTTTTTCCTGAATATATTCAGGAAAAAACGCATACGCCCTTTTTGGCCAACCAAGCAACCTGGAAAGGCAAATCAGCGCTACAAAGAAGTCTCGCTTCCCATCGGTCAAAAGGGCCATGCTGAATAAAGTGTCAAAACCAGAAATGCAGGACAGGCCATGGAGGTACGGGAGCCTTGCTACGCTGATGGGCGGGATGTAAATTGCCAACAGCCACTCTGGAGAAGTGTACGGTGTGTCCTGAAACATCTAAAAAACTCAGCTTAGAGAGCATAGGGCACTTCCATTCATGGGCGTATAAATTGGGAAAACTAAAAATCAGCAAGACACAGGCACCCCAAAGTTTAGGGCTGCTCTGTTGACAAGAACCTCCACTTCGTTACAACTTAAATATCCCAGGAAATAGAAAAATGGATAAAGAAGTTGTGGTCCATATGTATAATGGCATATCACTCAGCAATGAAATCAACATCATAAGGCTAGTAGCAGCATGATGAGAAGATTTAGGTACGACGACTCTAAGTGAAATAAGTCACACAGAAAAAGGCACTTATCATAAGATATCACTTATAGAGGGAATGTAAAAACCGCTACACTTGAACTGAATTACAAAACAGAACAGCGTCACACGTTTAGAAAACACACTATGGCTGCTTAACGGGAAAGGTGAGGTGGGGTGATGCATAAAACAAGGGTTTCAAATTAGCTCAGATACTGTTCCATAAACCCAATATGTAACAGTCAAGACCTACTCCTTGCTCAGTGAACTGGACTCAACACCCCCTGTTCACCGACCAAGAATATATCTGACTAGTAAGACTCTTAAAACCAATGTATTGATATCTCTCTGTAAGTGAGTCAAGTGGGTGTAAAGCGGCATAAACACAGCAGTGAAAAGCAGCTAAACCCCATTATAAAAGTCAATTACTTTTAAAAACCCGTGAAACAAAGACAGTGAAAGAGAGAGAAATTCATACAGAATTCGTTCAGGGGCTGGGATGCCACCTTTATTGACCATCTCTAGACCCACAGCTGATTGAGACATAAGGGTGGACACTCTTGGGGCTGAGAGGTTTGGTGAGGTTGGGTGAGGAAACGCAGACCCTTTAAAGTAATACTGCGTGGTACCCATCCCATGGGTACAAAATCTCCAGGTTCAAGGGCATCTTCCTACATCGAAAACATGCATGAGAAACCCAGAAGACGGTACACCGTGTGATCGGGAAAGGTTTCTAAAACGCACCTCATTTCTCATCTCCTTGTGCTCGGGCTCGCCATTACAGCTGCTTTACTAGCAATCTCCCTCCTTGGATAATGAGCACCTTTAACCTCCTGTTCCGAACAGGTTGCAATTTGTCCTGAGGATGAACGGGAAGAGGGGGAACCAATGAGAGACTAGGTCTAGGTGTGGGGACAGGCACAGGTCACTCTATTTTCCCATCAGGAAGAAGAATTAACCACAGGCTCAGCCTGCCGCCCGGAACCACAATAGGGCCTGAAGCAATCCTGCGCTTTTGGGGCCAGCTCCCAAGAAAGCGAGTTGAAAAATGGAGCTCAGGGGCACTGCAATTCACAAACCTGCAGAGTTATAAATGATAACTCTCGTCCACAAATATATTGAGGGAAAGCAACGAAGAGGATTTGAAAGCAAGGCAGAATTGCAGGAAACAGATTTCAGGAGGTAGATTCGAATCGCCTTTAAAGCACAGGAAAAGCGGCAAAACCTCGACCATGATGCCCTTGGCCAAAAAGGGCGTATGCGTTTTTTCCTGAATATATTCAGGAAAAAACGCATACGCCCTTTTTGGCCAACCAAGCAACCTGGAAAGGCAAATCAGCGCTACAAAGAAGTCTCGCTTCCCATCGGTCAAAAGGGCCATGATGAATAAAGTGTCAAAACCAGAAATGCAGGACAGGCCATGGAGAAACGGGAGCCTTGCTACGCTGATGGGCGGGATGTAAATTGCCAACAGCCACTCTGGAGAAGTGTACAGTGTGTCCTGAAACATCTAAAAAACTCAGCTTAGAGAGCATAGGGCAGTTCCACTCATGGGCGTATAAATTGGGAAAACTAAAAATCAGCAAGACACAGGCACCCCAAAGTTTAGGGCTGCTCTGTTGACAAGAACCTCCACTTCATTACACCTTAAATATCCCAGGAAAGAGAAAAATGGATAAAGAAGTTGTGGTCCTTATGTACAATGGAATGTCACTCAGGCATGAAATCAACATCATAAGGCTAGTAGCAGCATGATGAGAAGATTTAGGTACGACGATTCTAAGTGCCATAAGTCACACAGAAAAAGGCACTTATCATAAGATATCACTTATAGAGGGAATGTAAAAACCGCTACACTTGAACTGAATTACAAAACAGAACAGCGTCACACGTTTAGGAAACACACTATGGCTGCTTAACGGGAAAGGTGAGGTGGGGTGATGCATAACACAAGGGTTTCAAATTAGCTCAGATACTGTTCCATAAACCCAATATGTAACAGACAAGACCTACTCCTTGCTCAGTGAACTGGATTCAACACCCCCTGTTCACC
Source organism: Balaenoptera borealis (assembly GCF_965194805.1). Lineage (NCBI taxonomy): Eukaryota > Metazoa > Chordata > Mammalia > Artiodactyla > Balaenopteridae > Balaenoptera > Balaenoptera borealis. Next base: position 95,333,811 of record NC_138863.1, read on the forward strand.
GCCCAAGAATATATCTGACTAGTAAGACTCTTAAAACCAATGTATTGATATCTCTCTGTAAGTGAGTCAAGTGGGTCTAAAGCGGCATAAACACAGCAGTGAAAAGCAGCTAAACCCCATTATAAAAATCAATTACTTTTAAAAACCCGTGAAACAAAGACAGTGAAGAGAGAGAAATTCATACAGAATTCGTTCAGGGGCTGGGATGCCACCTTTATTGACCACCTCTAGACCCACAGCTGATTGAGACATAAGGGTGGACACTCTTCGGGCTGAGAGGTTTGGTGAGGTTGGGTGAGCAAAAGCAGACCCTTTAAAGTAATACTGCGTGGTACCCATCCCATGGGTCCAAAATCTCCAGGTTCAAGGGCATCTTCCTACATCGAAAACATGCATGAGAAACCCAGAAGACGGTACACCGTGTGATCGGGAAAGGTTTCTAAAACGCACCTCATTTCTCATCTCCTTGTGCTCGGGCTCGCCATTCCAGCCGCTTTACTAGCAATCTCCCTCCTTGGAGAATGAGCACCTTTAACCTCCTGTTCCGTACAGGTTGCAAATTTGTCCTGAGGATGAACGGGAAGAGGGGGAACCAATGAGAGACTAGGTCTAGGTGTGGGGACAGGCACAGGTCACTCTATTTTCCCATCAGGAAGAAGAATTAACGACAGGCTCAGCCTGCCGCCCGGAACCACAATAGGGCCTGAAGCAATCCTGCGCTTTTGCGGCCAGCTCCCAAGAAAGCGAGTTGAAAAATGGAGCTCAGGGGCACTGCAATTCACAAACCTGCAGAGTTAGAAATGATAACTCTCGTCCACAAATATATTGAGGGAAGGCAACGAAGAGGATTTGAAAGCAAGGCAGAATTGCAGGAAACAGATTTCAGGAGGTAGATTCGAATCGCCTTTAAAGCACAGGAAAAGAGGCAAAACCTCGACCATGATGCCCTTGGCCAAAAAGGGCGTATGCGTTTTTTCCTGAATATATTCAGGAAAAAACGCATACGCCCTTTTTGGCCAACCAAGCAACCTGGAAAGGCAAATCAGCGCTACAAAGAAGTCTCGCTTCCCATCGGTCAAAAGGGCCATGCTGAATAAAGTGTCAAAACCAGAAATGCAGGACAGGCCATGGAGAAACGGGAGCCTTGCTAGGCTGATGGGCGGCATGTAAATTGCCAACAGCCACTCTGGAGAAGTATACGGTGTGTCCTGAAACATCTAAAAAACTCAGCTTAGAGAGCATAGGGCACTTCCACTCATGGGCGTATAAATTGGGAAAACTAAAAATCAGCAAGACACAGGCACCCCAAAGTTTAGGGCTGCTCTGTTGACAAGAACCTCCACTTCGTTACACCTTAAATATCCCAGGAAATAGAAAAATGGATAAAGAAGTTGTGGTCCATATGTATAATGGCATATCACTCAGCAATGAAATCAACATCATAAGGCTAGTAGCAGCATGATGAGAAGATTTAGGTACGACGATTCTAAGTGAAATAAGTCACAGAGAAAGACACTTATCGTAAGATATCACTTATAGAGGGAATGTAAAAACCGCTACACTTGAACTGAATTACAAAACAGAACAGCGTCACACGTTTAGAAAACACACTATGGCTGCTTAACGGGAACGGTGAGGTGGGGTGACGCATAAAACAAGGGTTTCAAATTAGCTCAGATAGCGTTCCATAAACCCAATATGTAATAGACAAGACCTACTCCTTGCTCAGTGAACTGGACGCAAAAACCCCCTATTCACCGCCCAAGAATATATCTGACTAGGAAGAATCTTCAAAGCTATGTATTGATATCTCTCTGTAAGTGAGTCAAGTGGGTGTAAAGCAGCATAAACACAGCAGTGAAAAGCAGCTAGCCCCACTATAAAAATCAATTACTTTTAAAAACCCGTGAAACAAAGACAGTGAAAGAGAGAGAAATTCTTACAAAATTCGTTCAGGGGCTGTGATGCCACCTGGATTGACCATATCTAGACCCACAGCTGATTGAGACATAAGGGTGGACACTCTTGGGGCTGAGAGGTTTGGTGAGGTTGGGTGAGCAAACGCAGACCCTTTAAAGTAATACTGCGTGGTACCCATCCCATAGGTCCCAAATCTCCAGGTTCAAGGGCATCTTCCTACATCGAAAACATGCATGAGAAACCCAGAAGACGGTACACCGTGTGATCGCGAAAGGTTTCTAAAACGCACCTCATTTCTCATCTCCTTGTGCTCGGGTTCGCCACTCCAGCCGCTTTACTAGCAATCTCCCTCCTTGGAGAATGAGCACCTTTAACCTCCTGTTCCGTACAGGTTGCAATTTGTCCTGAGGATGAACGGGAAGAGGGGGAACCAATGAGAGACTAGGTCTAGGTGTGGGGACAGGCACAGGTCACTCTATTTTCCCATCAGGAAGAAGAATTAACCACAGGCTCAGGCTGCCGCCCGGAACCAGAATAGGGCCTTAAACAATCCTGCGCTTTTGGGGCCAGCTCCCAAGAAAGCGAGTTGAAAAATGGAGCTCAGGGGCACTGCAATTCAGAAACCTGCAGAGTTATAAATGTTAACTCTCGTCCACAAATATATTGAGGGAAGGCAACGAAGAGGATTTGAAAGCAAGGCAGAATTGCAGGAAACAGATTTCAGGAGGTAGATTCGAATCGCCTTTAAAGCACAGGAAAAGCGGCAAAACCTCGACCATGATGCCCTTGGCCAAAAAGGGCGTATGCGTTTTTTCCTGAATATATTCAGGAAAAAACGCATACGCCCTTTTTGGCCAACCAAGCAACCTGGAAAGGCAAATCAGCGCTACAAAGAAGTCTCGCTTCCCATCGGTCAAAAGGGCCATGCTGAATAAAGTGTCAAAACCAGAAATGCAGGACAGGCCATGGAGAAACGGGAGCCTTGCTACGCTGATGGGCGGGATGTAAATTGCCAACAGCCACTCTGGAGAAGAGTACGGGGTGTCCTGAAACATCTAAAAAACTCAGCTTAGAGAGCATAGGGCACTTCCACTCATGGGCGTATAAATTGGGAAAACTGAAAATCAGCAAGACACAGGCACCCCAAAGTTTAGGGCTGCTCTGTTGACAAGAACCTCCACTTCGTTAAACCTTAAATATCCCAGGAAAGAGAAAAATGGATAAAGAAGTTGTGGTCCATATGTATAATGGCATATCACTCAGCAATGAAATCAACATCTTAAGGCTAGTAGCAGCATGATGAGAAGATTTAGGTACGAGGATTCTAAGTGAAATAATTCACACAGAAAAAGGCACTTATCATAAGATATCACTTATAGAGGGAATGTAAAAACAGCTACACTTGAACTGAATTACAAAACAGAACAGCGTCACACGTTTAGAAAACACACTATGGCTGCTTAACGGGAAAGGTGAGGTGGGGTGATGCATAAAACAAGGGTTTCAAATTAGCTCAGATACTGTTCCATAAACCCAATATGTAACAGACAAGACCTACTCCTTGCTCACTGAACTGGATTCAACACCCCCTGTTCACCGCCCAAGAATATATCTGACTAGTAAGACTCTTAAAACCAATGTATTGATATCTCTCTGTAAGTGAGTCAAGTGGGTGTAAAGCGGCATAAACACAGCAGTGAAAAGCAGCTAAACCCCATTATAAAAATCAATTACTTTTAAAAACCCGTGAAACAAAGACAGTGAAAGAGAGAGAAATTCATACAGAATTCGTTCAGGGGCTGGGATGCCACCTTTATTGACCATCTCTAGACCCACAGCTGATTGAGACATAAGGGTGGACACTCTTGGGGCTGAGAGGTTTGGTGAGGTTGGGTGAGCAAACGCAGACCCTTTAAAGTAATACTGCATGGTACCCATCCCATGGGTCCAAAAGCTCCAGGTTCAAGGGCATCTTCCTACATCGAAAACATGCTTGAGAAACCCAGAAGATGGTACACCGTGTGATCGGGAAAGGTTTCTAAAACGCACCTCATTTCTCATCTCGTTGTGCTCGGGTTGGCCATTACAGCCGCTTTACTAGCAATCTCCCTCCTTGGAGAATGAGCACCTTTAACCTCCTGTTCCGTACAGGTTGCAAATTTGTCCTGAGCATGAACGGGAAGAGGGGGAACCAATGAGAGACTAGGTCGAGGTGTGGGGACAGGCACAGGTCACTCTATTTTCCCATCAGGAAGAAGAATTAACCACAGGCTCAGCCTGCCGCCCGGAACCACAATAGGGCCTGAAGCAATCCTGCGCTTTTGCGGCCAGCTCCCAAGAAAGCGAGTTGAAAATGGAGCTCAGGGGCACTGCAATTCACAAACCTGCAGAGTTATAAACGATAACTCTCGTCCACAAATATATTGAGGGAAGGCAACGAAGAGGATTTGAAAGCAAGGCAGAATTGCAGGAAACAGATTTCAGGAGGTAGATTCGAATCGCCTTTAAAGCACAGGAAAAGCGGCAAAACCTCGACCATGATGCCCTTGGCCAAAAAGGGCGTATGCGTTTTTTCCTGAATATATTCAGGAAAAAACGCATACGCCCTTTTTGGCCAACCAAGCAACCTGGAAAGGCAAATCAGCGTTACAAAGAAGTCTCGCTTCCCATCGGTCAAAAGGGCCATGCTGAATAAAGTGTCAAAACCAGAAATGCAGGACAGGCCATGGAGAAACGGGAGCCTTGCTACGCTGATGGGCGGGATGTAAATTGCCAACAGCCACTCTGGAGAAGTGTACGGTGTGTCCTGAAACATCTAAAAAACTCAGCTTAGAGAGCATAGGGCACTTCCACTCATGGGCGTATAAATTGGGAAAACTAAAAATCAGCAAGACACAGGCACCCCAAAGTTTAGGGCTGCTCTGTTGACAAGAACCTCCACTTCATTACACCTTAAATATCCCAGGAAAGAGAAAAATGGATAAAGAAGTTGTGGTCCTTATGTACAATGGAATGTCACTCAGGCATGAAATCAACATCATAAGGCTAGTAGCAGCATGATGAGAAGATTTAGGTACGACGATTCTAAGTGAAATAAGTCACACAGAAAAAGGCACTTATCATAAGATATCACTTATAGAGGGAATGTAAAAACCGCTACACTTGAACTGAATTACAAAACAGAACAGCGTCACACGTTTAGAAAACACACTATGGCTGCTTAACGGGAACGGTGAGGTGGGGTGACGCATAAAACAAGGGTTTCAAATTAGCTCAGATAGCGTTCCATAAACCCAATATGTAATAGACAAGACCTACTCCTTGCTCAGTGAACTGGACGCAAAAACCCCCTATTCACCGCCCAAGAATATATCTGACTAGGAAGAATCTTCAAAGCTATGTATTGATATCTCTCTGTAAGTGAGTCAAGTGGGTGTAAAGCAGCATAAACACAGCAGTGAAAAGCAGCTAGCCCCACTATAAAAATCAATTACTTTTAAAAACCCGTGAAACAAAGACAGTGAAAGAGAGAGAAATTCTTACAAAATTCGTTCAGGGGCTGTGATGCCACCTGGATTGACCATATCTAGACCCACAGCTGATTGAGACATAAGGGTGGACACTCTTGGGGCTGAGAGGTTTGGTGAGGTTGGGTGAGCAAACGCAGACCCTTTAAAGTAATACTGCGTGGTACCCATCCCATAGGTCCCAAATCTCCAGGTTCAAGGGCATCTTCCTACATCGAAAACATGCATGAGAAACCCAGAAGACGGTACACCGTGTGATCGCGAAAGGTTTCTAAAACGCACCTCATTTCTCATCTCCTTGTGCTCGGGTTCGCCATTCCAGCCGCTTTACTAGCAATCTCCCTCCTTGGAGAATGAGCACCTTTAACCTCCTGTTCCGTACAGGTTGCAATTTGTCCTGAGGATGAACGGGAAGAGGGGGAACCAATGAGAGACTAGGTCTAGGTGTGGGGACAGGCACAGGTCACTCTATTTTCCCATCAGGAAGAAGAATTAACCACAGGCTCAGCCTGCCGCCCGGAACCAGAATAGGGCCTTAAACAATCCTGCGCTTTTGGGGCCAGCTCCCAAGAAAGCGAGTTGAAAAATGGAGCTCAGGGGCACTGCAATTCAGAAACCTGCAGAGTTATAAATGTTAACTCTCGTCCACAAATATATTGAGGGAAGGCAACGAAGAGGATTTGAAAGCAAGGCAGAATTGCAGGAAACAGATTTCAGGAGGTAGATTCGAATCGCCTTTAAAGCACAGGAAAAGCGGCAAAACCTCGACCATGATGCCCTTGGCCAAAAAGGGCGTATGCGTTTTTTCCTGAATATATTCAGGAAAAAACGCATACGCCCTTTTTGGCCAACCAAGCAACCTGGAAAGGCAAATCAGCGCTACAAAGAAGTCTCGCTTCCCATCGGTCAAAAGGGCCATGCTGAATAAAGTGTCAAAACCAGAAATGCAGGACAGGCCATGGAGAAACGGGAGCCTTGCTACGCTGATGGGCGGGATGTAAATTGCCAACAGCCACTCTGGAGAAGTGTACAGTGTGTCCTGAAACATCTAAAAAACTCAGCTTAGAGAGCATAGGGCAGTTCCACTCATGGGCGTATAAATTGGGAAAACTAAAAATCAGCAAGACACAGGCACCCCAAAGTTTAGGGCTGCTCTGTTGACAAGAACCTCCACTTCATTACACCTTAAATATCCCAGGAAAGAGAAAAATGGATAAAGAAGTTGTGGTCCTTATGTACAATGGAATGTCACTCAGGCATGAAATCAACATCATAAAGCTAGTAGCAGCATGATGAGAAGATTTAGGTACGACGATTCTAAGTGCCATAAGTCACACAGAAAAAGGCACTTATCATAAGATATCACTTATAGAGGGAATGTGAAAACCGCTACACTTGAACTGAATTACAAAACAGAACAGCGTCACACGTTTAGGAAACACACTATGGCTGCTTTACGGGAAAGGTGAGGTGGGGTGATGCATAACACAAGGGTTTCAAATTAGCTCAGATACTGTTCCATAAACCCAATATGTAACAGACAAGACCTACTCCTTGCTCAGTGAACTGGATTCAACACCCCCTGTTCACCGCCCAAGAATATATCTGACTAGTAAGACTCTTAAAACCAATGTATTGATATTTCTCTGTAAGTGAGTCAAGTGGGTCTAAAGCGGCATAAACACAGCAGTGAAAAGCAGCTAAACCCCATTATAAAAATCAATTACTTTTAAAAACCCGTGAAACAAAGACAGTGAAAGAGAGAGAAATTCTTACAAAATTCGTTCAGGGGCTGTGATGCCACCTGGATTGACCATATCTAGACCAAAGCTGATTGAGACATAAGGGTGGACACTCTTGGGGCTGAGAGGTTTGGTGAGGTTGGGTGAGCAAACGCAGACCCTTTAAAGTAATACTGCGTGGTATCCATCCCATGGGTCCCAAATCTCCAGCTTCAAGGGCATCTTCCTACATCAAAAACATGCATGAGAAACCCAGAAGATGGTACACCATGTGATCGGGAAAGATGTCTAAAACGCACCTCATTTCTCATCTCCTTGTGCTCGGGTTCGCCATTCCAGCCGCTTTACTAGCAATCTCCCTCCTTGGAGAATGAGCACCTTTAACCTCCTGTTCCGTACAGGTTGCAATTTGTCCTGAGGATGAACGGGAAGAGGGGGAACCAATGAGAGACTAGGTCTAGGTGTGGGGACAGGCACAGGTCACTCTATTTTCCCATCAGGAAGAAGAATTAACCACAGGCTCAGCCTGCCTCCCGGAACCAGAATAGGGCCTGAAGCAATCCTGCGCTTTTGGGGCCAGCTCCCAAGAAAAAGAGTTGAAAAATTCAGCTCAGGGGCACTGCAATTCACAAACCTGCAGAGTTATAAATGTTAACTCTCGTCCACAAATATATTGAGGGAAGGCAACGAAGAGGATTTGAAAGCAAGGCAGAATTGCAGGAAACAGATTTCAGGAGGTAGATTCGAATCGCCTTTAAAGCACAGGAAAAGCGGCAAAATTTCGACAATGATGCCCTTGGCCAAAAAGGGCGTATGCGTTTTTTCCTGAATATATTCAGGAAAAAACGCATACGCCCTTTTTGGCCAACCAAGCAACCTGGAAAGGCAAATCAGCGTTACAAAGAAGTCTCGCTTCCCATCGGTCAAAAGGGCCATGCTGAATAAAGTGTCAAAACCAGAAATGCAGGACAGGCCATGGAGAAACGGGAGCCTTGCTACGCTGATGGGCGGGATGTAAATTGCCAACAGCCACTCTGGAGAAGTGTACGGTGTGTCCTGAAACATCTAAAAAACTCAGCTTAGAGAGCATAGGGCACTTCCACTCATGGGCGTATAAATTGGGAAAACTAAAAATCAGCAAGACACAGGCACCCCAAAGTTTAGGGCTGCTCTGTTGACAAGAACCTCCACTTCATTACACCTTAAATATCCCAGGAAAGAGAAAAATGGATAAAGAAGTTGTGGTCCTTATGTACAATGGAATGTCACTCAGGCATGAAATCAACATCATAAGGCTAGTAGCAGCATGATGAGAAGATTTAGGTACGACGATTCTAAGTGAAATAAGTCACACAGAAAAAGGCACTTATCATAAGATATCACTTATAGAGGGAATGTAAAAACCGCTACACTTGAACTGAATTACAAAACAGAACAGCGTCACACGTTTAGAAAACACACTATGGCTGCTTAACGGGAAAGGTGAGGTGGGGTGATGCATAAAACAAGGGTTTCAAATTAGCTCAGATACTGTTCCATAAACCCAATATGTAACAGACAAGACCTACTCCTTGCTCACTGAACTGGATTCAACACCCCCTGTTCACCGCCCAAGAATATATCTGACTAGTAAGACTCTTAAAACCAATGTATTGATATCTCTCTGTAAGTGAGTCAAGTGGGTGTAAAGCGGCATAAACACAGCAGTGAAAAGCAGCTAAACCCCATTATAAAAATCAATTACTTTTAAAAACCCGTGAAACAAAGACAGTGAAAGAGAGAGAAATTCATACAGAATTCGTTCAGGGGCTGGGATGCCACCTTTATTGACCATCTCTAGACCCACAGCTGATTGAGACATAAGGGTGGACACTCTTGGGGCTGAGAGGTTTGGTGAGGTTGGGTGAGCAAACGCAGACCCTTTAAAGTAATACTGCGTGGTACCCATCCCATGGGTCCAAAATCTCCAGGTTCAAGGGCATCTTCCTACATCGAAAACATGCTTGAGAAACCCAGAAGACGGTACACCGTGTGATCGGGAAAGGTTTCTAAAACGCACCTCATTTCTCATCTCCTTGTGCTCGGGCTCGCCATTACAGCCGCTTTACTAGCAATCTCCCTCCTTGGAGAATGAGCACCTTTAACCTCCTGTTCCGTACAGGTTGCAAATTTGTCCTGAGCATGAACGGGAAGAGGGGGAACCAATGAGAGACTAGGTCGAGGTGTGGGGACAGGCACAGGTCACTCTATTTTCCCATCAGGAAGAAGAATTAACCACAGGCTCAGCCTGCCGCCCGGAACCACAATAGGGCCTGAAGCAATCCTGCGCTTTTGCGGCCAGCTCCCAAGAAAGCGAGTTGAAAATGGAGCTCAGGGGCACTGCAATTCACAAACCTGCAGAGTTATAAACGATAACTCTCGTCCACAAATATATTGAAGGAAAGCAACGAAGAGGATTTGAAAGCAAGGCAGAATTGCAGGAAACAGATTTCAGGAGGTAGATTCGAATCGCCTTTAAACCACAGGAAAAGCGGCAAAACCTCGACCATGATGCCCTTGGCCAAAAAGGGCGTATGCGTTTTTTCCTGAATATATTCAGGAAAAAACGCATACGCCCTTTTTGGCCAACCAAGCAACCTGGAAAGGCAAATCAGCGCTACAAAGAAGTCTCGCTTCCCATCGGTCAAAAGGGCCATGCTGAATAAAGTGTCAAAACCAGAAAAGCAGGACAAGCCATGGAGAAACGGGAGCCTTGCTACGCTGATGGGCGGGATGTAAATTGCCAACAGCCACTCTGGAGAAGTGTACAGTGTGTCCTGAAACATCTAAAAAACTCAGCTTAGAGAGCATAGGGCACTTCCACTCATGGGTGTATAAATTGGGAAAACTAAAAATCAGCAAGACACAGGCACCCCAAAGTTTAGGGCTGCTCTGTTGACAAGAACCTCCACTTCATTACACCTTAAATATCCCAGGAAAGAGAAAAATGGATAAAGAAGTTGTGGTCCTTATGTACAATGGAATGTCACTCAGGCATGAAATCAACATCATAAGGCTAGTAGCAGCATGATGAGAAGATTTAGGTACGACGATTCTAAGTGCCATAAGTCACACAGAAAAAGGCACTTATCATAAGATATCACTTATAGAGGGAATGTAAAAACCGCTACACTTGAACTGAATTACAAAACAGAACAGCGTCACACGTTTAGGAAACACAATATGGCTGCTTAACGGGAAAGGTGAGGTGGGGTGATGCATAACACAAGGGTTTCAAATTAGCTCAGATACTGTTCCATAAACCCAATATGTAACAGACAAGACCTACTCCTTGCTCAGTGAACTGGATTCAACACCCCCTGTTCACCGCCCAAGAATATATCTGACTAGTAAGACTCTTAAAACCAATGTATTGATATTTCTCTGTAAGTGAGTCAAGTGGGTCTAAAGCGGCATAAACACAGCAGTGAAAAGCAGCTAAACCCCATTATAAAAATCAATTACTTTTAAAAACCCGTGAAACAAAGACAGTGAAAGAGAGAGAAATTCTTACAAAATTCGTTCAGGGGCTGTGATGCCACCTGGATTGACCATATCTAGACCAAAGCTGATTGAGACATAAGGGTGGACACTCTTGGGGCTGAGAGGTTTGGTGAGGTTGGGTGAGCAAACGCAGACCCTTTAAAGTAATACTGCGTGGTATCCATCCCATGGGTCCCAAATCTCCAGCTTCAAGGGCATCTTCCTACATCAAAAACATGCATGAGAAACCCAGAAGATGGTACACCATGTGATCGGGAAAGATGTCTAAAACGCACCTCATTTCTCATCTCCTTGTGCTCGGGTTCGCCATTCCAGCCGCTTTACTAGCAATCTCCCTCCTTGGAGAATGAGCACCTTTAACCTCCTGTTCCGTACAGGTTGCAATTTGTCCTGAGGATGAACGGGAAGAGGGGGAACCAATGAGAGACTAGGTCTAGGTGTGGGGACAGGCACAGGTCACTCTATTTTCCCATCAGGAAGAAGAATTAACCACAGGCTCAGCCTGCCTCCCGGAACCAGAATAGGGCCTGAAGCAATCCTGCGCTTTTGGGGCCAGCTCCCAAGAAAGCGAGTTGAAAAATTCAGCTCAGGGGCACTGCAATTCACAAACCTGCAGAGTTATAAATGTTAACTCTCGTCCACAAATATATTGAGGGAAGGCAACGAAGAGGATTTGAAAGCAAGGCAGAATTGCAGGAAACAGATTTCAGGAGGTAGATTCGAATCGCCTTTAAAGCACAGGAAAAGCGGCAAAATTTCGACAATGATGCCCTTGGCCAAAAAGGGCGTATGCGTTTTTTCCTGAATATATTCAGGAAAAAACGCATACGCCCTTTTTGGCCAACCAAGCAACCTGGAAAGGCAAATCAGCGCTACAAAGAAGTCTCGCTTCCCATCGGTCAAAAGGGCCATGCTGAATAAAGTGTCAAAACCAGAAATGCAGGACAGGCCATGGAGGTACGGGAGCCTTGCTACGCTGATGGGCGGGATGTAAATTGCCAACAGCCACTCTGGAGAAGTGTACGGTGTGTCCTGAAACATCTAAAAAACTCAGCTTAGAGAGCATAGGGCACTTCCATTCATGGGCGTATAAATTGGGAAAACTAAAAATCAGCAAGACACAGGCACCCCAAAGTTTAGGGCTGCTCTGTTGACAAGAACCTCCACTTCGTTACAACTTAAATATCCCAGGAAATAGAAAAATGGATAAAGAAGTTGTGGTCCATATGTATAATGGCATATCACTCAGCAATGAAATCAACATCATAAGGCTAGTAGCAGCATGATGAGAAGATTTAGGTACGACGACTCTAAGTGAAATAAGTCACACAGAAAAAGGCACTTATCATAAGATATCACTTATAGAGGGAATGTAAAAACCGCTACACTTGAACTGAATTACAAAACAGAACAGCGTCACACGTTTAGAAAACACACTATGGCTGCTTAACGGGAAAGGTGAGGTGGGGTGATGCATAAAACAAGGGTTTCAAATTAGCTCAGATACTGTTCCATAAACCCAATATGTAACAGTCAAGACCTACTCCTTGCTCAGTGAACTAGACTCAACACCCCCTGTTCACCGACCAAGAATATATCTGACTAGTAAGACTCTTAAAACCAATGTATTGATATCTCTCTGTAAGTGAGTCAAGTGGGTGTAAAGCGGCATAAACACAGCAGTGAAAAGCAGCTAAACCCCATTATAAAAGTCAATTACTTTTAAAAACCCGTGAAACAAAGACAGTGAAAGAGAGAGAAATTCATACAGAATTCGTTCAGGGGCTGGGATGCCACCTTTATTGACCATCTCTAGACCCACAGCTGATTGAGACATAAGGGTGGACACTCTTGGGGCTGAGAGGTTTGGTGAGGTTGGGTGAGGAAACGCAGACCCTTTAAAGTAATACTGCGTGGTACCCATCCCATGGGTCCAAAATCTCCAGGTTCAAGGGCATCTTCCTACATCGAAAACATGCATGAGAAACCCAGAAGACGGTACACCGTGTGATCGGGAAAGGTTTCTAAAACGCACCTCATTTCTCATCTCCTTGTGCTCGGGCTCGCCATTACAGCTGCTTTACTAGCAATCTCCCTCCTTGGATAATGAGCACCTTTAACCTCCTGTTCCGAACAGGATGCAATTTGTCCTGAGGATGAACGGGAAGAGGGGGAACCAATGAGAGACTAGGTCGAGGTGTGGGGACAGGCACAGGTCACTCTATTTTCCCATCAGGAAGAAGAATTAACCACAGGCTCAGCCTGCCGCCCGGAACCACAATAGGGCCTGAAGCAATCCTGCGCTTTTGGGGCCAGCTCCCAAGAAAGCGAGTTGAAAAATGGAGCTCAGGGGCACTGCAATTCACAAACCTGCAGAGTTAGAAATGATAACTCTCGTCCACAAATATATTGAGGGAAGGCAACGAAGAGGATTTGAAAGCAAGGCAGAATTGCAGGAAACAGATTTCAGGAGGTAGATTCGAATCGCCTTTAAAGCACAGGAAAAGCGGCAAAACCTCGACCATGATGCCCTTGGCCAAAAAGGGCGTATGCGTTTTTTCCTGAATATATTCAGGAAAAAACGCATACGCCCTTTTTGGCCAACCAAGCAACCTGGAAAGGCAAATCAGCGCTACAAAGAAGTCTCGCTTCCCATCGGTCAAAAGGGCCATGATGAATAAAGTGTCAAAACCAGAAATGCAGGACAGGCCATGGAGAAACGGGAGCCTTGCTACGCTGATGGGCGGGATGTAAATTGCCAACAGCCACTCTGGAGAAGTGTACAGTGTGTCCTGAAATATCTAAAAAACTCAGCTTAGAGAGCATAGGGCAGTTCCACTCATGGGCGTATAAATTGGGAAAACTAAAAATCAGCAAGACACAGGCACCCCAAAGTTTAGGGCTGCTCTGTTGACAAGAACCTCCACTTCATTACACCTTAAATATCCCAGGAAAGAGAAAAATGGATAAAGAAGTTGTGGTCCTTATGTACAATGGAATGTCACTCAGGCATGAAATCAACATCATAAGGCTAGTAGCAGCATGATGAGAAGATTTAGGTATGACGATTCTAAGTGCCATAAGTCACACAGAAAAAGGCACTTATCATAAGATATCACTTATAGAGGGAATGTAAAAACCGCTACACTTGAACTGAATTACAAAACAGAACAGCGTCACACGTTTAGGAAACACACTATGGCTGCTTAACGGGAAAGGTGAGGTGGGGTGATGCATAACACAAGGGTTTCAAATTAGCTCAGATACTGTTCCATAAACCCAATATGTAACAGACAAGACCTACTCCTTGCTCAGTGAACTGGATTCAACACCCCCTGTTCACCGCCCAAGAATATATCTGACTAGTAAGACTCTTAAAACCAATGTATTGATATCTCTCTGTAAGTGAGTCAAGTGGGTCTAAAGCGGCATAAACACAGCAGTGAAAAGCAGCTAAACCCCATTATAAAAATCAATTACTTTTAAAAACCCGTGAAACAAAGACAGTGAAGAGAGAGAAATTCATACAGAATTCGTTCAGGGGCTGGGATGCCACCTTTATTGACCACCTCTAGACCCACAGCTGATTGAGACATAAGGGTGGACACTCTTCGGGCTGAGAGGTTTGGTGAGGTTGGGTGAGCAAAAGCAGACCCTTTAAAGTAATACTGCGTGGTACCCATCCCATGGGTCCAAAATCTCCAGGTTCAAGGGCATCTTCCTACATCGAAAACATGCATGAGAAACCCAGAAGACGGTACACCGTGTGATCGGGAAAGGTTTCTAAAACGCACCTCATTTCTCATCTCCTTGTGCTCGGGCTCGCCATTCCAGCCGCTTTACTAGCAATCTCCCTCCTTGGAGAATGAGCACCTTTAACCTCCTGTTCCGTACAGGTTGCAAATTTGTCCTGAGGATGAACGGGAAGAGGGGGAACCAATGAGAGACTAGGTCTAGGTGTGGGGACAGGCACAGGTCACTCTATTTTCCCATCAGGAAGAAGAATTAACCACAGGCTCAGCCTGCCGCCCGGAACCACAATAGGGCCTGAAGCAATCCTGCGCTTTTGCGGCCAGCTCCCAAGAAAGCGAGTTGAAAAATGGAGCTCAGGGGCACTGCAATTCACAAACCTGCAGAGTTAGAAATGATAACTCTCGTCCACAAATATATTGAGGGAAGGCAACGAAGAGGATTTGAAAGCAAGGCAGAATTGCAGGAAACAGATTTCAGGAGGTAGATTCGAATCGCCTTTAAAGCACAGGAAAAGAGGCAAAACCTCGACCATGATGCCCTTGGCCAAAAAGGGCGTATGTGTTTTTTCCTGAATATATTCAGGAAAAAACGCATACGCCCTTTTTGGCCAAACAAGCAACCTGGAAAGGCAAATCAGCGCTACAAAGAAGTCTCGCTTCCCATCGGTCAAAAGGGCCATGCTGAATAAAGTGTCAAAACCAGAAATGCAGGACAGGCCATGGAGAAACGGGAGCCTTGCTAGGCTGATGGGCGGCATGTAAATTGCCAACAGCCACTCTGGAGAAGTATACGGTGTGTCCTGAAACATCTAAAAAACTCAGCTTAGAGAGCATAGGGCACTTCCACTCATGGGCGTATAAATTGGGAAAACTAAAAATCAGCAAGACACAGGCACCCCAAAGTTTAGGGCTGCTCTGTTGACAAGAACCTCCACTTCGTTACACCTTAAATATCCCAGGAAATAGAAAAATGGATAAAGAAGTTGTGGTCCATATGTATAATGGCATATCACTCAGCAATGAAATCAACATCATAAGGCTAGTAGCAGCATGATGAGAAGATTTAGGTACGACGATTCTAAGTGAAATAAGTCACAGAGAAAGACACTTATCGTAAGATATCACTTATAGAGGGAATGTAAAAACCGCTACACTTGAACTGAATTACAAAACAGAACAGCGTCACACGTTTAGAAAACACACTATGGCTGCTTAACGGGAACGGTGAGGTGGGGTGACGCATAAAACAAGGGTTTCAAATTAGCTCAGATAGCGTTCCATAAACCCAATATGTAACAGACAAGACCTACTCCTTGCTCAGTGAACTGGACGCAAAAACCCCCTATTCACCGCCCAAGAATATATCTGACTAGGAAGAATCTTCAAAGCTATGTATTGATATCTCTCTGTAAGTGAGTCAAGTGGGTGTAAAGCAGCATAAACACAGCAGTGAAAAGCAGCTAGCCCCACTATAAAAATCAATTACTTTTAAAAACCCGTGAAACAAAGACAGTGAAAGAGAGAGAAATTCTTACAAAATTCGTTCAGGGGCTGTGATGCCACCTGGATTGACCATATCTAGACCCACAGCTGATTGAGACATAAGGGTGGACACTCTTGGGGCTGAGAGGTTTGGTGAGGTTGGGTGAGCAAACGCAGACCCTTTAAAGTAATACTGCGTGGTACCCATCCCATAGGTCCCAAATCTCCAGGTTCAAGGGCATCTTCCTACATCGAAAACATGCATGAGAAACCCAGAAGACGGTACACCGTGTGATCGCGAAAGGTTTCTAAAACGCACCTCATTTCTCATCTCCTTGTGCTCGGGTTCGCCATTCCAGCCGCTTTACTAGCAATCTCCCTCCTTGGAGAATGAGCACCTTTAACCTCCTGTTCCGTACAGGTTGCAATTTGTCCTGAGGATGAACGGGAAGAGGGGGAACCAATGAGAGACTAGGTCTAGGTGTGGGGACAGGCACAGGTCACTCTATTTTCCCATCAGGAAGAAGAATTAACCACAGGCTCAGCCTGCCGCCCGGAACCAGAATAGGGCCTTAAACAATCCTGCGCTTTTGGGGCCAGCTCCCAAGAAAGCGAGTTGAAAAATGGAGCTCAGGGGCACTGCAATTCAGAAACCTGCAGAGTTATAAATGTTAACTCTCGTCCACAAATATATTGAGGGAAGGCAACGAAGAGGATTTGAAAGCAAGGCAGAATTGCAGGAAACAGATTTCAGGAGGTAGATTCGAATCGCCTTTAAAGCACAGGAAAAGCGGCAAAACCTCGACCATGATGCCCTTGGCCAAAAAGGGCGTATGCGTTTTTTCCTGAATATATTCAGGAAAAAACGCATACGCCCTTTTTGGCCAACCAAGCAACCTGGAAAGGCAAATCAGCGCTACAAAGAAGTCTCGCTTCCCATCGGTCAAAAGGGCCATGCTGAATAAAGTGTCAAAACCAGAAATGCAGGACAGGCCATGGAGAAACGGGAGCCTTGCTACGCTGATGGGCGGGATGTAAATTGCCAACAGCCACTCTGGAGAAGAGTAGGGGGTGTCCTGAAACATCTAAAAAACTCAGCTTAGAGAGCATAGGGCACTTCCACTCATGGGCGTATAAATTGGGAAAACTGAAAATCAGCAAGACACAGGCACCCCAAAGTTTAGGGCTGCTCTGTTGACAAGAACCTCCACTTCGTTAAACCTTAAATATCCCAGGAAAGAGAAAAATGGATAAAGAAGTTGTGGTCCATATGTATAATGGCATATCACTCAGCAATGAAATCAACATCTTAAGGCTAGTAGCAGCATGATGAGAAGATTTAGGTACGAGGATTCTAAGTGCCATAAGTCACACAGAAAAAGGCACTTATCATAAGATATCACTTATAGAGGGAATGTAAAAACAGCTACACTTGAACTGAATTACAAAACAGAACAGCGTCACACGTTTAGAAAACACACTATGGCTGCTTAACGGGAAAGGTGAGGTGGGGTGATGCATAAAACAAGGGTTTCAAATTAGCTCAGATACTGTTCCATAAACCCAATATGTAACAGACAAGACCTACTCCTTGCTCAGTGAACTGGATTCAACACCCCCTGTTCACCGCCCAAGAATATATCTGACTAGTAAGACTCTTAAAACCAATGTATTGATATCTCTCTGTAAGTGAGTCAAGTGGGTGTAAAGCGGCATAAACACAGCAGTGAAAAGCAGCTAAACCCCATTATAAAAATCAATTACTTTTAAAAACCCGTGAAACAAAGACAGTGAAAGAGAGAGAAATTCATACAGAATTCGTTCAGGGGCTGGGATGCCACCTTTATTGACCATCTCTAGACCCACAGCTGATTGAGACATAAGGGTGGACACTCTTGGGGCTGAGAGGTTTGGTGAGGTTGGGTGAGCAAACGCAGACCCTTTAAAGTAATACTGCGTGGTACCCATCCCATGGGTCCAAAATCTCCAGGTTCAAGGGCATCTTCCTACATCGAAAACATGCTTGAGAAACCCAGAAGATGGTACACCGTGTGATCGGGAAAGGTTTCTAAAACGCACCACATTTCTCATCTCCTTGTGCTCGGGCTCGCCATTACAGCCGCTTTACTAGCAATCTCCCTCCTTGGAGAATGAGCACCTTTAACCTCCTGTTCCGTACAGGTTGCAAATTTGTCCTGAGCATGAACGGGAAGAGGGGGAACCAATGAGAGACTAGGTCGAGGTGTGGGGACAGGCACAGGTCACTCTATTTTCCCATCAGGAAGAAGAATTAACCACAGGCTCAGCCTGCCGCCCAGAACCACAATAGGGCCTGAAGCAATCCTGCGCTTTTGCGGCCAGCTCCCAAGAAAGCGAGTTGAAAATGGAGCTCAGGGGCACTGCAATTCACAAACCTGCAGAGTTAGAAACGATAACTCTCGTCCACAAATATATTGAGGGAAGGCAACGAAGAGGATTTGAAAGCAAGGCAGAATTGCAGGAAACAGATTTCAGGAGGTAGATTCGAATCGCCTTTAAAGCACAGGAAAAGCGGCAAAACCTCGACCATGATGCCCTTGGCCAAAAAGGGCGTATGCGTTTTTTCCTGAATATATTCAGGAAAAAACGCATACGCCCTTTTTGGCCAACCAAGCAACCTGGAAAGGCAAATCAGCGCTACAAAGAAGTCTCGCTTCCCATCGGTCAAAAGGGCCATGCTGAATAAAGTGTCAAAACCAGAAATGCAGGACAGGCCATGGAGAAACGGGAGCCTTGCTACGCTGATGGGCGGGATGTAAATTGCCAACAGCCACTCTGGAGAAGTGTACGGTGTGTCCTGAAACATCTAAAAAACTCAGCTTAGAGAGCATAGGGCACTTCCACTCATGGGCGTATAAATTGGGAAAACTAAAAATCAGCAAGACACAGGCACCCCAAAGTTTAGGGCTGCTCTGTTGACAAGAACCTCCACTTCATTACACCTTAAATATCCCAGGAAAGAGAAAAATGGATAAAGAAGTTGTGGTCCTTATGTACAATGGAATGTCACTCAGGCATGAAATCAACATCATAAGGCTAGTAGCAGCATGATGAGAAGATTTAGGTACGACGATTCTAAGTGAAATAAATCACACAGAAAAAGGCACTTATCATAAGATATCACTTATAGAGGGAATGTAAAAACCGCTACACTTGAACTGAATTACAAAACAGAACAGAGTCCCACGTTTAGAAAACACACTATGGCTGCTTAACGGGAACGGTGAGGTGGGGTGACGCATAAAACAAGGGTTTCAAATTAGCTCAGATAGCGTTCCATAAACCCAATATGTAATAGACAAGACCTACTCCTTGCTCAGTGAACTGGACGCAAAAACCCCCTATTCACCGCCCAAGAATATATCTGACTAGGAAGAATCTTCAAAGCTATGTATTGATATCTCTCTGTAAGTGAGTCAAGTGGGTGTAAAGCAGCATAAACACAGCAGTGAAAAGCAGCTAGCCCCACTATAAAAATCAATTACTTTTAAAAACCCGTGAAACAAAGACAGTGAAAGAGAGAGAAATTCTTACAAAATTCGTTCAGGGGCTGTGATGCCACCTGGATTGACCATCTCTAGACCCACAGCTGATTGAGACATAAGGGTGGACACTCTTGGGGCTGAGAGGTTTGGTGAGGTTGGGTGAGCAAACGCAGACCCTTTAAAGTAATACTGCGTGGTACCCATCCCATAGGTCCCAAATCTCCAGGTTCAAGGGCATCTTCCTACATCGAAAACATGCATGAGAAACCCAGAAGACGGTACACCGTGTGATCGCGAAAGGTTTCTAAAACGCACCTCATTTCTCATCTCCTTGTGCTCGGGTTCGCCATTCCAGCCGCTTTACTAGCAATCTCCCTCCTTGGAGAATGAGCACCTTTAACCTCCTGTTCCGTACAGGTTGCAATTTGTCCTGAGGATGAACGGGAAGAGGGGGAACCAATGAGAGACTAGGTCTAGGTGTGGGGACAGGCACAGGTCACTCTATTTTCCCATCAGGAAGAAGAATTAACCACAGGCTCAGCCTGCCGCCCGGAACCAGAATAGGGCCTTAAACAATCCTGCGCTTTTGGGGCCAGCTCCCAAGAAAGCGAGTTGAAAAATGGAGCTCAGGGGCACTGCAATTCAGAAACCTGCAGAGTTATAAATGTTAACTCTCGTCCACAAATATATTGAGGGAAGGCAACGAAGAGGATTTGAAAGCAAGGCAGAATTGCAGGAAACAGATTTCAGGAGGTAGATTCGAATCGCCTTTAAAGCACAGGAAAAGCGGCAAAACCTCGACCATGATGCCCTTGGCCAAAAAGGGCGTATGCGTTTTTTCCTGAATATATTCAGGAAAAAACGCATACGCCCTTTTTGGCCAACCAAGCAACCTGGAAAGGCAAATCAGCGCTACAAAGAAGTCTCGCTTCCCATCGGTCAAAAGGGCCATGCTGAATAAAGTGTCAAAACCAGAAATGCAGGACAGGCCATGGAGAAACGGGAGCCTTGCTACGCTGATGGGCGGGATGTAAATTGCCAACAGCCACTCTGGAGAAGAGTACGGGGTGTCCTGAAACATCTAAAAAACTCAGCTTAGAGAGCATAGGGCACTTCCACTCATGGGCGTATAAATTGGGAAAACTGAAAATCAGCAAGACACAGGCACCCCAAAGTTTAGGGCTGCTCTGTTGACAAGAACCTCCACTTCGTTAAACCTTAAATATCCCAGGAAAGAGAAAAATGGATAAAGAAGTTGTGGTCCATATGTATAATGGCATATCACTCAGCAATGAAATCAACATCTTAAGGCTAGTAGCAGCATGATGAGAAGATTTAGGTACGAGGATTCTAAGTGCCATAAGTCACACAGAAAAAGGCACTTATCATAAGATATCACTTATAGAGGGAATGTAAAAACAGCTACACTTGAACTGAATTACAAAACAGAACAGCGTCACACGTTTAGAAAACACACTATGGCTGCTTAACGGGAAAGGTGAGGTGGGGTGATGCATAAAACAAGGGTTTCAAATTAGCTCAGATACTGTTCCATAAACCCAATATGTAACAGACAAGACCTACTCCTTGCTCAGTGAACTGGATTCAACACCCCCTGTTCACCGCCCAAGAATATATCTGACTAGTAAGACTCTTAAAACCAATGTATTGATATCTCTCTGTAAGTGAGTCAAGTGGGTGTAAAGCGGCATAAACACAGCAGTGAAAAGCAGCTAAACCCCATTATAAAAATCAATTACTTTTAAAAACCCGTGAAACAAAGACAGTGAAAGAGAGAGAAATTCATACAGAATTCGTTCAGGGGCTGGGATGCCACCTTTATTGACCATCTCTAGACCCACAGCTGATTGAGACATAAGGGTGGACACTCTTGGGGCTGAGAGGTTTGGTGAGGTTGGGTGAGCAAACGCAGACCCTTTAAAGTAATACTGCGTGGTACCCATCCCATGGGTCCAAAATCTCCAGGTTCAAGGGCATCTTCCTACATCGAAAACATGCTTGAGAAACCCAGAAGATGGTACACCGTGTGATCGGGAAAGGTTTCTAAAACGCACCACATTTCTCATCTCCTTGTGCTCGGGCTCGCCATTACAGCCGCTTTACTAGCAATCTCCCTCCTTGGAGAATGAGCACCTTTAACCTCCTGTTCCGTACAGGTTGCAAATTTGTCCTGAGCATGAACGGGAAGAGGGGGAACCAATGAGAGACTAGGTCGAGGTGTGGGGACAGGCACAGGTCACTCTATTTTCCCATCAGGAAGAAGAATTAACCACAGGCTCAGCCTGCCGCCCAGAACCACAATAGGGCCTGAAGCAATCCTGCGCTTTTGCGGCCAGCTCCCAAGAAAGCGAGTTGAAAATGGAGCTCAGGGGCACTGCAATTCACAAACCTGCAGAGTTAGAAACGATAACTCTCGTCCACAAATATATTGAGGGAAGGCAACGAAGAGGATTTGAAAGCAAGGCAGAATTGCAGGAAACAGATTTCAGGAGGTAGATTCGAATCGCCTTTAAAGCACAGGAAAAGCGGCAAAACCTCGACCATGATGCCCTTGGCCAAAAAGGGCGTATGCGTTTTTTCCTGAATATATTCAGGAAAAAACGCATACGCCCTTTTTGGCCAACCAAGCAACCTGGAAAGGCAAATCAGCGCTACAAAGAAGTCTCGCTTCCCATCGGTCAAAAGGGCCATGCTGAATAAAGTGTCAAAACCAGAAATGCAGGACAGGCCATGGAGAAACGGGAGCCTTGCTACGCTGATGGGCGGGATGTAAATTGCCAACAGCCACTCTGGAGAAGTGTACGGTGTGTCCTGAAACATCTAAAAAACTCAGCTTAGAGAGCATAGGGCACTTCCACTCATGGGCGTATAAATTGGGAAAACTAAAAATCAGCAAGACACAGGCACCCCAAAGTTTAGGGCTGCTCTGTTGACAAGAACCTCCACTTCATTACACCTTAAATATCCCAGGAAAGAGAAAAATGGATAAAGAAGTTGTGGTCCTTATGTACAATGGAATGTCACTCAGGCATGAAATCAACATCATAAGGCTAGTAGCAGCATGATGAGAAGATTTAGGTACGACGATTCTAAGTGAAATAAATCACACAGAAAAAGGCACTTATCATAAGATATCACTTATAGAGGGAATGTAAAAACCGCTACACTTGAACTGAATTACAAAACAGAACAGAGTCCCACGTTTAGAAAACACACTATGGCTGCTTAACGGGAACGGTGAGGTGGGGTGACGCATAAAACAAGGGTTTCAAATTAGCTCAGATAGCGTTCCATAAACCCAATATGTAATAGACAAGACCTACTCCTTGCTCAGTGAACTGGACGCAAAAACCCCCTATTCACCGCCCAAGAATATATCTGACTAGGAAGAATCTTCAAAGCTATGTATTGATATCTCTCTGTAAGTGAGTCAAGTGGGTGTAAAGCAGCATAAACACAGCAGTGAAAAGCAGCTAGCCCCACTATAAAAATCAATTACTTTTAAAAACCCGTGAAACAAAGACAGTGAAAGAGAGAGAAATTCTTACAAAATTCGTTCAGGGGCTGTGATGCCACCTGGATTGACCATCTCTAGACCCACAGCTGATTGAGACATAAGGGTGGACACTCTTGGGGCTGAGAGGTTTGGTGAGGTTGGGTGAGCAAACGCAGACCCTTTAAAGTAATACTGCGTGGTACCCATCCCATAGGTCCCAAATCTCCAGGTTCAAGGGCATCTTCCTACATCGAAAACATGCATGAGAAACCCAGAAGACGGTACACCGTGTGATCGCGAAAGGTTTCTAAAACGCACCTCATTTCTCATCTCCTTGTGCTCGGGTTCGCCATTCCAGCCGCTTTACTAGCAATCTCCCTCCTTGGAGAATGAGCACCTTTAACCTCCTGTTCCGTACAGGTTGCAATTTGTCCTGAGGATGAACGGGAAGAGGGGGAACCAATGAGAGACTAGGTCTAGGTGTGGGGACAGGCACAGGTCACTCTATTTTCCCATCAGGAAGAAGAATTAACCACAGGCTCAGCCTGCCGCCCGGAACCAGAATAGGGCCTTAAACAATCCTGCGCTTTTGGGGCCAGCTCCCAAGAAAGCGAGTTGAAAAATGGAGCTCAGGGGCACTGCAATTCAGAAACCTGCAGAGTTATAAATGTTAACTCTCGTCCACAAATATATTGAGGGAAGGCAACGAAGAGGATTTGAAAGCAAGGCAGAATTGCAGGAAACAGATTTCAGGAGGTAGATTCGAATCGCCTTTAAAGCACAGGAAAAGCGGCAAAACCTCGACCATGATGCCCTTGGCCAAAAAGGGCGTATGCGTTTTTTCCTGAATATATTCAGGAAAAAACGCATACGCCCTTTTTGGCCAACCAAGCAACCTGGAAAGGCAAATCAGCGCTACAAAGAAGTCTCGCTTCCCATCGGTCAAAAGGGCCATGCTGAATAAAGTGTCAAAACCAGAAATGCAGGACAGGCCATGGAGAAACGGGAGCCTTGCTACGCTGATGGGCGGGATGTAAATTGCCAACAGCCACTCTGGAGAAGAGTACGGGGTGTCCTGAAACATCTAAAAAACTCAGCTTAGAGAGCATAGGGCACTTCCACTCATGGGCGTATAAATTGGGAAAACTGAAAATCAGCAAGACACAGGCACCCCAAAGTTTAGGGCTGCTCTGTTGACAAGAACCTCCACTTCGTTAAACCTTAAATATCCCAGGAAAGAGAAAAATGGATAAAGAAGTTGTGGTCCATATGTATAATGGCATATCACTCAGCAATGAAATCAACATCTTAAGGCTAGTAGCAGCATGATGAGAAGATTTAGGTACGAGGATTCTAAGTGAAATAAGTCACACAGAAAAAGGCACTTATCATAAGATATCACTTATAGAGGGAATGTAAAAACAGCTACACTTGAACTGAATTACAAAACAGAACAGCGTCACACGTTTAGAAAACACACTATGGCTGCTTAACGGGAAAGGTGAGGTGGGGTGATGCATAAAACAAGGGTTTCAAATTAGCTCAGATACTGTTCCATAAACCCAATATGTAACAGACAAGACCTACTCCTTGCTCAGTGAACTGGATTCAACACCCCCTGTTCACCGCCCAAGAATATATCTGACTAGTAAGACTCTTAAAACCAATGTATTGATATCTCTCTGTAAGTGAGTCAAGTGGGTGTAAAGCGGCATAAACACAGCAGTGAAAAGCAGCTAAACCCCATTATAAAAATCAATTACTTTTAAAAACCCGTGAAACAAAGACAGTGAAAGAGAGAGAAATTCATACAGAATTCGTTCAGGGGCTGGGATGCCACCTTTATTGACCATCTCTAGACCCACAGCTGATTGAGACATAAGGGTGGACACTCTTGGGGCTGAGAGGTTTGGTGAGGTTGGGTGAGCAAACGCAGACCCTTTAAAGTAATACTGCGTGGTACCCATCCCATGGGTCCAAAATCTCCAGGTTCAAGGGCATCTTCCTACATCGAAAACATGCTTGAGAAACCCAGAAGATGGTACACCGTGTGATCGGGAAAGGTTTCTAAAACGCACCACATTTCTCATCTCCTTGTGCTCGGGCTCGCCATTACAGCCGCTTTACTAGCAATCTCCCTCCTTGGAGAATGAGCACCTTTAACCTCCTGTTCCGTACAGGTTGCAAATTTGTCCTGAGCATGAACGGGAAGAGGGGGAACCAATGAGAGACTAGGTCGAGGTGTGGGGACAGGCACAGGTCACTCTATTTTCCCATCAGGAAGAAGAATTAACCACAGGCTCAGCCTGCCGCCCAGAACCACAATAGGGCCTGAAGCAATCCTGCGCTTTTGCGGCCAGCTCCCAAGAAAGCGAGTTGAAAATGGAGCTCAGGGGCACTGCAATTCACAAACCTGCAGAGTTAGAAACGATAACTCTCGTCCACAAATATATTGAGGGAAGGCAACGAAGAGGATTTGAAAGCAAGGCAGAATTGCAGGAAACAGATTTCAGGAGGTAGATTCGAATCGCCTTTAAAGCACAGGAAAAGCGGCAAAACCTCGACCATGATGCCCTTGGCCAAAAAGGGCGTATGCGTTTTTTCCTGAATATATTCAGGAAAAAACGCATACGCCCTTTTTGGCCAACCAAGCAACCTGGAAAGGCAAATCAGCGCTACAAAGAAGTCTCGCTTCCCATCGGTCAAAAGGGCCATGCTGAATAAAGTGTCAAAACCAGAAATGCAGGACAGGCCATGGAGAAACGGGAGCCTTGCTACGCTGATGGGCGGGATGTAAATTGCCAACAGCCACTCTGGAGAAGTGTACGGTGTGTCCTGAAACATCTAAAAAACTCAGCTTAGAGAGCATAGGGCACTTCCACTCATGGGCGTATAAATTGGGAAAACTAAAAATCAGCAAGACACAGGCACCCCAAAGTTTAGGGCTGCTCTGTTGACAAGAACCTCCACTTCATTACACCTTAAATATCCCAGGAAAGAGAAAAATGGATAAAGAAGTTGTGGTCCTTATGTACAATGGAATGTCACTCAGGCATGAAATCAACATCATAAGGCTAGTAGCAGCATGATGAGAAGATTTAGGTACGACGATTCTAAGTGAAATAAATCACACAGAAAAAGGCACTTATCATAAGATATCACTTATAGAGGGAATGTAAAAACCGCTACACTTGAACTGAATTACAAAACAGAACAGAGTCCCACGTTTAGAAAACACACTATGGCTGCTTAACGGGAACGGTGAGGTGGGGTGACGCATAAAACAAGGGTTTCAAATTAGCTCAGATAGCGTTCCATAAACCCAATATGTAATAGACAAGACCTACTCCTTGCTCAGTGAACTGGACGCAAAAACCCCCTATTCACCGCCCAAGAATATATCTGACTAGGAAGAATCTTCAAAGCTATGTATTGATATCTCTCTGTAAGTGAGTCAAGTGGGTGTAAAGCAGCATAAACACAGCAGTGAAAAGCAGCTAGCCCCACTATAAAAATCAATTACTTTTAAAAACCCGTGAAACAAAGACAGTGAAAGAGAGAGAAATTCTTACAAAATTCGTTCAGGGGCTGTGATGCCACCTGGATTGACCATATCTAGACCCACAGCTGATTGAGACATAAGGGTGGACACTCTTGGGGCTGAGAGGTTTGGTGAGGTTGGGTGAGCAAACGCAGACCCTTTAAAGTAATACTGCGTGGTACCCATCCCATAGGTCCCAAATCTCCAGGTTCAAGGGCATCTTCCTACATCGAAAACATGCATGAGAAACCCAGAAGACGGTACACCGTGTGATCGCGAAAGGTTTCTAAAACGCACCTCATTTCTCATCTCCTTGTGCTCGGGTTCGCCATTCCAGCCGCTTTACTAGCAATCTCCCTCCTTGGAGAATGAGCACCTTTAACCTCCTGTTCCGTACAGGTTGCAATTTGTCCTGAGGATGAACGGGAAGAGGGGGAACCAATGAGAGACTAGGTCTAGGTGTGGGGACAGGCACAGGTCACTCTATTTTCCCATCAGGAAGAAGAATTAACCACAGGCTCAGCCTGCCGCCCGGAACCAGAATAGGGCCTTAAACAATCCTGCGCTTTTGGGGCCAGCTCCCAAGAAAGCGAGTTGAAAAATGGAGCTCAGGGGCACTGCAATTCAGAAACCTGCAGAGTTATAAATGTTAACTCTCGTCCACAAATATATTGAGGGAAGGCAACGAAGAGGATTTGAAAGCAAGGCAGAATTGCAGGAAACAGATTTCAGGAGGTAGATTCGAATCGCCTTTAAAGCACAGGAAAAGCGGCAAAACCTCGACCATGATGCCCTTGGCCAAAAAGGGCGTATGCGTTTTTTCCTGAATATATTCAGGAAAAAACGCATACGCCCTTTTTGGCCAACCAAGCAACCTGGAAAGGCAAATCAGCGCTACAAAGAAGTCTCGCTTCCCATCGGTCAAAAGGGCCATGCTGAATAAAGTGTCAAAACCAGAAATGCAGGACAGGCCATGGAGAAACGGGAGCCTTGCTACGCTGATGGGCGTGATGTAAATTGCCAACAGCCACTCTGGAGAAGAGTACGGGGTGTCCTGAAACATCTAAAAAACTCAGCTTAGAGAGCATAGGGCACTTCCACTCATGGGCGTATAAATTGGGAAAACTGAAAATCAGCAAGACACAGGCACCCCAAAGTTTAGGGCTGCTCTGTTGACAAGAACCTCCACTTCGTTAAACCTTAAATATCCCAGGAAAGAGAAAAATGGATAAAGAAGTTGTGGTCCATATGTATAATGGCATATCACTCAGCAATGAAATCAACATCTTAAGGCTAGTAGCAGCATGATGAGAAGATTTAGGTACGAGGATTCTAAGTGAAATAAGTCACACAGAAAAAGGCACTTATCATAAGATATCACTTATAGAGGGAATGTAAAAACAGCTACACTTGAACTGAATTACAAAACAGAACAGCGTCACACGTTTAGAAAACACACTATGGCTGCTTAACGGGAAAGGTGAGGTGGGGTGATGCATAAAACAAGGGTTTCAAATTAGCTCAGATACTGTTCCATAAACCCAATATGTAACAGACAAGACCTACTCCTTGCTCAGTGAACTGGATTCAACACCCCCTGTTCACCGCCCAAGAATATATCTGACTAGTAAGACTCTTAAAACCAATGTATTGATATCTCTCTGTAAGTGAGTCAAGTGGGTGTAAAGCGGCATAAACACAGCAGTGAAAAGCAGCTAAACCCCATTATAAAAATCAATTACTTTTAAAAACCCGTGAAACAAAGACAGTGAAAGAGAGAGAAATTCATACAGAATTCGTTCAGGGGCTGGGATGCCACCTTTATTGACCATCTCTAGACCCACAGCTGATTGAGACATAAGGGTGGACACTCTTGGGGCTGAGAGGTTTGGTGAGGTTGGGTGAGCAAACGCAGACCCTTTAAAGTAATACTGCGTGGTACCCATCCCATGGGTCCAAAATCTCCAGGTTCAAGGGCATCTTCCTACATCGAAAACATGCTTGAGAAACCCAGAAGATGGTACACCGTGTGATCGGGAAAGGTTTCTAAAACGCACCACATTTCTCATCTCCTTGTGCTCGGGCTCGCCATTACAGCCGCTTTACTAGCAATCTCCCTCCTTGGAGAATGAGCACCTTTAACCTCCTGTTCCGTACAGGTTGCAAATTTGTCCTGAGCATGAACGGGAAGAGGGGGAACCAATGAGAGACTAGGTCGAGGTGTGGGGACAGGCACAGGTCACTCTATTTTCCCATCAGGAAGAAGAATTAACCACAGGCTCAGCCTGCCGCCCAGAACCACAATAGGGCCTGAAGCAATCCTGCGCTTTTGCGGCCAGCTCCCAAGAAAGCGAGTTGAAAATGGAGCTCAGGGGCACTGCAATTCACAAACCTGCAGAGTTAGAAACGATAACTCTCGTCCACAAATATATTGAGGGAAGGCAACGAAGAGGATTTGAAAGCAAGGCAGAATTGCAGGAAACAGATTTCAGGAGGTAGATTCGAATCGCCTTTAAAGCACAGGAAAAGCGGCAAAACCTCGACCATGATGCCCTTGGCCAAAAAGGGCGTATGCGTTTTTTCCTGAATATATTCAGGAAAAAACGCATACGCCCTTTTTGGCCAACCAAGCAACCTGGAAAGGCAAATCAGCGCTACAAAGAAGTCTCGCTTCCCATCGGTCAAAAGGGCCATGCTGAATAAAGTGTCAAAACCAGAAATGCAGGACAGGCCATGGAGAAACGGGAGCCTTGCTACGCTGATGGGCGTGATGTAAATTGCCAACAGCCACTCTGGAGAAGTGTACGGTGTGTCCTGAAACATCTAAAAAACTCAGCTTAGAGAGCATAGGGCACTTCCACTCATGGGCGTATAAATTGGGAAAACTAAAAATCAGCAAGACACAGGCACCCCAAAGTTTAGGGCTGCTCTGTTGACAAGAACCTCCACTTCATTACACCTTAAATATCCCAGGAAAGAGAAAAATGGATAAAGAAGTTGTGGTCCTTATGTACAATGGAATGTCACTCAGGCATGAAATCAACATCATAAGGCTAGTAGCAGCATGATGAGAAGATTTAGGTACGACGATTCTAAGTGAAATAAATCACACAGAAAAAGGCACTTATCATAAGATATCACTTATAGAGGGAATGTAAAAACCGCTACACTTGAACTGAATTACAAAACAGAACAGAGTCCCACGTTTAGAAAACACACTATGGCTGCTTAACGGGAACGGTGAGGTGGGGTGACGCATAAAACAAGGGTTTCAAATTAGCTCAGATAGCGTTCCATAAACCCAATATGTAATAGACAAGACCTACTCCTTGCTCAGTGAACTGGACGCAAAAACCCCCTATTCACCGCCCAAGAATATATCTGACTAGGAAGAATCTTCAAAGCTATGTATTGATATCTCTCTGTAAGTGAGTCAAGTGGGTGTAAAGCAGCATAAACACAGCAGTGAAAAGCAGCTAGCCCCACTATAAAAATCAATTACTTTTAAAAACCCGTGAAACAAAGACAGTGAAAGAGAGAGAAATTCTTACAAAATTCGTTCAGGGGCTGTGATGCCACCTGGATTGACCATATCTAGACCCACAGCTGATTGAGACATAAGGGTGGACACTCTTGGGGCTGAGAGGTTTGGTGAGGTTGGGTGAGCAAACGCAGACCCTTTAAAGTAATACTGCGTGGTACCCATCCCATAGGTCCCAAATCTCCAGGTTCAAGGGCATCTTCCTACATCGAAAACATGCATGAGAAACCCAGAAGACGGTACACCGTGTGATCGCGAAAGGTTTCTAAAACGCACCTCATTTCTCATCTCCTTGTGCTCGGGTTCGCCATTCCAGCCGCTTTACTAGCAATCTCCCTCCTTGGAGAATGAGCACCTTTAACCTCCTGTTCCGTACAGGTTGCAATTTGTCCTGAGGATGAACGGGAAGAGGGGGAACCAATGAGAGACTAGGTCTAGGTGTGGGGACAGGCACAGGTCACTCTATTTTCCCATCAGGAAGAAGAATTAACCACAGGCTCAGCCTGCCGCCCGGAACCAGAATAGGGCCTTAAACAATCCTGCGCTTTTGGGGCCAGCTCCCAAGAAAGCGAGTTGAAAAATGGAGCTCAGGGGCACTGCAATTCAGAAACCTGCAGAGTTATAAATGTTAACTCTCGTCCACAAATATATTGAGGGAAGGCAACGAAGAGGATTTGAAAGCAAGGCAGAATTGCAGGAAACAGATTTCAGGAGGTAGATTCGAATCGCCTTTAAAGCACAGGAAAAGCGGCAAAACCTCGACCATGATGCCCTTGGCCAAAAAGGGCGTATGCGTTTTTTCCTGAATATATTCAGGAAAAAACGCATACGCCCTTTTTGGCCAACCAAGCAACCTGGAAAGGCAAATCAGCGCTACAAAGAAGTCTCGCTTCCCATCGGTCAAAAGGGCCATGCTGAATAAAGTGTCAAAACCAGAAATGCAGGACAGGCCATGGAGAAACGGGAGCCTTGCTACGCTGATGGGCGGGATGTAAATTGCCAACAGCCACTCTGGAGAAGAGTACGGGGTGTCCTGAAACATCTAAAAAACTCAGCTTAGAGAGCATAGGGCACTTCCACTCATGGGCGTATAAATTGGGAAAACTGAAAATCAGCAAGACACAGGCACCCCAAAGTTTAGGGCTGCTCTGTTGACAAGAACCTCCACTTCGTTAAACCTTAAATATCCCAGGAAAGAGAAAAATGGATAAAGAAGTTGTGGTCCATATGTATAATGGCATATCACTCAGCAATGAAATCAACATCTTAAGGCTAGTAGCAGCATGATGAGAAGATTTAGGTACGAGGATTCTAAGTGAAATAAGTCACACAGAAAAAGGCACTTATCATAAGATATCACTTATAGAGGGAATGTAAAAACCGCTACACTTGAACTGAATTACAAAACAGAACAGCGTCACACGTTTAGAAAACACACTATGGCTGCTTAACGGGAAAGGTGAGGTGGGGTGATGCATAAAACAAGGGTTTCAAATTAGCTCAGATACTGTTCCATAAACCCAATATGTAACAGACAAGACCTACTCCTTGCTCACTGAACTGGATTCAACACCCCCTGTTCACCGCCCAAGAATATATCTGACTAGTAAGACTCTTAAAACCAATGTATTGATATCTCTCTGTAAGTGAGTCAAGTGGGTGTAAAGCGGCATAAACACAGCAGTGAAAAGCAGCTAAACCCCATTATAAAAATCAATTACTTTTAAAAACCCGTGAAACAAAGACAGTGAAAGAGAGAGAAATTCATACAGAATTCGTTCAGGGGCTGGGATGCCACCTTTATTGACCATCTCTAGACCCACAGCTGATTGAGACATAAGGGTGGACACTCTTGGGGCTGAGAGGTTTGGTGAGGTTGGGTGAGCAAACGCAGACCCTTTAAAGTAATACTGCGTGGTACCCATCCCATGGGTCCAAAATCTCCAGGTTCAAGGGCATCTTCCTACATCGAAAACATGCTTGAGAAACCCAGAAGATGGTACACCGTGTGATCGGGAAAGGTTTCTAAAACGCACCTCATTTCTCATCTCCTTGTGCTCGGGCTCGCCATTACAGCCGCTTTACTAGCAATCTCCCTCCTTGGAGAATGAGCACCTTTAACCTCCTGTTCCGTACAGGTTGCAAATTTGTCCTGAGCATGAACGGGAAGAGGGGGAACCAATGAGAGACTAGGTCGAGGTGTGGGGACAGGCACAGGTCACTCTATTTTCCCATCAGGAAGAAGAATTAACCACAGGCTCAGCCTGCCTCCCGGAACCACAATAGGGCCTGAAGCAATCCTGCGCTTTTGCGGCCAGCTCCCAAGAAAGCGAGTTGAAAATGGAGCTCAGGGGCACTGCAATTCACAAACCTGCAGAGTTAGAAACGATAACTCTCGTCCACAAATATATTGAGGGAAGGCAACGAAGAGGATTTGAAAGCAAGGCAGAATTGCAGGAAACAGATTTCAGGAGGTAGATTCGAATCGCCTTTAAAGCACAGGAAAAGTGGCAAAACCTCGACCATGATGCCCTTGGCCAAAAAGGGCGTATGCGTTTTTTCCTGAATATATTCAGGAAAAAACGCATACGCCCTTTTTGGCCAACCAAGCAACCTGGAAAGGCAAATCAGCGCTACAAAGAAGTCTCGCTTCCCATCGGTCAAAAGGGCCATGCTGAATAAAGTGTCAAAACCAGAAATGCAGGACAGGCCATGGAGAAACGGGAGCCTTGCTACGCTGATGGGCGGGATGTAAATTGCCAACAGCCACTCTGGAGAAGTGTACGGTGTGTCCTGAAACATCTAAAAAACTCAGCTTAGAGAGCATAGGGCACTTCCACTCATGGGCGTATAAATTGGGAAAACTAAAAATCAGCAAGACACAGGCACCCCAAAGTTTAGGGCTGCTCTGTTGACAAGAACCTCCACTTCATTACACCTTAAATATCCCAGGAAAGAGAAAAATGGATAAAGAAGTTGTGGTCCTTATGTACAATGGAATGTCACTCAGGCATGAAATCAACATCATAAGGCTAGTAGCAGCATGATGAGAAGATTTAGGTATGACGATTCTAAGTGAAATAAGTCACACAGAAAAAGGCACTTATCATAAGATATCACTTATAGAGGGAATGTAAAAACCGCTACACTTGAACTGAATTACAAAACAGAACAGCGTCACACGTTTAGAAAACACACTATGGCTGCTTAACGGGAAAGGTGAGGTGGGGGTGATGCATAAAACAAGGGTTTCAAATTAGCTCAGATACTGTTCCATAAAACCAATATGTAACAGACAAGACCTACTCCTTGCTCAGTGAACTGGATTCAACACCCCCTGTTCACCGCCCAAGAATATATCTGACTAGTAAGAATCTTAAAACCAATGTATTGATATCTCTCTGTAAGTGAGTCAAGTGGGTGTAAAGCGGCATAAACACAGCAGTGAAAAGCAGCTAAACCCCATTATAAAAATCAATTACTTTTAAAAACCCGTGAAACAAAGACAGTGAAAGAGAGAGAAATTCATACAGAATTCGTTCAGGGGCTGGGATGCCACCTTTATTGACCATCTCTAGACCAACAGCTGTTTGAGACATAAGGGTGGACACTCTTGGGGCTGAGAGGTTTGGTGAGGTTGGGTGAGCAAACGCAGACCCTTTAAAGTAATACTGCGTGGTACCCATCCCATGGGTCCAAAATCTCCAGGTTCAAGGGCATCTTCCTACATCAAAAACATGCATGAGAAACCCAGAAGACGGTACACCGTGTGATCGCGAAAGGTTTCTAAAACGCACCTCATTTCTCATCTCCTTGTGCTCGGGTTCGCCATTCCAGCCGCTTTACTAGCAATCTCCCTCCTTGGAGAATGAGCACCTTTAACCTCCTGTTCCGTACAGGTTGCAATTTGTCCTGAGGATGAACGGGAAGAGGGGGAACCAATGAGAGACTAGGTCTAGGTGTGGGGACAGGCACAGGTCACTCTATTTTCCCATCAGGAAGAAGAATTAACCACAGGCTCAGCCTGCCGCCCGGAACCAGAATAGGGCCTTAAACAATCCTGCGCTTTTGGGGCCAGCTCCCAAGAAAGCGAGTTGAAAAATGGAGCTCAGGGGCACTGCAATTCAGAAACCTGCAGAGTTATAAATGTTAACTCTCGTCCACAAATATATTGAGGGAAGGCAACGAAGAGGATTTGAAAGCAAGGCAGAATTGCAGGAAACAGATTTCAGGAGGTAGATTCGAATCGCCTTTAAAGCACAGGAAAAGCGGCAAAACCTCGACCATGATGCCCTTGGCCAAAAAGGGCGTATGCGTTTTTTCCTGAATATATTCAGGAAAAAACGCATACGCCCTTTTTGGCCAACCAAGCAACCTGGAAAGGCAAATCAGCGCTACAAAGAAGTCTCGCTTCCCATCGGTCAAAAGGGCCATGCTGAATAAAGTGTCAAAACCAGAAATGCAGGACAGGCCATGGAGAAACGGGAGCCTTGCTACGCTGATGGGCGGGATGTAAATTGCCAACAGCCACTCTGGAGAAGAGTACGGGGTGTCCTGAAACATCTAAAAAACTCAGCTTAGAGAGCATAGGGCACTTCCACTCATGGGCGTATAAATTGGGAAAACTGAAAATCAGCAAGACACAGGCACCCCAAAGTTTAGGGCTGCTCTGTTGACAAGAACCTCCACTTCGTTAAACCTTAAATATCCCAGGAAAGAGAAAAATGGATAAAGAAGTTGTGGTCCATATGTATAATGGCATATCACTCAGCAATGAAATCAACATCTTAAGGCTAGTAGCAGCATGATGAGAAGATTTAGGTACGAGGATTCTAAGTGCCATAAGTCACACAGAAAAAGGCACTTATCATAAGATATCACTTATAGAGGGAATGTAAAAACAGCTACACTTGAACTGAATTACAAAACAGAACAGCGTCACACGTTTAGAAAACACACTATGGCTGCTTAACGGGAAAGGTGAGGTGGGGTGATGCATAAAACAAGGGTTTCAAATTAGCTCAGATACTGTTCCATAAACCCAATATGTAACAGACAAGACCTACTCCTTGCTCAGTGAACTGGATTCAACACCCCCTGTTCACCGCCCAAGAATATATCTGACTAGTAAGACTCTTAAAACCAATGTATTGATATCTCTCTGTAAGTGAGTCAAGTGGGTGTAAAGCGGCATAAACACAGCAGTGAAAAGCAGCTAAACCCCATTATAAAAATCAATTACTTTTAAAAACCCGTGAAACAAAGACAGTGAAAGAGAGAGAAATTCATACAGAATTCGTTCAGGGGCTGGGATGCCACCTTTATTGACCATCTCTAGACCCACAGCTGATTGAGACATAAGGGTGGACACTCTTGGGGCTGAGAGGTTTGGTGAGGTTGGGTGAGCAAACGCAGACCCTTTAAAGTAATACTGCGTGGTACCCATCCCATGGGTCCAAAATCTCCAGGTTCAAGGGCATCTTCCTACATCGAAAACATGCTTGAGAAACCCAGAAGATGGTACACCGTGTGATCGGGAAAGGTTTCTAAAACGCACCACATTTCTCATCTCCTTGTGCTCGGGCTCGCCATTACAGCCGCTTTACTAGCAATCTCCCTCCTTGGAGAATGAGCACCTTTAACCTCCTGTTCCGTACAGGTTGCAAATTTGTCCTGAGCATGAACGGGAAGAGGGGGAACCAATGAGAGACTAGGTCGAGGTGTGGGGACAGGCACAGGTCACTCTATTTTCCCATCAGGAAGAAGAATTAACCACAGGCTCAGCCTGCCGCCCAGAACCACAATAGGGCCTGAAGCAATCCTGCGCTTTTGCGGCCAGCTCCCAAGAAAGCGAGTT
The DNA here is from genome assembly GCF_965194805.1 of Balaenoptera borealis. Classification (NCBI taxonomy): domain Eukaryota; kingdom Metazoa; phylum Chordata; class Mammalia; order Artiodactyla; family Balaenopteridae; genus Balaenoptera; species Balaenoptera borealis. The sequence goes on from NC_138863.1 coordinate 95,369,757, forward strand.
GAAAATGGAGCTCAGGGGCACTGCAATTCACAAACCTGCAGAGTTAGAAACGATAACTCTCGTCCACAAATATATTGAGGGAAGGCAACGAAGAGGATTTGAAAGCAAGGCAGAATTGCAGGAAACAGATTTCAGGAGGTAGATTCGAATCGCCTTTAAAGCACAGGAAAAGCGGCAAAACCTCGACCATGATGCCCTTGGCCAAAAAGGGCGTATGCGTTTTTTCCTGAATATATTCAGGAAAAAACGCATACGCCCTTTTTGGCCAACCAAGCAACCTGGAAAGGCAAATCAGCGCTACAAAGAAGTCTCGCTTCCCATCGGTCAAAAGGGCCATGCTGAATAAAGTGTCAAAACCAGAAATGCAGGACAGGCCATGGAGAAACGGGAGCCTTGCTACGCTGATGGGCGGGATGTAAATTGCCAACAGCCACTCTGGAGAAGTGTACGGTGTGTCCTGAAACATCTAAAAAACTCAGCTAAGAGAGCATAGGGCACTTCCACTCATGGGCGTATAAATTGGGAAAACTAAAAATCAGCAAGACACAGGCACCCCAAAGTTTAGGGCTGCTCTGTTGACAAGAACCTCCACTTCATTACACCTTAAATATCCCAGGAAAGAGAAAAATGGATAAAGAAGTTGTGGTCCTTATGTACAATGGAATGTCACTCAGGCATGAAATCAACATCATAAGGCTAGTAGCAGCATGATGAGAAGATTTAGGTACGACGATTCTAAGTGAAATAAATCACACAGAAAAAGGCACTTATCATAAGATATCACTTATAGAGGGAATGTAAAAACCGCTACACTTGAACTGAATTACAAAACAGAACAGAGTCCCACGTTTAGAAAACACACTATGGCTGCTTAACGGGAACGGTGAGGTGGGGTGACGCATAAAACAAGGGTTTCAAATTAGCTCAGATAGCGTTCCATAAACCCAATATGTAATAGACAAGACCTACTCCTTGCTCAGTGAACTGGACGCAAAAACCCCCTATTCACCGCCCAAGAATATATCTGACTAGGAAGAATCTTCAAAGCTATGTATTGATATCTCTCTGTAAGTGAGTCAAGTGGGTGTAAAGCAGCATAAACACAGCAGTGAAAAGCAGCTAGCCCCACTATAAAAATCAATTACTTTTAAAAACCCGTGAAACAAAGACAGTGAAAGAGAGAGAAATTCTTACAAAATTCGTTCAGGGGCTGTGATGCCACCTGGATTGACCATCTCTAGACCCACAGCTGATTGAGACATAAGGGTGGACACTCTTGGGGCTGAGAGGTTTGGTGAGGTTGGGTGAGCAAACGCAGACCCTTTAAAGTAATACTGCGTGGTACCCATCCCATAGGTCCCAAATCTCCAGGTTCAAGGGCATCTTCCTACATCGAAAACATGCATGAGAAACCCAGAAGACGGTACACCGTGTGATCGCGAAAGGTTTCTAAAACGCACCTCATTTCTCATCTCCTTGTGCTCGGGTTCGCCATTCCAGCCGCTTTACTAGCAATCTCCCTCCTTGGAGAATGAGCACCTTTAACCTCCTGTTCCGTACAGGTTGCAATTTGTCCTGAGGATGAACGGGAAGAGGGGGAACCAATGAGAGACTAGGTCTAGGTGTGGGGACAGGCACAGGTCACTCTATTTTCCCATCAGGAAGAAGAATTAACCACAGGCTCAGCCTGCCGCCCGGAACCAGAATAGGGCCTTAAACAATCCTGCGCTTTTGGGGCCAGCTCCCAAGAAAGCGAGTTGAAAAATGGAGCTCAGGGGCACTGCAATTCAGAAACCTGCAGAGTTATAAATGTTAACTCTCGTCCACAAATATATTGAGGGAAGGCAACGAAGAGGATTTGAAAGCAAGGCAGAATTGCAGGAAACAGATTTCAGGAGGTAGATTCGAATCGCCTTTAAAGCACAGGAAAAGCGGCAAAACCTCGACCATGATGCCCTTGGCCAAAAAGGGCGTATGCGTTTTTTCCTGAATATATTCAGGAAAAAACGCATACGCCCTTTTTGGCCAACCAAGCAACCTGGAAAGGCAAATCAGCGCTACAAAGAAGTCTCGCTTCCCATCGGTCAAAAGGGCCATGCTGAATAAAGTGTCAAAACCAGAAATGCAGGACAGGCCATGGAGAAACGGGAGCCTTGCTACGCTGATGGGCGGGATGTAAATTGCCAACAGCCACTCTGGAGAAGAGTACGGGGTGTCCTGAAACATCTAAAAAACTCAGCTTAGAGAGCATAGGGCACTTCCACTCATGGGCGTATAAATTGGGAAAACTGAAAATCAGCAAGACACAGGCACCCCAAAGTTTAGGGCTGCTCTGTTGACAAGAACCTCCACTTCGTTAAACCTTAAATATCCCAGGAAAGAGAAAAATGGATAAAGAAGTTGTGGTCCATATGTATAATGGCATATCACTCAGCAATGAAATCAACATCTTAAGGCTAGTAGCAGCATGATGAGAAGATTTAGGTACGAGGATTCTAAGTGAAATAAGTCACACAGAAAAAGGCACTTATCATAAGATATCACTTATAGAGGGAATGTCAAAACAGCTACACTTGAACTGAATTACAAAACAGAACAGCGTCACACGTTTAGAAAACACACTATGGCTGCTTAACGGGAAAGGTGAGGTGGGGTGATGCATAAAACAAGGGTTTCAAATTAGCTCAGATACTGTTCCATAAACCCAATATGTAACAGACAAGACCTACTCCTTGCTCAGTGAACTGGATTCAACACCCCCTGTTCACCGCCCAAGAATATATCTGACTAGTAAGACTCTTAAAACCAATGTATTGATATCTCTCTGTAAGTGAGTCAAGTGGGTGTAAAGCGGCATAAACACAGCAGTGAAAAGCAGCTAAACCCCATTATAAAAATCAATTACTTTTAAAAACCCGTGAAACAAAGACAGTGAAAGAGAGAGAAATTCATACAGAATTCGTTCAGGGGCTGGGATGCCACCTTTATTGACCATCTCTAGACCCACAGCTGATTGAGACATAAGGGTGGACACTCTTGGGGCTGAGAGGTTTGGTGAGGTTGGGTGAGCAAACGCAGACCCTTTAAAGTAATACTGCGTGGTACCCATCCCATGGGTCCAAAATCTCCAGGTTCAAGGGCATCTTCCTACATCGAAAACATGCTTGAGAAACCCAGAAGATGGTACACCGTGTGATCGGGAAAGGTTTCTAAAACGCACCACATTTCTCATCTCCTTGTGCTCGGGCTCGCCATTACAGCCGCTTTACTAGCAATCTCCCTCCTTGGAGAATGAGCACCTTTAACCTCCTGTTCCGTACAGGTTGCAAATTTGTCCTGAGCATGAACGGGAAGAGGGGGAACCAATGAGAGACTAGGTCGAGGTGTGGGGACAGGCACAGGTCACTCTATTTTCCCATCAGGAAGAAGAATTAACCACAGGCTCAGCCTGCCGCCCAGAACCACAATAGGGCCTGAAGCAATCCTGCGCTTTTGCGGCCAGCTCCCAAGAAAGCGAGTTGAAAATGGAGCTCAGGGGCACTGCAATTCACAAACCTGCAGAGTTAGAAACGATAACTCTCGTCCACAAATATATTGAGGGAAGGCAACGAAGAGGATTTGAAAGCAAGGCAGAATTGCAGGAAACAGATTTCAGGAGGTAGATTCGAATCGCCTTTAAAGCACAGGAAAAGCGGCAAAACCTCGACCATGATGCCCTTGGCCAAAAAGGGCGTATGCGTTTTTTCCTGAATATATTCAGGAAAAAACGCATACGCCCTTTTTGGCCAACCAAGCAACCTGGAAAGGCAAATCAGCGCTACAAAGAAGTCTCGCTTCCCATCGGTCAAAAGGGCCATGCTGAATAAAGTGTCAAAACCAGAAATGCAGGACAGGCCATGGAGAAACGGGAGCCTTGCTACGCTGATGGGCGGGATGTAAATTGCCAACAGCCACTCTGGAGAAGTGTACGGTGTGTCCTGAAACATCTAAAAAACTCAGCTTAGAGAGCATAGGGCACTTCCACTCATGGGCGTATAAATTGGGAAAACTAAAAATCAGCAAGACACAGGCACCCCAAAGTTTAGGGCTGCTCTGTTGACAAGAACCTCCACTTCATTACACCTTAAATATCCCAGGAAAGAGAAAAATGGATAAAGAAGTTGTGGTCCTTATGTACAATGGAATGTCACTCAGGCATGAAATCAACATCATAAGGCTAGTAGCAGCATGATGAGAAGATTTAGGTACGACGATTCTAAGTGAAATAAATCACACAGAAAAAGGCACTTATCATAAGATATCACTTATAGAGGGAATGTAAAAACCGCTACACTTGAACTGAATTACAAAACAGAACAGAGTCCCACGTTTAGAAAACACACTATGGCTGCTTAACGGGAACGGTGAGGTGGGGTGACGCATAAAACAAGGGTTTCAAATTAGCTCAGATAGCGTTCCATAAACCCAATATGTAATAGACAAGACCTACTCCTTGCTCAGTGAACTGGACGCAAAAACCCCCTATTCACCGCCCAAGAATATATCTGACTAGGAAGAATCTTCAAAGCTATGTATTGATATCTCTCTGTAAGTGAGTCAAGTGGGTGTAAAGCAGCATAAACACAGCAGTGAAAAGCAGCTAGCCCCACTATAAAAATCAATTACTTTTAAAAACCCGTGAAACAAAGACAGTGAAAGAGAGAGAAATTCTTACAAAATTCGTTCAGGGGCTGTGATGCCACCTGGATTGACCATATCTAGACCCACAGCTGATTGAGACATAAGGGTGGACACTCTTGGGGCTGAGAGGTTTGGTGAGGTTGGGTGAGCAAACGCAGACCCTTTAAAGTAATACTGCGTGGTACCCATCCCATAGGTCCCAAATCTCCAGGTTCAAGGGCATCTTCCTACATCGAAAACATGCATGAGAAACCCAGAAGACGGTACACCGTGTGATCGCGAAAGGTTTCTAAAACGCACCTCATTTCTCATCTCCTTGTGCTCAGGTTCGCCATTCCAGCCGCTTTACTAGCAATCTCCCTCCTTGGAGAATGAGCACCTTTAACCTCCTGTTCCGTACAGGTTGCAATTTGTCCTGAGGATGAACGGGAAGAGGGGGAACCAATGAGAGACTAGGTCTAGGTGTGGGGACAGGCACAGGTCACTCTATTTTCCCATCAGGAAGAAGAATTAACCACAGGCTCAGCCTGCCGCCCGGAACCAGAATAGGGCCTTAAACAATCCTGCGCTTTTGGGGCCAGCTCCCAAGAAAGCGAGTTGAAAAATGGAGCTCAGGGGCACTGCAATTCAGAAACCTGCAGAGTTATAAATGTTAACTCTCGTCCACAAATATATTGAGGGAAGGCAACGAAGAGGATTTGAAAGCAAGGCAGAATTGCAGGAAACAGATTTCAGGAGGTAGATTCGAATCGCCTTTAAAGCACAGGAAAAGCGGCAAAACCTCGACCATGATGCCCTTGGCCAAAAAGGGCGTATGCGTTTTTTCCTGAATATATTCAGGAAAAAACGCATACGCCCTTTTTGGCCAACCAAGCAACCTGGAAAGGCAAATCAGCGCTACAAAGAAGTCTCGCTTCCCATCGGTCAAAAGGGCCATGCTGAATAAAGTGTCAAAACCAGAAATGCAGGACAGGCCATGGAGAAACGGGAGCCTTGCTACGCTGATGGGCGGGATGTAAATTGCCAACAGCCACTCTGGAGAAGAGTACGGGGTGTCCTGAAACATCTAAAAAACTCAGCTTAGAGAGCATAGGGCACTTCCACTCATGGGCGTATAAATTGGGAAAACTGAAAATCAGCAAGACACAGGCACCCCAAAGTTTAGGGCTGCTCTGTTGACAAGAACCTCCACTTCGTTAAACCTTAAATATCCCAGGAAAGAGAAAAATGGATAAAGAAGTTGTGGTCCATATGTATAATGGCATATCACTCAGCAATGAAATCAACATCTTAAGGCTAGTAGCAGCATGATGAGAAGATTTAGGTACGAGGATTCTAAGTGAAATAAGTCACACAGAAAAAGGCACTTATCATAAGATATCACTTATAGAGGGAATGTAAAAACAGCTACACTTGAACTGAATTACAAAACAGAACAGCGTCACACGTTTAGAAAACACACTATGGCTGCTTAACGGGAAAGGTGAGGTGGGGTGATGCATAAAACAAGGGTTTCAAATTAGCTCAGATACTGTTCCATAAACCCAATATGTAACAGACAAGACCTACTCCTTGCTCAGTGAACTGGATTCAACACCCCCTGTTCACCGCCCAAGAATATATCTGACTAGTAAGACTCTTAAAACCAATGTATTGATATCTCTCTGTAAGTGAGTCAAGTGGGTGTAAAGCGGCATAAACACAGCAGTGAAAAGCAGCTAAACCCCATTATAAAAATCAATTACTTTTAAAAACCCGTGAAACAAAGACAGTGAAAGAGAGAGAAATTCATACAGAATTCGTTCAGGGGCTGGGATGCCACCTTTATTGACCATCTCTAGACCCACAGCTGATTGAGACATAAGGGTGGACACTCTTGGGGCTGAGAGGTTTGGTGAGGTTGGGTGAGCAAACGCAGACCCTTTAAAGTAATACTGCGTGGTACCCATCCCATGGGTCCAAAATCTCCAGGTTCAAGGGCATCTTCCTACATCGAAAACATGCTTGAGAAACCCAGAAGATGGTACACCGTGTGATCGGGAAAGGTTTCTAAAACGCACCACATTTCTCATCTCCTTGTGCTCGGGCTCGCCATTACAGCCGCTTTACTAGCAATCTCCCTCCTTGGAGAATGAGCACCTTTAACCTCCTGTTCCGTACAGGTTGCAAATTTGTCCTGAGCATGAACGGGAAGAGGGGGAACCAATGAGAGACTAGGTCGAGGTGTGGGGACAGGCACAGGTCACTCTATTTTCCCATCAGGAAGAAGAATTAACCACAGGCTCAGCCTGCCGCCCGGAACCACAATAGGGCCTGAAGCAATCCTGCGCTTTTGCGGCCAGCTCCCAAGAAAGCGAGTTGAAAATGGAGCTCAGGGGCACTGCAATTCACAAACCTGCAGAGTTAGAAACGATAACTCTCGTCCACAAATATATTGAGGGAAGGCAACGAAGAGGATTTGAAAGCAAGGCAGAATTGCAGGAAACAGATTTCAGGAGGTAGATTCGAATCGCCTTTAAAGCACAGGAAAAGCGGCAAAACCTCGACCATGATGCCCTTGGCCAAAAAGGGCGTATGCGTTTTTTCCTGAATATATTCAGGAAAAAACGCATACGCCCTTTTTGGCCAACCAAGCAACCTGGAAAGGCAAATCAGCGCTACAAAGAAGTCTCGCTTCCCATCGGTCAAAAGGGCCATGCTGAATAAAGTGTCAAAACCAGAAATGCAGGACAGGCCATGGAGAAACGGGAGCCTTGCTACGCTGATGGGCGGGATGTAAATTGCCAACAGCCACTCTGGAGAAGTGTACGGTGTGTCCTGAAACATCTAAAAAACTCAGCTTAGAGAGCATAGGGCACTTCCACTCATGGGCGTATAAATTGGGAAAACTAAAAATCAGCAAGACACAGGCACCCCAAAGTTTAGGGCTGCTCTGTTGACAAGAACCTCCACTTCATTACACCTTAAATATCCCAGGAAAGAGAAAAATGGATAAAGAAGTTGTGGTCCTTATGTACAATGGAATGTCACTCAGGCATGAAATCAACATCATAAGGCTAGTAGCAGCATGATGAGAAGATTTAGGTACGACGATTCTAAGTGAAATAAATCACACAGAAAAAGGCACTTATCATAAGATATCACTTATAGAGGGAATGTAAAAACCGCTACACTTGAACTGAATTACAAAACAGAACAGAGTCCCACGTTTAGAAAACACACTATGGCTGCTTAACGGGAACGGTGAGGTGGGGTGACGCATAAAACAAGGGTTTCAAATTAGCTCAGATAGCGTTCCATAAACCCAATATGTAATAGACAAGACCTACTCCTTGCTCAGTGAACTGGACGCAAAAACCCCCTATTCACCGCCCAAGAATATATCTGACTAGGAAGAATCTTCAAAGCTATGTATTGATATCTCTCTGTAAGTGAGTCAAGTGGGTGTAAAGCAGCATAAACACAGCAGTGAAAAGCAGCTAGCCCCACTATAAAAATCAATTACTTTTAAAAACCCGTGAAACAAAGACAGTGAAAGAGAGAGAAATTCTTACAAAATTCGTTCAGGGGCTGTGATGCCACCTGGATTGACCATATCTAGACCCACAGCTGATTGAGACATAAGGGTGGACACTCTTGGGGCTGAGAGGTTTGGTGAGGTTGGGTGAGCAAACGCAGACCCTTTAAAGTAATACTGCGTGGTACCCATCCCATAGGTCCCAAATCTCCAGGTTCAAGGGCATCTTCCTACATCGAAAACATGCATGAGAAACCCAGAAGACGGTACACCGTGTGATCGCGAAAGGTTTCTAAAACGCACCTCATTTCTCATCTCCTTGTGCTCGGGTTCGCCATTCCAGCCGCTTTACTAGCAATCTCCCTCCTTGGAGAATGAGCACCTTTAACCTCCTGTTCCGTACAGGTTGCAATTTGTCCTGAGGATGAACGGGAAGAGGGGGAACCAATGAGAGACTAGGTCTAGGTGTGGGGACAGGCACAGGTCACTCTATTTTCCCATCAGGAAGAAGAATTAACCACAGGCTCAGCCTGCCGCCCGGAACCAGAATAGGGCCTTAAACAATCCTGCGCTTTTGGGGCCAGCTCCCAAGAAAGCGAGTTGAAAAATGGAGCTCAGGGGCACTGCAATTCAGAAACCTGCAGAGTTATAAATGTTAACTCTCGTCCACAAATATATTGAGGGAAGGCAACGAAGAGGATTTGAAAGCAAGGCAGAATTGCAGGAAACAGATTTCAGGAGGTAGATTCGAATCGCCTTTAAAGCACAGGAAAAGCGGCAAAACCTCGACCATGATGCCCTTGGCCAAAAAGGGCGTATGCGTTTTTTCCTGAATATATTCAGGAAAAAACGCATACGCCCTTTTTGGCCAACCAAGCAACCTGGAAAGGCAAATCAGCGCTACAAAGAAGTCTCGCTTCCCATCGGTCAAAAGGGCCATGCTGAATAAAGTGTCAAAACCAGAAATGCAGGACAGGCCATGGAGAAACGGGAGCCTTGCTACGCTGATGGGCGGGATGTAAATTGCCAACAGCCACTCTGGAGAAGAGTACGGGGTGTCCTGAAACATCTAAAAAACTCAGCTTAGAGAGCATAGGGCACTTCCACTCATGGGCGTATAAATTGGGAAAACTGAAAATCAGCAAGACACAGGCACCCCAAAGTTTAGGGCTGCTCTGTTGACAAGAACCTCCACTTCGTTAAACCTTAAATATCCCAGGAAAGAGAAAAATGGATAAAGAAGTTGTGGTCCATATGTATAATGGCATATCACTCAGCAATGAAATCAACATCTTAAGGCTAGTAGCAGCATGATGAGAAGATTTAGGTACGAGGATTCTAAGTGAAATAAGTCACACAGAAAAAGGCACTTATCATAAGATATCACTTATAGAGGGAATGTAAAAACCGCTACACTTGAACTGAATTACAAAACAGAACAGCGTCACACGTTTAGAAAACACACTATGGCTGCTTAACGGGAAAGGTGAGGTGGGGTGATGCATAAAACAAGGGTTTCAAATTAGCTCAGATACTGTTCCATAAACCCAATATGTAACAGACAAGACCTACTCCTTGCTCAGTGAACTGGATTCAACACCCCCTGTTCACCGCCCAAGAATATATCTGACTAGTAAGACTCTTAAAACCAATGTATTGATATCTCTCTGTAAGTGAGTCAAGTGGGTGTAAAGCGGCATAAACACAGCAGTGAAAAGCAGCTAAACCCCATTATAAAAATCAATTACTTTTAAAAACCCGTGAAACAAAGACAGTGAAAGAGAGAGAAATTCATACAGAATTCGTTCAGGGGCTGGGATGCCACCTTTATTGACCATCTCTAGACCCACAGCTGATTGAGACATAAGGGTGGACACTCTTGGGGCTGAGAGGTTTGGTGAGGTTGGGTGAGCAAACGCAGACCCTTTAAAGTAATACTGCGTGGTACCCATCCCATGGGTCCAAAATCTCCAGGTTCAAGGGCATCTTCCTACATCGAAAACATGCTTGAGAAACCCAGAAGATGGTACACCGTGTGATCGGGAAAGGTTTCTAAAACGCACCTCATTTCTCATCTCCTTGTGCTCGGGCTCGCCATTACAGCCGCTTTACTAGCAATCTCCCTCCTTGGAGAATGAGCACCTTTAACCTCCTGTTCCGTACAGGTTGCAAATTTGTCCTGAGCATGAACGGGAAGAGGGGGAACCAATGAGAGACTAGGTCGAGGTGTGGGGACAGGCACAGGTCACTCTATTTTCCCATCAGGAAGAAGAATTAACCACAGGCTCAGCCTGCCGCCCGGAACCACAATAGGGCCTGAAGCAATCCTGCGCTTTTGCGGCCAGCTCCCAAGAAAGCGAGTTGAAAATGGAGCTCAGGGGCACTGCAATTCACAAACCTGCAGAGTTAGAAACGATAACTCTCGTCCACAAATATATTGAGGGAAGGCAACGAAGAGGATTTGAAAGCAAGGCAGAATTGCAGGAAACAGATTTCAGGAGGTAGATTCGAATCGCCTTTAAAGCACAGGAAAAGTGGCAAAACCTCGACCATGATGCCCTTGGCCAAAAAGGGCGTATGCGTTTTTTCCTGAATATATTCAGGAAAAAACGCATACGCCCTTTTTGGCCAACCAAGCAACCTGGAAAGGCAAATCAGCGCTACAAAGAAGTCTCGCTTCCCATCGGTCAAAAGGGCCATGCTGAATAAAGTGTCAAAACCAGAAATGCAGGACAGGCCATGGAGAAACGGGAGCCTTGCTACGCTGATGGGCGGGATGTAAATTGCCAACAGCCACTCTGGAGAAGTGTACGGTGTGTCCTGAAACATCTAAAAAACTCAGCTTAGAGAGCATAGGGCACTTCCACTCATGGGCGTATAAATTGGGAAAACTAAAAATCAGCAAGACACAGGCACCCCAAAGTTTAGGGCTGCTCTGTTGACAAGAACCTCCACTTCATTACACCTTAAATATCCCAGGAAAGAGAAAAATGGATAAAGAAGTTGTGGTCCTTATGTACAATGGAATGTCACTCAGGCATGAAATCAACATCATAAGGCTAGTAGCAGCATGATGAGAAGATTTAGGTACGACGATTCTAAGTGAAATAAGTCACACAGAAAAAGGCACTTATCATAAGATATCACTTATAGAGGGAATGTAAAAACCGCTACACTTGAACTGAATTACAAAACAGAACAGCGTCACACGTTTAGAAAACACACTATGGCTGCTTAACGGGAAAGGTGAGGTGGGGGTGATGCATAAAACAAGGGTTTCAAATTAGCTCAGATACTGTTCCATAAACCCAATATGTAACAGACAAGACCTACTCCTTGCTCAGTGAACTGGATTCAACACCCCCTGTTCACCGCCCAAGAATATATCTGACTAGTAAGACTCTTAAAACCAATGTATTGATATCTCTCTGTAAGTGAGTCAAGTGGGTGTAAAGCGGCATAAACACAGCAGTGAAAAGCAGCTAAACCCCATTATAAAAATCAATTACTTTTAAAAACCCGTGAAACAAAGACAGTGAAAGAGAGAGAAATTCATACAGAATTCGTTCAGGGGCTGGGATGCCACCTTTATTGACCATCTCTAGACCAACAGCTGTTTGAGACATAAGGGTGGACACTCTTGGGGCTGAGAGGTTTGGTGAGGTTGGGTGAGCAAACGCAGACCCTTTAAAGTAATACTGCGTGGTACCCATCCCATGGGTCCAAAATCTCCAGGTTCAAGGGCATCTTCCTACATCAAAAACATGCATGAGAAACCCAGAAGATGGTACACCGTGTGATCGGGAAAGGTTTCTAAAAGGCACCTCATTTCTCATCTCCTTGTGCTCGGGCTCGCCATTACAGCCGCTTTACTAGCAATCTCCCTCCTTGGAGAATGAGCACCTTTAACCTCCTGTTCTGTACAGGTTGCAAATTTGTCCTGAGGATGAACGGGAAAAGGGGGAAACAATGAGAGACTAGGTCTAAGTGTGGGGACAGGCACAGGTCAATCTATTTTCCCATCAGGAAGAAGAATTAACCACAGGCTCAGCCTGCCGCCCGGAACCACAATAGGGCCTGAAGCAATCCTGCGCTTTTGAGGCCAGCTCCCAAGAAAGCGAGTTGAAAAATGGAGCTCAGGGGCACTGCAATTCACAACCCTGCAGAGTTATAAATGATAACTCTCGTCCACAAATATATTGAGGGAAGGCAACGAAGAGGATTTGAAAGCAAGGCAGAATTGCAGGAAACAGATTTCAGGAGGTAGATTCGAATCGCCTTTAAAGCACAGGAAAAGCGGCAAAACCTCGACCATGATGCCCTTGGCCAAAAAGGGCGTATGCGTTTTTTCCTGAATATATTCAGGAAAAAACGCATACGCTCTTTTTGGCCAACCAAGCAACCTGGAAAGGCAAATCAGCGCTACAAAGAAGTCTCGCTTCCCATCGGTCAAAAGGGCCATGCTGAATAAAGTGTCAAAACCAGAAATGCAGGACAGACCATGGAGAAACGGGAGCCTTGCTACGCTGATGGGCGGGATGTAAATTGCCAACAGCCACTCTGGAGAAGTGTACAGTGTGTCCTGAAACATCTAAAAAACTCAGCTTAGAGAGCATAGGGCACTTCCACTCATGGGCGTATAAATTGGGAAAACTAAAATTCAGCAAGACACAGGCACCCCAAAGTTTAGGGCTGCTCTGTTGACAAGAACCTCCACTTCGTTAAACCTTAAATATCCCAGGAAAGAGAAAAATGGATAAAGAAGTTGTGGTCCATATGTATAATGGCATATCACTCAGCAATGAAATCAACATCTTAAGGCTAGTAGCAGCATGATGAGAAGATTTAGGTACGAGGATTCTAAGTGAAATAAGTCACACAGAAAAAGGCACTTATCATAAGATATCACTTATAGAGGGAATGTAAAAACCGCTACACTTGAACTGAATTACAAAACAGAACAGCGTCACACGTTTAGAAAACACACTATGGCTGCTTAACGGGAAAGGTGAGGTGGGGTGATGCATAAAACAAGGGTTTCAAATTAGCTCAGATACTGTTCCATAAACCCAATATGTAACGGACAAGACCTACTCCTTGCTCAGTGAACTGGATTCAACACCCCCTGTTCACCGCCCAAGAATATATCTGACTAGTAAGACTCTTAAAACCAATGTATTGATATCTCTCTGTAAGTGAGTCAAGTGGGTGTAAAGCGGCATAAACACAGCAGTGAAAAGCAGCTAAACCCCATTATAAAAATCAATTACTTTTAAAAACCCGTGAAACAAAGACAGTGAAAGAGAGAGAAATTCATACAGAATTCGTTCAGGGGCTGGGATGCCACCTTTATTGACCATCTCTAGACCCACAGCTGATTGAGACATAAGGGTGGACACTCTTGGGGCTGAGAGGTTTGGTGAGGTTGGGTGAGCAAACGCAGACCCTTTAAAGTAATACTGCGTGGTACCCATCCCATGGGTCCAAAATCTCCAGGTTCAAGGGCATCTTCCTACATCGAAAACATGCTTGAGAAACCCAGAAGATGGTACACCGTGTGATCGGGAAAGGTTTCTAAAACGCACCTCATTTCTCATCTCGTTGTGCTCGGGTTGGCCATTACAGCCGCTTTACTAGCAATCTCCCTCCTTGGAGAATGAGCACCTTTAACCTCCTGTTCCGTACAGGTTGCAAATTTGTCCTGAGCATGAACGGGAAGAGGGGGAACCAATGAGAGACTAGGTCGAGGTGTGGGGACAGGCACAGGTCACTCTATTTTCCCATCAGGAAGAAGAATTAACCACAGGCTCAGCCTGCCGCCCGGAACCACAATAGGGCCTGAAGCAATCCTGCGCTTTTGCGGCCAGCTCCCAAGAAAGCGAGTTGAAAATGGAGCTCAGGGGCACTGCAATTCACAAACCTGCAGATTTATAAACGATAACTCTCGTCCACAAATATATTGAGGGAAGGCAACGAAGAGGATTTGAAAGCAAGGCAGAATTGCAGGAAACAGATTTCAGGAGGTAGATTCGAATCGCCTTTAAAGCACAGGAAAAGCGGCAAAACGTCGACCATGATGCCCTTGGCCAAAAAGGGCGTATGCGTTTTTTCCTGAATATATTCAGGAAAAAACGCATACGCCCTTTTTGGCCAACCAAGCAACCTGGAAAGGCAAATCAGCGCTACAAAGAAGTCTCGCTTCCCATCGGTCAAAAGGGCCATGCTGAATAAAGTGTCAAAACCAGAAATGCAGGACAGGCCATGGAGGTACGGGAGCCTTGCTACGCTGATGGGCGGGATGTAAATTGCCAACAGCCACTCTGGAGAAGTGTACGGTGTGTCCTGAAACATCTAAAAAACTCAGCTTAGAGAGCATAGGGCACTTCCACTCATGGGCGTATAAATTGGGAAAACTAAAAATCAGCAAGACACAGGCACCCCAAAGTTTAGGGCTGCTCTGTTGACAAGAACCTCCACTTCATTACACCTTAAATATCCCAGGAAAGAGAAAAATGGATAAAGAAGTTGTGGTCCTTATGTACAATGGAATGTCACTCAGGCATGAAATCAACATCATAAGGCTAGTAGCAGCATGATGAGAAGATTTAGGTACGACGATTCTAAGTGAAATAAGTCACACAGAAAAAGGCACTTATCATAAGATATCACTTATAGAGGGAATGTAAAAACCACTACACTTGAACTGAATTACAAAACAGAACAGCGTCACACGTTTAGAAAACACACTATGGCTGCTTAACGGGAAAGGTGAGGTGGGGTGACGCATAAAACAAGGGTTTCAAATTAGCTCAGATACTGTTCCATAAACCCAATATGTAACAGACAAGACCTACTCCTTGCTCAGTGAACTGGATTCAACACCCCCTGTTCACCGCCCAAGAATATATCTGACTAGTAAGACTCTTAAAACCAATGTATTGATATCTCTCTGTAAGTGAGTCAAGTGGGTGTAAAGCGGCATAAACACAGCAGTGAAAAGCAGCTAAACCCCATTATAAAAATCAATTACTTTTAAAAACCCGTGAAACAAAGACAGTGAAAGAGAGAGAAATTCATACAGAATTCGTTCAGGGGCTGGGATGCCACCTTTATTGACCATCTCTAGACCAACAGCTGTTTGAGACATAAGGGTGGACACTCTTGGGGCTGAGAGGTTTGGTGAGGTTGGGTGAGCAAACGCAGACCCTTTAAAGTAATACTGCGTGGTATCCATCCCATGGGTCCAAAATCTCCAGGTTCAAGGGCATCTTCCTATATCAAAAACATGCATGAGAAACCCAGAAGACGGTACACCGTGTGATCGGGAAAGGTTTCTAAAACGCACCTCATTTCTCATCTCCTTGTGCTCGGGCTCGCCATTACAGCCGCTTTACTAGCAATCTCCCTCCTTGGAGAATGAGCACCTTTAACCTCCTGTTCTGTACAGGTTGCAAATTTGTCCTGAGGATGAACGGGAAAAGGGGGAAACAATGAGAGACTAGGTCTAAGTGTGGGGACAGGCACAGGTCAATCTATTTTCCCATCAGGAAGAAGAATTAACCACAGGCTCAGCCTGCCGCCCGGAACCACAATAGGGCCTGAAGCAATCCTGCGCTTTTGCGGCCAGCTCCCAAGAAAGCGAGTTGAAAAATGGAGCTCAGGGGCACTGCAATTCACAACCCTGCAGAGTTATAAATGATAACTCTCGTCCACAAATATATTGAGGGAAGGCAACGAAGAGGATTTGAAAGCAAGGCAGAATTGCAGGAAACAGATTTCAGGAGGTAGATTCGAATCACCTTTAAAGCACAGGAAAAGCGGCAAAACCTCGACCATGATGCCCTTGGCCAAAAAGGGCGTATGCGTTTTTTCCTGAATATATTCAGGAAAAAACGCATACGCCCTTTTTGGCCAACCAAGCAACCTGGAAAGGCAAATCAGCGCTACAAAGAAGTCTCGCTTCCCATCGGTCAAAAGGGCCATGCTGAATAAAGTGTCAAAACCAGAAATGCAGGACAGGCCATGGAGAAACGGGAGCCTTGCTACGCTGATGGGCGGGATGTAAATTGCCAACAGCCACTCTGGAGAAGTGTACGGTGTGTCCTGAAACATCTAAAAAACTCAGCTTAGAGAGCATAGGGCACTTCCACTCATGGGCGTATAAATTGGGAAAACTAAAAATCAGCAAGACACAGGCACCCCAAAGTTTAGGGCTGCTCTGTTGACAAGAACCTCCACTTCATTACACCTTAAATATCCCAGGAAAGAGAAAAATGGATAAAGAAGTTGTGGTCCTTATGTACAATGGAATGTCACTCAGGCATGAAATCAACATCATAAGGCTAGTAGCAGCATGATGAGAAGATTTAGGTACGAGGATTCTAAGTGAAATAAGTCACACAGAAAAAGGCACTTATCATAAGATATCACTTATAGAGGGAATGTAAAAACCGCTACACTTGAACTGAATTACAAAGCAGAACAGCGTCACACGTTTAGAAAACACACTATGGCTGCTTAACGGGAAAGGTGAGGTGGGGTGATGCATAACACAAGGGTTTCAAATTAGCTCAGATACTGTTCCATAAACCCAATATGTAACAGACAAGACCTACTCCTTGCTCAGTGAACTGGATTCAACACCCCCTGTTCACCGCCCAAGAATATATCTGACTAGTAAGACTCTTAAAACCAATGTATTGATATCTCTCTGTAAGTGAGTCAAGTGGGTCTAAAGCGGCATAAACACAGCAGTGAAAAGCAGCTAAACCCCATTATAAAAATCAATTACTTTTAAAAACCCGTGAAACAAAGACAGTGAAAGAGAGAGAAATTCTTACAAAATTCGTTCAGGGGCTGTGATGCCACCTGGATTGACCATATCTAGACCCACAGCTGATTGAGACATAAGGGTGGACACTCTTGGGGCTGAGAGGTTTGGTGAGGTTGGGTGAGCAAACGCAGACCCTTTAAAGTAATACTGCGTGGTATGCATCCCATGGGTCCCAAATCTCCAGCTTCAAGGGCATCTTCCTACATCAAAAACATGCATGAGAAACCCAGAAGATGGTACACCATGTGATCGGGAAAGATGTCTAAAACGAACCTCATTTCTCATCTCCTTGTGCTCGGGTTCGCCATTCCAGCCGCTTTACTAGCAATCTCCCTCCTTGGAGAATGAGCACCTTTAACCTCCTGTTCCGTACAGGTTGCAATTTGTCCTGAGGATGAACGGGAAGAGGGGGAACCAATGAGAGACTAGGTCTAGGTGTGGGGACAGGCACAGGTCACTCTATTTTCCCATCAGGAAGAAGAATTAACCACAGGCTCAGCCTGCCGCCCGGAACCACAATAGGGCCTGAAGCAATCCTGCGCTTTTGGGGCCAGCTCCCAAGAAAGCGAGTTGAAAAATTCAGCTCAGGGGCACTGCAATTCACAAACCTGCAGAGTTATAAATGTTAACTCTCGTCCACAAATATATTGAGGGAAGGCAACGAAGAGGATTTGAAAGCAAGGCAGAATTGCAGGAAACAGATTTCAGGAGGTAGATTCGAATCGCCTTTAAAGCACAGGAAAAGCGGCAAAATTTCGACAATGATGCCCTTGGCCAAAAAGGGCGTATGCGTTTTTTCCTGAATATATTCAGGAAAAAACGCATACGCCCTTTTTGGCCAACCAAGCAACCTGGAAAGGCAAATCAGCACTACAAAGAAGTCTCGCTTCCCATCGGTCAAAAGGGCCATGCTGAATAAAGTGTCAAAACCAGAAATGCAGGACAGGCCATGGAGGTACGGGAGCCTTGCTACGCTGATGGGCGGGATGTAAATTGCCAACAGCCACTCTGGAGAAGTGTACGGTGTGTCCTGAAACATCTAAAAAACTCAGCTTAGAGAGCATAGGGCACTTCCACTCATAGGCGTATAAATTGGGAAAACTAAAAATCAGCAAGACACAGGCACCCCAAAGTTTAGGGCTGCTCTGTTGACAAGAACCTCCACTTCGTTACAACTTAAATATCCCAGGAAATAGAAAAATGGATAAAGAAGTTGTGGTCCATATGTATAATGGCATATCACTCAGCAATGAAATCAACATCATAAGGCTAGTAGCAGCATGATGAGAAGATTTAGGTACGACGATTCTAAGTGAAATAAGTCACACAGAAAAAGGCACTTATCATAAGATATCACTTATAGAGGGAATGTAAAAACCGCTACACTTGAACTGAATTACAAAACAGAACAGCGTCACACGTTTAGAAAACACACTATGGCTGCTTAATGGGAAAGGTGAGGTGGGGTGATGCATAAAACAAGGGTTTCAAATTAGCTCAGATACTGTTCCATAAACCCAATATGTAACAGTCAAGACCTACTCCTTGCTCAGTGAACTGGACTCAACACCCCCTGTTCACCGACCAAGAATATATCTGACTAGTAAGACTCTTAAAACCAATGTATTGATATCTCTCTGTAAGTGAGTCAAGTGGGTGTAAAGCGGCATAAACACAGCAGTGAAAAGCAGCTAAACCCCATTATAAAAGTCAATTACTTTTAAAAACCCGTGAAACAAAGACAGTGAAAGAGAGAGAAATTCATACAGAATTCGTTCAGGGGCTGGGATGCCACCTTTATTGACCATCTCTAGACCCACAGCTGATTGAGACATAAGGGTGGACACTCTTGGGGCTGAGAGGTTTGGTGAGGTTGGGTGAGCAAACGCAGACCCTTTAAAGTAATACTGCGTGGTACCCATCCCATGGGTCCAAAATCTCCAGGTTCAAGGGCATCTTCCTACATCGAAAACATGCTTGAGAAACCCAGAAGATGGTACACCGTGTGATCGGGAAAGGTTTCTAAAACGCACCTCATTTCTCATCTCGTTGTGCTCGGGTTGGCCATTACAGCCGCTTTACTAGCAATCTCCCTCCTTGGAGAATGAGCACCTTTAACCTCCTGTTCCGTACAGGTTGCAAATTTGTCCTGAGCATGAACGGGAAGAGGGGGAACCAATGAGAGACTAGGTCGAGGTGTGGGGACAGGCACAGGTCACTCTATTTTCCCATCAGGAAGAAGAATTAACCACAGGCTCAGCCTGCCGCCCGGAACCACAATAGGGCCTGAAGCAATCCTGCGCTTTTGCGGCCAGCTCCCAAGAAAGCGAGTTGAAAATGGAGCTCAGGGGCACTGCAATTCACAAACCTGCAGATTTATAAACGATAACTCTCGTCCACAAATATATTGAGGGAAGGCAACGAAGAGTATTTGAAAGCAAGGCAGAATTGCAGGAAACAGATTTCAGGAGGTAGATTCGAATCGCCTTTAAAGCACAGGAAAAGCGGCAAAACCTCGACCATGATGCCCTTGGCCAAAAAGGGCGTATGCGTTTTTTCCTGAATATATTCAGGAAAAAACGCATACGCCCTTTTTGGCCAACCAAGCAACCTGGAAAGGCAAATCAGCGCTACAAAGAAGTCTCGCTTCCCATCGGTCAAAAGGGCCATGCTGAATAAAGTGTCAAAACCAGAAATGCAGGACAGGCCATGGAGGTACGGGAGCCTTGCTACGCTGATGGGCGGGATGTAAATTGCCAACAGCCACTCTGGAGAAGTGTACGGTGTGTCCTGAAACATCTAAAAAACTCAGCTTAGAGAGCATAGGGCACTTCCACTCATGGGCGTATAAATTGGGAAAACTAAAAATCAGCAAGACACAGGCACCCCAAAGTTTAGGGCTGCTCTGTTGACAAGAACCTCCACTTCATTACACCTTAAATATCCCAGGAAAGAGAAAAATGGATAAAGAAGTTGTGGTCCTTATGTACAATGGAATGTCACTCAGGCATGAAATCAACATCATAAGGCTAGTAGCAGCATGATGAGAAGATTTAGGTACGACGATTCTAAGTGAAATAAGTCACACAGAAAAAGGCACTTATCATAAGATATCACTTATAGAGGGAATGTAAAAACCACTACACTTGAACTGAATTACAAAACAGAACAGCGTCACACGTTTAGAAAACACACTATGGCTGCTTAACGGGAAAGGTGAGGTGGGGTGACGCATAAAACAAGGGTTTCAAATTAGCTCAGATACTGTTCCATAAACCCAATATGTAACAGACAAGACCTACTCCTTGCTCAGTGAACTGGATTCAACACCCCCTGTTCACCGCCCAAGAATATATCTGACTAGTAAGACTCTTAAAACCAATGTATTGATATCTCTCTGTAAGTGAGTCAAGTGGGTGTAAAGCGGCATAAACACAGCAGTGAAAAGCAGCTAAACCCCATTATAAAAATCAATTACTTTTAAAAACCCGTGAAACAAAGACAGTGAAAGAGAGAGAAATTCATACAGAATTCGTTCAGGGGCTGGGATGCCACCTTTATTGACCATCTCTAGACCAACAGCTGTTTGAGACATAAGGGTGGACACTCTTGGGGCTGAGAGGTTTGGTGAGGTTGGGTGAGCAAACGCAGACCCTTTAAAGTAATACTGCGTGGTATCCATCCCATGGGTCCAAAATCTCCAGGTTCAAGGGCATCTTCCTATATCAAAAACATGCATGAGAAACCCAGAAGACGGTACACCGTGTGATCGGGAAAGGTTTCTAAAACGCACCTCATTTCTCATCTCCTTGTGCTCGGGCTCGCCATTACAGCCGCTTTACTAGCAATCTCCCTCCTTGGAGAATGAGCACCTTTAACCTCCTGTTCTGTACAGGTTGCAAATTTGTCCTGAGGATGAACGGGAAAAGGGGGAAACAATGAGAGACTAGGTCTAAGTGTGGGGACAGGCACAGGTCAATCTATTTTCCCATCAGGAAGAAGAATTAACCACAGGCTCAGCCTGCCGCCCGGAACCACAATAGGGCCTGAAGCAATCCTGCGCTTTTGCGGCCAGCTCCCAAGAAAGCGAGTTGAAAAATGGAGCTCAGGGGCACTGCAATTCACAACCCTGCAGAGTTATAAATGATAACTCTCGTCCACAAATATATTGAGGGAAGGCAACGAAGAGGATTTGAAAGCAAGGCAGAATTGCAGGAAACAGATTTCAGGAGGTAGATTCGAATCGCCTTTAAAGCACAGGAAAAGCGGCAAAACCTCGACCATGATGCCCTTGGCCAAAAAGGGCGTATGCGTTTTTTCCTGAATATATTCAGGAAAAAACGCATACGCCCTTTTTGGCCAACCAAGCAACCTGGAAAGGCAAATCAGCGCTACAAAGAAGTCTCGCTTCCCATCGGTCAAAAGGGCCATGCTGAATAAAGTGTCAAAACCAGAAATGCAGGACAGGCCATGGAGAAACGGGAGCCTTGCTACGCTGATGGGCGGGATGTAAATTGCCAACAGCCACTCTGGAGAAGTGTACGGTGTGTCCTGAAACATCTAAAAAACTCAGCTTAGAGAGCATAGGGCACTTCCACTCATGGGCGTATAAATTGGGAAAACTAAAAATCAGCAAGACACAGGCACCCCAAAGTTTAGGGCTGCTCTGTTGACAAGAACCTCCACTTCATTACACCTTAAATATCCCAGGAAAGAGAAAAATGGATAAAGAAGTTGTGGTCCTTATGTACAATGGAATGTCACTCAGGCATGAAATCAACATCATAAGGCTAGTAGCAGCATGATGAGAAGATTTAGGTACGACGATTCTAAGTGAAATAAGTCACACAGAAAAAGGCACTTATCATAAGATATCACTTATAGAGGGAATGTAAAAACCGCTACACTTGAACTGAATTACAAAGCAGAACAGCGTCACACGTTTAGAAAACACACTATGGCTGCTTAACGGGAAAGGTGAGGTGGGGTGATGCATAACACAAGGGTTTCAAATTAGCTCAGATACTGTTCCATAAACCCAATATGTAACAGACAAGACCTACTCCTTGCTCAGTGAACTGGATTCAACACCCCCTGTTCACCGCCCAAGAATATATCTGACTAGTAAGACTCTTAAAACCAATGTATTGATATCTCTCTGTAAGTGAGTCAAGTGGGTCTAAAGCGGCATAAACACAGCAGTGAAAAGCAGCTAAACCCCATTATAAAAATCAATTACTTTTAAAAACCCGTGAAACAAAGACAGTGAAAGAGAGAGAAATTCTTACAAAATTCGTTCAGGGGCTGTGATGCCACCTGGATTGACCATATCTAGACCCACAGCTGATTGAGACATAAGGGTGGACACTCTTGGGGCTGAGAGGTTTGGTGAGGTTGGGTGAGCAAACGCAGACCCTTTAAAGTAATACTGCGTGGTATGCATCCCATGGGTCCCAAATCTCCAGCTTCAAGGGCATCTTCCTACATCAAAAACATGCATGAGAAACCCAGAAGATGGTACACCATGTGATCGGGAAAGATGTCTAAAACGAACCTCATTTCTCATCTCCTTGTGCTCGGGTTCGCCATTCCAGCCGCTTTACTAGCAATCTCCCTCCTTGGAGAATGAGCACCTTTAACCTCCTGTTCCGTACAGGTTGCAATTTGTCCTGAGGATGAACGGGAAGAGGGGGAACCAATGAGAGACTAGGTCGAGGTGTGGGGACAGGCACAGGTCACTCTATTTTCCCATCAGGAAGAAGAATTAACCACAGGCTCAGCCTGCCGCCCGGAACCAGAATAGGGCCTGAAGCAATCCTGCGCTTTTGGGGCCAGCTCCCAAGAAAGCGAGTTGAAAAATTCAGCTCAGGGGCACTGCAATTCACAAACCTGCAGAGTTATAAATGTTAACTCTCGTCCACAAATATATTGAGGGAAGGCAACGAAGAGGATTTGAAAGCAAGGCAGAATTGCAGGAAACAGATTTCAGGAGGTAGATTCGAATCGCCTTTAAAGCACAGGAAAAGCGGCAAAATTTCGACAATGATGCCCTTGGCCAAAAAGGGCGTATGCGTTTTTTCCTGAATATATTCAGGAAAAAACGCATACGCCCTTTTTGGCCAACCAAGCAACCTGGAAAGGCAAATCAGCACTACAAAGAAGTCTCGCTTCCCATCGGTCAAAAGGGCCATGCTGAATAAAGTGTCAAAACCAGAAATGCAGGACAGGCCATGGAGGTACGGGAGCCTTGCTACGCTGATGGGCGGGATGTAAATTGCCAACAGCCACTCTGGAGAAGTGTACGGTGTGTCCTGAAACATCTAAAAAACTCAGCTTAGAGAGCATAGGGCACTTCCACTCATAGGCGTATAAATTGGGAAAACTAAAAATCAGCAAGACACAGGCACCCCAAAGTTTAGGGCTGCTCTGTTGACAAGAACCTCCACTTCGTTACAACTTAAATATCCCAGGAAATAGAAAAATGGATAAAGAAGTTGTGGTCCATATGTATAATGGCATATCACTCAGCAATGAAATCAACATCATAAGGCTAGTAGCAGCATGATGAGAAGATTTAGGTACGACGATTCTAAGTGAAATAAGTCACACAGAAAAAGGCACTTATCATAAGATATCACTTATAGAGGGAATGTAAAAACCGCTACACTTGAACTGAATTACAAAACAGAACAGCGTCACACGTTTAGAAAACACACTATGGCTGCTTAATGGGAAAGGTGAGGTGGGGTGATGCATAAAACAAGGGTTTCAAATTAGCTCAGATACTGTTCCATAAACCCAATATGTAACAGTCAAGACCTACTCCTTGCTCAGTGAACTGGACTCAACACCCCCTGTTCACCGACCAAGAATATATCTGACTAGTAAGACTCTTAAAACCAATGTATTGATATCTCTCTGTAAGTGAGTCAAGTGGGTGTAAAGCGGCATAAACACAGCAGTGAAAAGCAGCTAAACCCCATTATAAAAGTCAATTACTTTTAAAAACCCGTGAAACAAAGACAGTGAAAGAGAGAGAAATTCATACAGAATTCGTTCAGGGGCTGGGATGCCACCTTTATTGACCATCTCTAGACCCACAGCTGATTGAGACATAAGGGTGGACACTCTTGGGGCTGAGAGGTTTGGTGAGGTTGGGTGAGCAAACGCAGACCCTTTAAAGTAATACTGCGTGGTACCCATCCCATGGGTCCAAAATCTCCAGGTTCAAGGGCATCTTCCTACATCGAAAACATGCATGAGAAACCCAGAAGACGGTACACCGTGTGATCGGGAAAGGTTTCTAAAACGCACCTCATTTCTCATCTCCTTGTGCTCGGGCTCGCCATTACAGCCGCTTTACTAGCAATCTCCCTCCTTGGATAATGAGCACCTTTAACCTCCTGTTCTGAACAGGTTGCAATTTGTCCTGAGGATGAACGGGAAGAGGGGGAACCAATGAGAGACTAGGTCTAGGTGTGGGGACAGGCACAGGTCACTCTATTTTCCCATCAGGAAGAAGAATTAACCACAGGCTCAGCCTGCCGCCCGGAACCACAATAGGGCCTGAAGCAATCCTGCGCTTTTGGGGCCAGCTCCCAAGAAAGCGAGTTGAAAAATGGAGCTCAGGGGCACTGCAATTCACAAACCTGCAGAGTTAGAAATGATAACTCTCGTCCACAAATATATTGAGGGAAGGCAACGAAGAGGATTTGAAAGCAAGGCAGAATTGCAGGAAACAGATTTCAGGAGGTAGATTCGAATCGCCTTTAAAGCACAGGAAAAGCGGCAAAACCTCGACCATGATGCCCTTGGCCAAAAAGGGCGTATGCGTTTTTTCCTGAATATATTCAGGAAAAAACGCATACGCCCTTTTTGGCCAACCAAGCAACCTGGAAAGGCAAATCAGCGCTACAAAGAAGTCTCGCTTCCCATCGGTCAAAAGGGCCATGCTGAATAAAGTGTCAAAACCAGAAATGCAGGACAGGCCATGGAGAAACGGGAGCCTTGCTACGCTAATGGGCGGGATGTAAATTGCCAACAGCCACTCTGGAGAAGTGTACAGTGTGTCCTGAAACATCTAAAAAACTCAGCTTAGAGAGCATAGGGCAGTTCCACTCATGGGCGTATAAATTGGGAAAACTAAAAATCAGCAAGACACAGGCACCCCAAAGTTTAGGGCTGCTCTGTTGACAAGAACCTCCACTTCATTACACCTTAAATATCCCAGGAAAGAGAAAAATGGATAAAGAAGTTGTGGTCCTTATGTACAATGGAATGTCACTCAGGCATGAAATCAACATCATAAGGCTAGTAGCAGCATGATGAGAAGATTTAGGTACGACGATTCTAAGTGCCATAAGTCACACAGAAAAAGGCACTTATCATAAGATATCACTTATAGAGGGAATGTAAAAACCGCTACACTTGAACTGAATTACAAAACAGAACAGCGTCACACGTTTAGGAAACACACTATGGCTGCTTTACGGGAAAGGTGAGGTGGGGTGATGCATAACACAAGGGTTTCAAATTAGCTCAGATACTGTTCCATAAACCCAATATGTAACAGACAAGACCTACTCCTTGCTCAGTGAACTGGATTCAACACCCCCTGTTCACCGCCCAAGAATATATCTGACTAGTAAGACTCTTAAAACCAATGTATTGATATCTCTCTGTAAGTGAGTCAAGTGGGTGTAAAGCGGCATAAACACAGCAGTGAAAAGCAGCTAAACCCCATTATAAAAATCAATTACTTTTAAAAACCCGTGAAACAAAGACAGTGAAAGAGAGAGAAATTCATACAGAATTCGTTCAGGGGCTGGGATGCCACCTTTATTGACCATCTCTAGACCCACAGCTGATTGAGACATAAGGGTGGACACTCTTGGGGCTGAGAGGTTTGGTGAGGTTGGGTGAGCAAACGCAGACCCTTTAAAGTAATACTGCGTGGTACCCATCCCATGGGTCCAAAATCTCCAGGTTCAAGGGCATCTTCCTACATCGAAAACATGCTTGAGAAACCCAGAAGATGGTACACCGTGTGATCGGGAAAGGTTTCTAAAACGCACCACATTTCTCATCTCCTTGTGCTCGGGCTCGCCATTACAGCCGCTTTACTAGCAATCTCCCTCCTTGGAGAATGAGCACCTTTAACCTCCTGTTCCGTACAGGTTGCAAATTTGTCCTGAGCATGAACGGGAAGAGGGGGAACCAATGAGAGACTAGGTCGAGGTGTGGGGACAGGCACAGGTCACTCTATTTTCCCATCAGGAAGAAGAATTAACCACAGGCTCAGCCTGCCGCCCAGAACCACAATAGGGCCTGAAGCAATCCTGCGCTTTTGCGGCCAGCTCCCAAGAAAGCGAGTTGAAAATGGAGCTCAGGGGCACTGCAATTCACAAACCTGCAGAGTTAGAAACGATAACTCTCGTCCACAAATATATTGAGGGAAGGCAACGAAGAGGATTTGAAAGCAAGGCAGAATTGCAGGAAACAGATTTCAGGAGGTAGATTCGAATCGCCTTTAAAGCACAGGAAAAGCGGCAAAACCTCGACCATGATGCCCTTGGCCAAAAAGGGCGTATGCGTTTTTTCCTGAATATATTCAGGAAAAAACGCATACGCCCTTTTTGGCCAACCAAGCAACCTGGAAAGGCAAATCAGCGCTACAAAGAAGTCTCGCTTCCCATCGGTCAAAAGGGCCATGCTGAATAAAGTGTCAAAACCAGAAATGCAGGACAGGCCATGGAGAAACGGGAGCCTTGCTACGCTGATGGGCGTGATGTAAATTGCCAACAGCCACTCTGGAGAAGTGTACGGTGTGTCCTGAAACATCTAAAAAACTCAGCTTAGAGAGCATAGGGCACTTCCACTCATGGGCGTATAAATTGGGAAAACTAAAAATCAGCAAGACACAGGCACCCCAAAGTTTAGGGCTGCTCTGTTGACAAGAACCTCCACTTCATTACACCTTAAATATCCCAGGAAAGAGAAAAATGGATAAAGAAGTTGTGGTCCTTATGTACAATGGAATGTCACTCAGGCATGAAATCAACATCATAAGGCTAGTAGCAGCATGATGAGAAGATTTAGGTACGACGATTCTAAGTGAAATAAATCACACAGAAAAAGGCACTTATCATAAGATATCACTTATAGAGGGAATGTAAAAACCGCTACACTTGAACTGAATTACAAAACAGAACAGAGTCCCACGTTTAGAAAACACACTATGGCTGCTTAACGGGAACGGTGAGGTGGGGTGACGCATAAAACAAGGGTTTCAAATTAGCTCAGATAGCGTTCCATAAACCCAATATGTAATAGACAAGACCTACTCCTTGCTCAGTGAACTGGACGCAAAAACCCCCTATTCACCGCCCAAGAATATATCTGACTAGGAAGAATCTTCAAAGCTATGTATTGATATCTCTCTGTAAGTGAGTCAAGTGGGTGTAAAGCAGCATAAACACAGCAGTGAAAAGCAGCTAGCCCCACTATAAAAATCAATTACTTTTAAAAACCCGTGAAACAAAGACAGTGAAAGAGAGAGAAATTCTTACAAAATTCGTTCAGGGGCTGTGATGCCACCTGGATTGACCATATCTAGACCCACAGCTGATTGAGACATAAGGGTGGACACTCTTGGGGCTGAGAGGTTTGGTGAGGTTGGGTGAGCAAACGCAGACCCTTTAAAGTAATACTGCGTGGTACCCATCCCATAGGTCCCAAATCTCCAGGTTCAAGGGCATCTTCCTACATCGAAAACATGCATGAGAAACCCAGAAGACGGTACACCGTGTGATCGCGAAAGGTTTCTAAAACGCACCTCATTTCTCATCTCCTTGTGCTCGGGTTCGCCATTCCAGCCGCTTTACTAGCAATCTCCCTCCTTGGAGAATGAGCACCTTTAACCTCCTGTTCCGTACAGGTTGCAATTTGTCCTGAGGATGAACGGGAAGAGGGGGAACCAATGAGAGACTAGGTCTAGGTGTGGGGACAGGCACAGGTCACTCTATTTTCCCATCAGGAAGAAGAATTAACCACAGGCTCAGCCTGCCGCCCGGAACCAGAATAGGGCCTTAAACAATCCTGCGCTTTTGGGGCCAGCTCCCAAGAAAGCGAGTTGAAAAATGGAGCTCAGGGGCACTGCAATTCAGAAACCTGCAGAGTTATAAATGTTAACTCTCGTCCACAAATATATTGAGGGAAGGCAACGAAGAGGATTTGAAAGCAAGGCAGAATTGCAGGAAACAGATTTCAGGAGGTAGATTCGAATCGCCTTTAAAGCACAGGAAAAGCGGCAAAACCTCGACCATGATGCCCTTGGCCAAAAAGGGCGTATGCGTTTTTTCCTGAATATATTCAGGAAAAAACGCATACGCCCTTTTTGGCCAACCAAGCAACCTGGAAAGGCAAATCAGCGCTACAAAGAAGTCTCGCTTCCCATCGGTCAAAAGGGCCATGCTGAATAAAGTGTCAAAACCAGAAATGCAGGACAGGCCATGGAGAAACGGGAGCCTTGCTACGCTGATGGGCGGGATGTAAATTGCCAACAGCCACTCTGGAGAAGAGTACGGGGTGTCCTGAAACATCTAAAAAACTCAGCTTAGAGAGCATAGGGCACTTCCACTCATGGGCGTATAAATTGGGAAAACTGAAAATCAGCAAGACACAGGCACCCCAAAGTTTAGGGCTGCTCTGTTGACAAGAACCTCCACTTCGTTAAACCTTAAATATCCCAGGAAAGAGAAAAATGGATAAAGAAGTTGTGGTCCATATGTATAATGGCATATCACTCAGCAATGAAATCAACATCTTAAGGCTAGTAGCAGCATGATGAGAAGATTTAGGTACGAGGATTCTAAGTGAAATAAGTCACACAGAAAAAGGCACTTATCATAAGATATCACTTATAGAGGGAATGTAAAAACCGCTACACTTGAACTGAATTACAAAACAGAACAGCGTCACACGTTTAGAAAACACACTATGGCTGCTTAACGGGAAAGGTGAGGTGGGGTGATGCATAACACAAGGGTTTCAAATTAGCTCAGATACTGTTCCATAAACCCAATATGTAACAGACAAGACCTACTCCTTGCTCAGTGAACTGGATTCAACACCCCCTGTTCACCGCCCAAGAATATATCTGACTAGTAAGACTCTTAAAACCAATGTATTGATATCTCTCTGTAAGTGAGTCAAGTGGGTGTAAAGCGGCATAAACACAGCAGTGAAAAGCAGCTAAACCCCATTATAAAAATCAATTACTTTTAAAAACCCGTGAAACAAAGACAGTGAAAGAGAGAGAAATTCATACAGAATTCGTTCAGGGGCTGGGATGCCACCTTTATTGACCATCTCTAGACCCACAGCTGATTGAGACATAAGGGTGGACACTCTTGGGGCTGAGAGGTTTGGTGAGGTTGGGTGAGCAAACGCAGACCCTTTAAAGTAATACTGCGTGGTACCCATCCCATGGGTCCAAAATCTCCAGGTTCAAGGGCATCTTCCTACATCGAAAACATGCTTGAGAAACCCAGAAGATGGTACACCGTGTGATCGGGAAAGGTTTCTAAAACGCACCTCATTTCTCATCTCCTTGTGCTCGGGCTCGCCATTACAGCCGCTTTACTAGCAATCTCCCTCCTTGGAGAATGAGCACCTTTAACCTCCTGTTCCGTACAGGTTGCAAATTTGTCCTGAGCATGAACGGGAAGAGGGGGAACCAATGAGAGACTAGGTCGAGGTGTGGGGACAGGCACAGGTCACTCTATTTTCCCATCAGGAAGAAGAATTAACCACAGGCTCAGCCTGCCTCCCGGAACCACAATAGGGCCTGAAGCAATCCTGCGCTTTTGCGGCCAGCTCCCAAGAAAGCGAGTTGAAAATGGAGCTCAGGGGCACTGCAATTCACAAACCTGCAGAGTTAGAAACGATAACTCTCGTCCACAAATATATTGAGGGAAGGCAACGAAGAGGATTTGAAAGCAAGGCAGAATTGCAGGAAACAGATTTCAGGAGGTAGATTCGAATCGCCTTTAAAGCACAGGAAAAGTGGCAAAACCTCGACCATGATGCCCTTGGCCAAAAAGGGCGTATGCGTTTTTTCCTGAATATATTCAGGAAAAAACGCATACGCCCTTTTTGGCCAACCAAGCAACCTGGAAAGGCAAATCAGCGCTACAAAGAAGTCTCGCTTCCCATCGGTCAAAAGGGCCATGCTGAATAAAGTGTCAAAACCAGAAATGCAGGACAGGCCATGGAGAAACGGGAGCCTTGCTACGCTGATGGGCGGGATGTAAATTGCCAACAGCCACTCTGGAGAAGTGTACGGTGTGTCCTGAAACATCTAAAAAACTCAGCTTAGAGAGCATAGGGCACTTCCACTCATGGGCGTATAAATTGGGAAAACTAAAAATCAGCAAGACACAGGCACCCCAAAGTTTAGGGCTGCTCTGTTGACAAGAACCTCCACTTCATTACACCTTAAATATCCCAGGAAAGAGAAAAATGGATAAAGAAGTTGTGGTCCTTATGTACAATGGAATGTCACTCAGGCATGAAATCAACATCATAAGGCTAGTAGCAGCATGATGAGAAGATTTAGGTATGACGATTCTAAGTGAAATAAGTCACACAGAAAAAGGCACTTATCATAAGATATCACTTATAGAGGGAATGTAAAAACCGCTACACTTGAACTGAATTACAAAACAGAACAGCGTCACACGTTTAGAAAACACACTATGGCTGCTTAACGGGAAAGGTGAGGTGGGGGTGATGCATAAAACAAGGGTTTCAAATTAGCTCAGATACTGTTCCATAAAACCAATATGTAACAGACAAGACCTACTCCTTGCTCAGTGAACTGGATTCAACACCCCCTGTTCACCGCCCAAGAATATATCTGACTAGTAAGAATCTTAAAACCAATGTATTGATATCTCTCTGTAAGTGAGTCAAGTGGGTGTAAAGCGGCATAAACACAGCAGTGAAAAGCAGCTAAACCCCATTATAAAAATCAATTACTTTTAAAAACCCGTGAAACAAAGACAGTGAAAGAGAGAGAAATTCATACAGAATTCGTTCAGGGGCTGGGATGCCACCTTTATTGACCATCTCTAGACCAACAGCTGTTTGAGACATAAGGGTGGACACTCTTGGGGCTGAGAGGTTTGGTGAGGTTGGGTGAGCAAACGCAGACCCTTTAAAGTAATACTGCGTGGTACCCATCCCATGGGTCCAAAATCTCCAGGTTCAAGGGCATCTTCCTACATCAAAAACATGCATGAGAAACCCAGAAGACGGTACACCGTGTGATCGCGAAAGGTTTCTAAAACGCACCTCATTTCTCATCTCCTTGTGCTCGGGTTCGCCATTCCAGCCGCTTTACTAGCAATCTCCCTCCTTGGAGAATGAGCACCTTTAACCTCCTGTTCCGTACAGGTTGCAATTTGTCCTGAGGATGAACGGGAAGAGGGGGAACCAATGAGAGACTAGGTCTAGGTGTGGGGACAGGCACAGGTCACTCTATTTTCCCATCAGGAAGAAGAATTAACCACAGGCTCAGCCTGCCGCCCGGAACCAGAATAGGGCCTTAAACAATCCTGCGCTTTTGGGGCCAGCTCCCAAGAAAGCGAGTTGAAAAATGGAGCTCAGGGGCACTGCAATTCAGAAACCTGCAGAGTTATAAATGTTAACTCTCGTCCACAAATATATTGAGGGAAGGCAACGAAGAGGATTTGAAAGCAAGGCAGAATTGCAGGAAACAGATTTCAGGAGGTAGATTCGAATCGCCTTTAAAGCACAGGAAAAGCGGCAAAACCTCGACCATGATGCCCTTGGCCAAAAAGGGCGTATGCGTTTTTTCCTGAATATATTCAGGAAAAAACGCATACGCCCTTTTTGGCCAACCAAGCAACCTGGAAAGGCAAATCAGCGCTACAAAGAAGTCTCGCTTCCCATCGGTCAAAAGGGCCATGCTGAATAAAGTGTCAAAACCAGAAATGCAGGACAGGCCATGGAGAAACGGGAGCCTTGCTACGCTGATGGGCGGGATGTAAATTGCCAACAGCCACTCTGGAGAAGAGTACGGGGTGTCCTGAAACATCTAAAAAACTCAGCTTAGAGAGCATAGGGCACTTCCACTCATGGGCGTATAAATTGGGAAAACTGAAAATCAGCAAGACACAGGCACCCCAAAGTTTAGGGCTGCTCTGTTGACAAGAACCTCCACTTCGTTAAACCTTAAATATCCCAGGAAAGAGAAAAATGGATAAAGAAGTTGTGGTCCATATGTATAATGGCATATCACTCAGCAATGAAATCAACATCTTAAGGCTAGTAGCAGCATGATGAGAAGATTTAGGTACGAGGATTCTAAGTGCCATAAGTCACACAGAAAAAGGCACTTATCATAAGATATCACTTATAGAGGGAATGTAAAAACAGCTACACTTGAACTGAATTACAAAACAGAACAGCGTCACACGTTTAGAAAACACACTATGGCTGCTTAACGGGAAAGGTGAGGTGGGGTGATGCATAAAACAAGGGTTTCAAATTAGCTCAGATACTGTTCCATAAACCCAATATGTAACAGACAAGACCTACTCCTTGCTCAGTGAACTGGATTCAACACCCCCTGTTCACCGCCCAAGAATATATCTGACTAGTAAGACTCTTAAAACCAATGTATTGATATCTCTCTGTAAGTGAGTCAAGTGGGTGTAAAGCGGCATAAACACAGCAGTGAAAAGCAGCTAAACCCCATTATAAAAATCAATTACTTTTAAAAACCCGTGAAACAAAGACAGTGAAAGAGAGAGAAATTCATACAGAATTCGTTCAGGGGCTGGGATGCCACCTTTATTGACCATCTCTAGACCCACAGCTGATTGAGACATAAGGGTGGACACTCTTGGGGCTGAGAGGTTTGGTGAGGTTGGGTGAGCAAACGCAGACCCTTTAAAGTAATACTGCGTGGTACCCATCCCATGGGTCCAAAATCTCCAGGTTCAAGGGCATCTTCCTACATCGAAAACATGCTTGAGAAACCCAGAAGATGGTACACCGTGTGATCGGGAAAGGTTTCTAAAACGCACCACATTTCTCATCTCCTTGTGCTCGGGCTCGCCATTACAGCCGCTTTACTAGCAATCTCCCTCCTTGGAGAATGAGCACCTTTAACCTCCTGTTCCGTACAGGTTGCAAATTTGTCCTGAGCATGAACGGGAAGAGGGGGAACCAATGAGAGACTAGGTCGAGGTGTGGGGACAGGCACAGGTCACTCTATTTTCCCATCAGGAAGAAGAATTAACCACAGGCTCAGCCTGCCGCCCAGAACCACAATAGGGCCTGAAGCAATCCTGCGCTTTTGCGGCCAGCTCCCAAGAAAGCGAGTTGAAAATGGAGCTCAGGGGCACTGCAATTCACAAACCTGCAGAGTTAGAAACGATAACTCTCGTCCACAAATATATTGAGGGAAGGCAACGAAGAGGATTTGAAAGCAAGGCAGAATTGCAGGAAACAGATTTCAGGAGGTAGATTCGAATCGCCTTTAAAGCACAGGAAAAGCGGCAAAACCTCGACCATGATGCCCTTGGCCAAAAAGGGCGTATGCGTTTTTTCCTGAATATATTCAGGAAAAAACGCATACGCCCTTTTTGGCCAACCAAGCAACCTGGAAAGGCAAATCAGCGCTACAAAGAAGTCTCGCTTCCCATCGGTCAAAAGGGCCATGCTGAATAAAGTGTCAAAACCAGAAATGCAGGACAGGCCATGGAGAAACGGGAGCCTTGCTACGCTGATGGGCGGGATGTAAATTGCCAACAGCCACTCTGGAGAAGTGTACGGTGTGTCCTGAAACATCTAAAAAACTCAGCTAAGAGAGCATAGGGCACTTCCACTCATGGGCGTATAAATTGGGAAAACTAAAAATCAGCAAGACACAGGCACCCCAAAGTTTAGGGCTGCTCTGTTGACAAGAACCTCCACTTCATTACACCTTAAATATCCCAGGAAAGAGAAAAATGGATAAAGAAGTTGTGGTCCTTATGTACAATGGAATGTCACTCAGGCATGAAATCAACATCATAAGGCTAGTAGCAGCATGATGAGAAGATTTAGGTACGACGATTCTAAGTGAAATAAATCACACAGAAAAAGGCACTTATCATAAGATATCACTTATAGAGGGAATGTAAAAACCGCTACACTTGAACTGAATTACAAAACAGAACAGAGTCCCACGTTTAGAAAACACACTATGGCTGCTTAACGGGAACGGTGAGGTGGGGTGACGCATAAAACAAGGGTTTCAAATTAGCTCAGATAGCGTTCCATAAACCCAATATGTAATAGACAAGACCTACTCCTTGCTCAGTGAACTGGACGCAAAAACCCCCTATTCACCGCCCAAGAATATATCTGACTAGGAAGAATCTTCAAAGCTATGTATTGATATCTCTCTGTAAGTGAGTCAAGTGGGTGTAAAGCAGCATAAACACAGCAGTGAAAAGCAGCTAGCCCCACTATAAAAATCAATTACTTTTAAAAACCCGTGAAACAAAGACAGTGAAAGAGAGAGAAATTCTTACAAAATTCGTTCAGGGGCTGTGATGCCACCTGGATTGACCATCTCTAGACCCACAGCTGATTGAGACATAAGGGTGGACACTCTTGGGGCTGAGAGGTTTGGTGAGGTTGGGTGAGCAAACGCAGACCCTTTAAAGTAATACTGCGTGGTACCCATCCCATAGGTCCCAAATCTCCAGGTTCAAGGGCATCTTCCTACATCGAAAACATGCATGAGAAACCCAGAAGACGGTACACCGTGTGATCGCGAAAGGTTTCTAAAACGCACCTCATTTCTCATCTCCTTGTGCTCGGGTTCGCCATTCCAGCCGCTTTACTAGCAATCTCCCTCCTTGGAGAATGAGCACCTTTAACCTCCTGTTCCGTACAGGTTGCAATTTGTCCTGAGGATGAACGGGAAGAGGGGGAACCAATGAGAGACTAGGTCTAGGTGTGGGGACAGGCACAGGTCACTCTATTTTCCCATCAGGAAGAAGAATTAACCACAGGCTCAGCCTGCCGCCCGGAACCAGAATAGGGCCTTAAACAATCCTGCGCTTTTGGGGCCAGCTCCCAAGAAAGCGAGTTGAAAAATGGAGCTCAGGGGCACTGCAATTCAGAAACCTGCAGAGTTATAAATGTTAACTCTCGTCCACAAATATATTGAGGGAAGGCAACGAAGAGGATTTGAAAGCAAGGCAGAATTGCAGGAAACAGATTTCAGGAGGTAGATTCGAATCGCCTTTAAAGCACAGGAAAAGCGGCAAAACCTCGACCATGATGCCCTTGGCCAAAAAGGGCGTATGCGTTTTTTCCTGAATATATTCAGGAAAAAACGCATACGCCCTTTTTGGCCAACCAAGCAACCTGGAAAGGCAAATCAGCGCTACAAAGAAGTCTCGCTTCCCATCGGTCAAAAGGGCCATGCTGAATAAAGTGTCAAAACCAGAAATGCAGGACAGGCCATGGAGAAACGGGAGCCTTGCTACGCTGATGGGCGGGATGTAAATTGCCAACAGCCACTCTGGAGAAGAGTACGGGGTGTCCTGAAACATCTAAAAAACTCAGCTTAGAGAGCATAGGGCACTTCCACTCATGGGCGTATAAATTGGGAAAACTGAAAATCAGCAAGACACAGGCACCCCAAAGTTTAGGGCTGCTCTGTTGACAAGAACCTCCACTTCGTTAAACCTTAAATATCCCAGGAAAGAGAAAAATGGATAAAGAAGTTGTGGTCCATATGTATAATGGCATATCACTCAGCAATGAAATCAACATCTTAAGGCTAGTAGCAGCATGATGAGAAGATTTAGGTACGAGGATTCTAAGTGCCATAAGTCACACAGAAAAAGGCACTTATCATAAGATATCACTTATAGAGGGAATGTAAAAACAGCTACACTTGAACTGAATTACAAAACAGAACAGCGTCACACGTTTAGAAAACACACTATGGCTGCTTAACGGGAAAGGTGAGGTGGGGTGATGCATAAAACAAGGGTTTCAAATTAGCTCAGATACTGTTCCATAAACCCAATATGTAACAGACAAGACCTACTCCTTGCTCAGTGAACTGGATTCAACACCCCCTGTTCACCGCCCAAGAATATATCTGACTAGTAAGACTCTTAAAACCAATGTATTGATATCTCTCTGTAAGTGAGTCAAGTGGGTGTAAAGCGGCATAAACACAGCAGTGAAAAGCAGCTAAACCCCATTATAAAAATCAATTACTTTTAAAAACCCGTGAAACAAAGACAGTGAAAGAGAGAGAAATTCATACAGAATTCGTTCAGGGGCTGGGATGCCACCTTTATTGACCATCTCTAGACCCACAGCTGATTGAGACATAAGGGTGGACACTCTTGGGGCTGAGAGGTTTGGTGAGGTTGGGTGAGCAAACGCAGACCCTTTAAAGTAATACTGCGTGGTACCCATCCCATGGGTCCAAAATCTCCAGGTTCAAGGGCATCTTCCTACATCGAAAACATGCTTGAGAAACCCAGAAGATGGTACACCGTGTGATCGGGAAAGGTTTCTAAAACGCACCACATTTCTCATCTCCTTGTGCTCGGGCTCGCCATTACAGCCGCTTTACTAGCAATCTCCCTCCTTGGAGAATGAGCACCTTTAACCTCCTGTTCCGTACAGGTTGCAAATTTGTCCTGAGCATGAACGGGAAGAGGGGGAACCAATGAGAGACTAGGTCGAGGTGTGGGGACAGGCACAGGTCACTCTATTTTCCCATCAGGAAGAAGAATTAACCACAGGCTCAGCCTGCCGCCCAGAACCACAATAGGGCCTGAAGCAATCCTGCGCTTTTGCGGCCAGCTCCCAAGAAAGCGAGTTGAAAATGGAGCTCAGGGGCACTGCAATTCACAAACCTGCAGAGTTAGAAACGATAACTCTCGTCCACAAATATATTGAGGGAAGGCAACGAAGAGGATTTGAAAGCAAGGCAGAATTGCAGGAAACAGATTTCAGGAGGTAGATTCGAATCGCCTTTAAAGCACAGGAAAAGCGGCAAAACCTCGACCATGATGCCCTTGGCCAAAAAGGGCGTATGCGTTTTTTCCTGAATATATTCAGGAAAAAACGCATACGCCCTTTTTGGCCAACCAAGCAACCTGGAAAGGCAAATCAGCGCTACAAAGAAGTCTCGCTTCCCATCGGTCAAAAGGGCCATGCTGAATAAAGTGTCAAAACCAGAAATGCAGGACAGGCCATGGAGAAACGGGAGCCTTGCTACGCTGATGGGCGGGATGTAAATTGCCAACAGCCACTCTGGAGAAGTGTACGGTGTGTCCTGAAACATCTAAAAAACTCAGCTTAGAGAGCATAGGGCACTTCCACTCATGGGCGTATAAATTGGGAAAACTAAAAATCAGCAAGACACAGGCACCCCAAAGTTTAGGGCTGCTCTGTTGACAAGAACCTCCACTTCATTACACCTTAAATATCCCAGGAAAGAGAAAAATGGATAAA
Source organism: Balaenoptera borealis (assembly GCF_965194805.1). Classification (NCBI taxonomy): domain Eukaryota; kingdom Metazoa; phylum Chordata; class Mammalia; order Artiodactyla; family Balaenopteridae; genus Balaenoptera; species Balaenoptera borealis. The sequence continues at coordinate 95,407,358 of NC_138863.1, forward strand.
GAAGTTGTGGTCCTTATGTACAATGGAATGTCACTCAGGCATGAAATCAACATCATAAGGCTAGTAGCAGCATGATGAGAAGATTTAGGTACGACGATTCTAAGTGAAATAAATCACACAGAAAAAGGCACTTATCATAAGATATCACTTATAGAGGGAATGTAAAAACCGCTACACTTGAACTGAATTACAAAACAGAACAGAGTCCCACGTTTAGAAAACACACTATGGCTGCTTAACGGGAACGGTGAGGTGGGGTGACGCATAAAACAAGGGTTTCAAATTAGCTCAGATAGCGTTCCATAAACCCAATATGTAATAGACAAGACCTACTCCTTGCTCAGTGAACTGGACGCAAAAACCCCCTATTCACCGCCCAAGAATATATCTGACTAGGAAGAATCTTCAAAGCTATGTATTGATATCTCTCTGTAAGTGAGTCAAGTGGGTGTAAAGCAGCATAAACACAGCAGTGAAAAGCAGCTAGCCCCACTATAAAAATCAATTACTTTTAAAAACCCGTGAAACAAAGACAGTGAAAGAGAGAGAAATTCTTACAAAATTCGTTCAGGGGCTGTGATGCCACCTGGATTGACCATCTCTAGACCCACAGCTGATTGAGACATAAGGGTGGACACTCTTGGGGCTGAGAGGTTTGGTGAGGTTGGGTGAGCAAACGCAGACCCTTTAAAGTAATACTGCGTGGTACCCATCCCATAGGTCCCAAATCTCCAGGTTCAAGGGCATCTTCCTACATCGAAAACATGCATGAGAAACCCAGAAGACGGTACACCGTGTGATCGCGAAAGGTTTCTAAAACGCACCTCATTTCTCATCTCCTTGTGCTCGGGTTCGCCATTCCAGCCGCTTTACTAGCAATCTCCCTCCTTGGAGAATGAGCACCTTTAACCTCCTGTTCCGTACAGGTTGCAATTTGTCCTGAGGATGAACGGGAAGAGGGGGAACCAATGAGAGACTAGGTCTAGGTGTGGGGACAGGCACAGGTCACTCTATTTTCCCATCAGGAAGAAGAATTAACCACAGGCTCAGCCTGCCGCCCGGAACCAGAATAGGGCCTTAAACAATCCTGCGCTTTTGGGGCCAGCTCCCAAGAAAGCGAGTTGAAAAATGGAGCTCAGGGGCACTGCAATTCAGAAACCTGCAGAGTTATAAATGTTAACTCTCGTCCACAAATATATTGAGGGAAGGCAACGAAGAGGATTTGAAAGCAAGGCAGAATTGCAGGAAACAGATTTCAGGAGGTAGATTCGAATCGCCTTTAAAGCACAGGAAAAGCGGCAAAACCTCGACCATGATGCCCTTGGCCAAAAAGGGCGTATGCGTTTTTTCCTGAATATATTCAGGAAAAAACGCATACGCCCTTTTTGGCCAACCAAGCAACCTGGAAAGGCAAATCAGCGCTACAAAGAAGTCTCGCTTCCCATCGGTCAAAAGGGCCATGCTGAATAAAGTGTCAAAACCAGAAATGCAGGACAGGCCATGGAGAAACGGGAGCCTTGCTACGCTGATGGGCGGGATGTAAATTGCCAACAGCCACTCTGGAGAAGAGTACGGGGTGTCCTGAAACATCTAAAAAACTCAGCTTAGAGAGCATAGGGCACTTCCACTCATGGGCGTATAAATTGGGAAAACTGAAAATCAGCAAGACACAGGCACCCCAAAGTTTAGGGCTGCTCTGTTGACAAGAACCTCCACTTCGTTAAACCTTAAATATCCCAGGAAAGAGAAAAATGGATAAAGAAGTTGTGGTCCATATGTATAATGGCATATCACTCAGCAATGAAATCAACATCTTAAGGCTAGTAGCAGCATGATGAGAAGATTTAGGTACGAGGATTCTAAGTGAAATAAGTCACACAGAAAAAGGCACTTATCATAAGATATCACTTATAGAGGGAATGTAAAAACAGCTACACTTGAACTGAATTACAAAACAGAACAGCGTCACACGTTTAGAAAACACACTATGGCTGCTTAACGGGAAAGGTGAGGTGGGGTGATGCATAAAACAAGGGTTTCAAATTAGCTCAGATACTGTTCCATAAACCCAATATGTAACAGACAAGACCTACTCCTTGCTCAGTGAACTGGATTCAACACCCCCTGTTCACCGCCCAAGAATATATCTGACTAGTAAGACTCTTAAAACCAATGTATTGATATCTCTCTGTAAGTGAGTCAAGTGGGTGTAAAGCGGCATAAACACAGCAGTGAAAAGCAGCTAAACCCCATTATAAAAATCAATTACTTTTAAAAACCCGTGAAACAAAGACAGTGAAAGAGAGAGAAATTCATACAGAATTCGTTCAGGGGCTGGGATGCCACCTTTATTGACCATCTCTAGACCCACAGCTGATTGAGACATAAGGGTGGACACTCTTGGGGCTGAGAGGTTTGGTGAGGTTGGGTGAGCAAACGCAGACCCTTTAAAGTAATACTGCGTGGTACCCATCCCATGGGTCCAAAATCTCCAGGTTCAAGGGCATCTTCCTACATCGAAAACATGCTTGAGAAACCCAGAAGATGGTACACCGTGTGATCGGGAAAGGTTTCTAAAACGCACCACATTTCTCATCTCCTTGTGCTCGGGCTCGCCATTACAGCCGCTTTACTAGCAATCTCCCTCCTTGGAGAATGAGCACCTTTAACCTCCTGTTCCGTACAGGTTGCAAATTTGTCCTGAGCATGAACGGGAAGAGGGGGAACCAATGAGAGACTAGGTCGAGGTGTGGGGACAGGCACAGGTCACTCTATTTTCCCATCAGGAAGAAGAATTAACCACAGGCTCAGCCTGCCGCCCGGAACCACAATAGGGCCTGAAGCAATCCTGCGCTTTTGCGGCCAGCTCCCAAGAAAGCGAGTTGAAAATGGAGCTCAGGGGCACTGCAATTCACAAACCTGCAGAGTTAGAAACGATAACTCTCGTCCACAAATATATTGAGGGAAGGCAACGAAGAGGATTTGAAAGCAAGGCAGAATTGCAGGAAACAGATTTCAGGAGGTAGATTCGAATCGCCTTTAAAGCACAGGAAAAGCGGCAAAACCTCGACCATGATGCCCTTGGCCAAAAAGGGCGTATGCGTTTTTTCCTGAATATATTCAGGAAAAAACGCATACGCCCTTTTTGGCCAACCAAGCAACCTGGAAAGGCAAATCAGCGCTACAAAGAAGTCTCGCTTCCCATCGGTCAAAAGGGCCATGCTGAATAAAGTGTCAAAACCAGAAATGCAGGACAGGCCATGGAGAAACGGGAGCCTTGCTACGCTGATGGGCGGGATGTAAATTGCCAACAGCCACTCTGGAGAAGTGTACGGTGTGTCCTGAAACATCTAAAAAACTCAGCTTAGAGAGCATAGGGCACTTCCACTCATGGGCGTATAAATTGGGAAAACTAAAAATCAGCAAGACACAGGCACCCCAAAGTTTAGGGCTGCTCTGTTGACAAGAACCTCCACTTCATTACACCTTAAATATCCCAGGAAAGAGAAAAATGGATAAAGAAGTTGTGGTCCTTATGTACAATGGAATGTCACTCAGGCATGAAATCAACATCATAAGGCTAGTAGCAGCATGATGAGAAGATTTAGGTACGACGATTCTAAGTGAAATAAATCACACAGAAAAAGGCACTTATCATAAGATATCACTTATAGAGGGAATGTAAAAACCGCTACACTTGAACTGAATTACAAAACAGAACAGAGTCCCACGTTTAGAAAACACACTATGGCTGCTTAACGGGAACGGTGAGGTGGGGTGACGCATAAAACAAGGGTTTCAAATTAGCTCAGATAGCGTTCCATAAACCCAATATGTAATAGACAAGACCTACTCCTTGCTCAGTGAACTGGACGCAAAAACCCCCTATTCACCGCCCAAGAATATATCTGACTAGGAAGAATCTTCAAAGCTATGTATTGATATCTCTCTGTAAGTGAGTCAAGTGGGTGTAAAGCAGCATAAACACAGCAGTGAAAAGCAGCTAGCCCCACTATAAAAATCAATTACTTTTAAAAACCCGTGAAACAAAGACAGTGAAAGAGAGAGAAATTCTTACAAAATTCGTTCAGGGGCTGTGATGCCACCTGGATTGACCATATCTAGACCCACAGCTGATTGAGACATAAGGGTGGACACTCTTGGGGCTGAGAGGTTTGGTGAGGTTGGGTGAGCAAACGCAGACCCTTTAAAGTAATACTGCGTGGTACCCATCCCATAGGTCCCAAATCTCCAGGTTCAAGGGCATCTTCCTACATCGAAAACATGCATGAGAAACCCAGAAGACGGTACACCGTGTGATCGCGAAAGGTTTCTAAAACGCACCTCATTTCTCATCTCCTTGTGCTCAGGTTCGCCATTCCAGCCGCTTTACTAGCAATCTCCCTCCTTGGAGAATGAGCACCTTTAACCTCCTGTTCCGTACAGGTTGCAATTTGTCCTGAGGATGAACGGGAAGAGGGGGAACCAATGAGAGACTAGGTCTAGGTGTGGGGACAGGCACAGGTCACTCTATTTTCCCATCAGGAAGAAGAATTAACCACAGGCTCAGCCTGCCGCCCGGAACCAGAATAGGGCCTTAAACAATCCTGCGCTTTTGGGGCCAGCTCCCAAGAAAGCGAGTTGAAAAATGGAGCTCAGGGGCACTGCAATTCAGAAACCTGCAGAGTTATAAATGTTAACTCTCGTCCACAAATATATTGAGGGAAGGCAACGAAGAGGATTTGAAAGCAAGGCAGAATTGCAGGAAACAGATTTCAGGAGGTAGATTCGAATCGCCTTTAAAGCACAGGAAAAGCGGCAAAACCTCGACCATGATGCCCTTGGCCAAAAAGGGCGTATGCGTTTTTTCCTGAATATATTCAGGAAAAAACGCATACGCCCTTTTTGGCCAACCAAGCAACCTGGAAAGGCAAATCAGCGCTACAAAGAAGTCTCGCTTCCCATCGGTCAAAAGGGCCATGCTGAATAAAGTGTCAAAACCAGAAATGCAGGACAGGCCATGGAGAAACGGGAGCCTTGCTACGCTGATGGGCGGGATGTAAATTGCCAACAGCCACTCTGGAGAAGAGTACGGGGTGTCCTGAAACATCTAAAAAACTCAGCTTAGAGAGCATAGGGCACTTCCACTCATGGGCGTATAAATTGGGAAAACTGAAAATCAGCAAGACACAGGCACCCCAAAGTTTAGGGCTGCTCTGTTGACAAGAACCTCCACTTCGTTAAACCTTAAATATCCCAGGAAAGAGAAAAATGGATAAAGAAGTTGTGGTCCATATGTATAATGGCATATCACTCAGCAATGAAATCAACATCTTAAGGCTAGTAGCAGCATGATGAGAAGATTTAGGTACGAGGATTCTAAGTGAAATAAGTCACACAGAAAAAGGCACTTATCATAAGATATCACTTATAGAGGGAATGTAAAAACAGCTACACTTGAACTGAATTACAAAACAGAACAGCGTCACACGTTTAGAAAACACACTATGGCTGCTTAACGGGAAAGGTGAGGTGGGGTGATGCATAAAACAAGGGTTTCAAATTAGCTCAGATACTGTTCCATAAACCCAATATGTAACAGACAAGACCTACTCCTTGCTCAGTGAACTGGATTCAACACCCCCTGTTCACCGCCCAAGAATATATCTGACTAGTAAGACTCTTAAAACCAATGTATTGATATCTCTCTGTAAGTGAGTCAAGTGGGTGTAAAGCGGCATAAACACAGCAGTGAAAAGCAGCTAAACCCCATTATAAAAATCAATTACTTTTAAAAACCCGTGAAACAAAGACAGTGAAAGAGAGAGAAATTCATACAGAATTCGTTCAGGGGCTGGGATGCCACCTTTATTGACCATCTCTAGACCCACAGCTGATTGAGACATAAGGGTGGACACTCTTGGGGCTGAGAGGTTTGGTGAGGTTGGGTGAGCAAACGCAGACCCTTTAAAGTAATACTGCGTGGTACCCATCCCATGGGTCCAAAATCTCCAGGTTCAAGGGCATCTTCCTACATCGAAAACATGCTTGAGAAACCCAGAAGATGGTACACCGTGTGATCGGGAAAGGTTTCTAAAACGCACCACATTTCTCATCTCCTTGTGCTCGGGCTCGCCATTACAGCCGCTTTACTAGCAATCTCCCTCCTTGGAGAATGAGCACCTTTAACCTCCTGTTCCGTACAGGTTGCAAATTTGTCCTGAGCATGAACGGGAAGAGGGGGAACCAATGAGAGACTAGGTCGAGGTGTGGGGACAGGCACAGGTCACTCTATTTTCCCATCAGGAAGAAGAATTAACCACAGGCTCAGCCTGCCGCCCGGAACCACAATAGGGCCTGAAGCAATCCTGCGCTTTTGCGGCCAGCTCCCAAGAAAGCGAGTTGAAAATGGAGCTCAGGGGCACTGCAATTCACAAACCTGCAGAGTTAGAAACGATAACTCTCGTCCACAAATATATTGAGGGAAGGCAACGAAGAGGATTTGAAAGCAAGGCAGAATTGCAGGAAACAGATTTCAGGAGGTAGATTCGAATCGCCTTTAAAGCACAGGAAAAGCGGCAAAACCTCGACCATGATGCCCTTGGCCAAAAAGGGCGTATGCGTTTTTTCCTGAATATATTCAGGAAAAAACGCATACGCCCTTTTTGGCCAACCAAGCAACCTGGAAAGGCAAATCAGCGCTACAAAGAAGTCTCGCTTCCCATCGGTCAAAAGGGCCATGCTGAATAAAGTGTCAAAACCAGAAATGCAGGACAGGCCATGGAGAAACGGGAGCCTTGCTACGCTGATGGGCGGGATGTAAATTGCCAACAGCCACTCTGGAGAAGTGTACGGTGTGTCCTGAAACATCTAAAAAACTCAGCTTAGAGAGCATAGGGCACTTCCACTCATGGGCGTATAAATTGGGAAAACTAAAAATCAGCAAGACACAGGCACCCCAAAGTTTAGGGCTGCTCTGTTGACAAGAACCTCCACTTCATTACACCTTAAATATCCCAGGAAAGAGAAAAATGGATAAAGAAGTTGTGGTCCTTATGTACAATGGAATGTCACTCAGGCATGAAATCAACATCATAAGGCTAGTAGCAGCATGATGAGAAGATTTAGGTACGACGATTCTAAGTGAAATAAATCACACAGAAAAAGGCACTTATCATAAGATATCACTTATAGAGGGAATGTAAAAACCGCTACACTTGAACTGAATTACAAAACAGAACAGAGTCCCACGTTTAGAAAACACACTATGGCTGCTTAACGGGAACGGTGAGGTGGGGTGACGCATAAAACAAGGGTTTCAAATTAGCTCAGATAGCGTTCCATAAACCCAATATGTAATAGACAAGACCTACTCCTTGCTCAGTGAACTGGACGCAAAAACCCCCTATTCACCGCCCAAGAATATATCTGACTAGGAAGAATCTTCAAAGCTATGTATTGATATCTCTCTGTAAGTGAGTCAAGTGGGTGTAAAGCAGCATAAACACAGCAGTGAAAAGCAGCTAGCCCCACTATAAAAATCAATTACTTTTAAAAACCCGTGAAACAAAGACAGTGAAAGAGAGAGAAATTCTTACAAAATTCGTTCAGGGGCTGTGATGCCACCTGGATTGACCATATCTAGACCCACAGCTGATTGAGACATAAGGGTGGACACTCTTGGGGCTGAGAGGTTTGGTGAGGTTGGGTGAGCAAACGCAGACCCTTTAAAGTAATACTGCGTGGTACCCATCCCATAGGTCCCAAATCTCCAGGTTCAAGGGCATCTTCCTACATCGAAAACATGCATGAGAAACCCAGAAGACGGTACACCGTGTGATCGCGAAAGGTTTCTAAAACGCACCTCATTTCTCATCTCCTTGTGCTCGGGTTCGCCATTCCAGCCGCTTTACTAGCAATCTCCCTCCTTGGAGAATGAGCACCTTTAACCTCCTGTTCCGTACAGGTTGCAATTTGTCCTGAGGATGAACGGGAAGAGGGGGAACCAATGAGAGACTAGGTCTAGGTGTGGGGACAGGCACAGGTCACTCTATTTTCCCATCAGGAAGAAGAATTAACCACAGGCTCAGCCTGCCGCCCGGAACCAGAATAGGGCCTTAAACAATCCTGCGCTTTTGGGGCCAGCTCCCAAGAAAGCGAGTTGAAAAATGGAGCTCAGGGGCACTGCAATTCAGAAACCTGCAGAGTTATAAATGTTAACTCTCGTCCACAAATATATTGAGGGAAGGCAACGAAGAGGATTTGAAAGCAAGGCAGAATTGCAGGAAACAGATTTCAGGAGGTAGATTCGAATCGCCTTTAAAGCACAGGAAAAGCGGCAAAACCTCGACCATGATGCCCTTGGCCAAAAAGGGCGTATGCGTTTTTTCCTGAATATATTCAGGAAAAAACGCATACGCCCTTTTTGGCCAACCAAGCAACCTGGAAAGGCAAATCAGCGCTACAAAGAAGTCTCGCTTCCCATCGGTCAAAAGGGCCATGCTGAATAAAGTGTCAAAACCAGAAATGCAGGACAGGCCATGGAGAAACGGGAGCCTTGCTACGCTGATGGGCGGGATGTAAATTGCCAACAGCCACTCTGGAGAAGAGTACGGGGTGTCCTGAAACATCTAAAAAACTCAGCTTAGAGAGCATAGGGCACTTCCACTCATGGGCGTATAAATTGGGAAAACTGAAAATCAGCAAGACACAGGCACCCCAAAGTTTAGGGCTGCTCTGTTGACAAGAACCTCCACTTCGTTAAACCTTAAATATCCCAGGAAAGAGAAAAATGGATAAAGAAGTTGTGGTCCATATGTATAATGGCATATCACTCAGCAATGAAATCAACATCTTAAGGCTAGTAGCAGCATGATGAGAAGATTTAGGTACGAGGATTCTAAGTGAAATAAGTCACACAGAAAAAGGCACTTATCATAAGATATCACTTATAGAGGGAATGTAAAAACCGCTACACTTGAACTGAATTACAAAACAGAACAGCGTCACACGTTTAGAAAACACACTATGGCTGCTTAACGGGAAAGGTGAGGTGGGGTGATGCATAAAACAAGGGTTTCAAATTAGCTCAGATACTGTTCCATAAACCCAATATGTAACAGACAAGACCTACTCCTTGCTCAGTGAACTGGATTCAACACCCCCTGTTCACCGCCCAAGAATATATCTGACTAGTAAGACTCTTAAAACCAATGTATTGATATCTCTCTGTAAGTGAGTCAAGTGGGTGTAAAGCGGCATAAACACAGCAGTGAAAAGCAGCTAAACCCCATTATAAAAATCAATTACTTTTAAAAACCCGTGAAACAAAGACAGTGAAAGAGAGAGAAATTCATACAGAATTCGTTCAGGGGCTGGGATGCCACCTTTATTGACCATCTCTAGACCCACAGCTGATTGAGACATAAGGGTGGACACTCTTGGGGCTGAGAGGTTTGGTGAGGTTGGGTGAGCAAACGCAGACCCTTTAAAGTAATACTGCGTGGTACCCATCCCATGGGTCCAAAATCTCCAGGTTCAAGGGCATCTTCCTACATCGAAAACATGCTTGAGAAACCCAGAAGATGGTACACCGTGTGATCGGGAAAGGTTTCTAAAACGCACCTCATTTCTCATCTCCTTGTGCTCGGGCTCGCCATTACAGCCGCTTTACTAGCAATCTCCCTCCTTGGAGAATGAGCACCTTTAACCTCCTGTTCCGTACAGGTTGCAAATTTGTCCTGAGCATGAACGGGAAGAGGGGGAACCAATGAGAGACTAGGTCGAGGTGTGGGGACAGGCACAGGTCACTCTATTTTCCCATCAGGAAGAAGAATTAACCACAGGCTCAGCCTGCCGCCCGGAACCACAATAGGGCCTGAAGCAATCCTGCGCTTTTGCGGCCAGCTCCCAAGAAAGCGAGTTGAAAATGGAGCTCAGGGGCACTGCAATTCACAAACCTGCAGAGTTAGAAACGATAACTCTCGTCCACAAATATATTGAGGGAAGGCAACGAAGAGGATTTGAAAGCAAGGCAGAATTGCAGGAAACAGATTTCAGGAGGTAGATTCGAATCGCCTTTAAAGCACAGGAAAAGTGGCAAAACCTCGACCATGATGCCCTTGGCCAAAAAGGGCGTATGCGTTTTTTCCTGAATATATTCAGGAAAAAACGCATACGCCCTTTTTGGCCAACCAAGCAACCTGGAAAGGCAAATCAGCGCTACAAAGAAGTCTCGCTTCCCATCGGTCAAAAGGGCCATGCTGAATAAAGTGTCAAAACCAGAAATGCAGGACAGGCCATGGAGAAACGGGAGCCTTGCTACGCTGATGGGCGGGATGTAAATTGCCAACAGCCACTCTGGAGAAGTGTACGGTGTGTCCTGAAACATCTAAAAAACTCAGCTTAGAGAGCATAGGGCACTTCCACTCATGGGCGTATAAATTGGGAAAACTAAAAATCAGCAAGACACAGGCACCCCAAAGTTTAGGGCTGCTCTGTTGACAAGAACCTCCACTTCATTACACCTTAAATATCCCAGGAAAGAGAAAAATGGATAAAGAAGTTGTGGTCCTTATGTACAATGGAATGTCACTCAGGCATGAAATCAACATCATAAGGCTAGTAGCAGCATGATGAGAAGATTTAGGTACGACGATTCTAAGTGAAATAAGTCACACAGAAAAAGGCACTTATCATAAGATATCACTTATAGAGGGAATGTAAAAACCGCTACACTTGAACTGAATTACAAAACAGAACAGCGTCACACGTTTAGAAAACACACTATGGCTGCTTAACGGGAAAGGTGAGGTGGGGGTGATGCATAAAACAAGGGTTTCAAATTAGCTCAGATACTGTTCCATAAACCCAATATGTAACAGACAAGACCTACTCCTTGCTCAGTGAACTGGATTCAACACCCCCTGTTCACCGCCCAAGAATATATCTGACTAGTAAGACTCTTAAAACCAATGTATTGATATCTCTCTGTAAGTGAGTCAAGTGGGTGTAAAGCGGCATAAACACAGCAGTGAAAAGCAGCTAAACCCCATTATAAAAATCAATTACTTTTAAAAACCCGTGAAACAAAGACAGTGAAAGAGAGAGAAATTCATACAGAATTCGTTCAGGGGCTGGGATGCCACCTTTATTGACCATCTCTAGACCAACAGCTGTTTGAGACATAAGGGTGGACACTCTTGGGGCTGAGAGGTTTGGTGAGGTTGGGTGAGCAAACGCAGACCCTTTAAAGTAATACTGCGTGGTACCCATCCCATGGGTCCAAAATCTCCAGGTTCAAGGGCATCTTCCTACATCAAAATCATGCATGAGAAACCCAGAAGATGGTACACCGTGTGATCGGGAAAGGTTTCTAAAAGGCACCTCATTTCTCATCTCCTTGTGCTCGGGCTCGCCATTACAGCCGCTTTACTAGCAATCTCCCTCCTTGGAGAATGAGCACCTTTAACCTCCTGTTCTGTACAGGTTGCAAATTTGTCCTGAGGATGAACGGGAAAAGGGGGAAACAATGAGAGACTAGGTCTAAGTGTGGGGACAGGCACAGGTCAATCTATTTTCCCATCAGGAAGAAGAATTAACCACAGGCTCAGCCTGCCGCCCGGAACCACAATAGGGCCTGAAGCAATCCTGCGCTTTTGAGGCCAGCTCCCAAGAAAGCGAGTTGAAAAATGGAGCTCAGGGGCACTGCAATTCACAACCCTGCAGAGTTATAAATGATAACTCTCGTCCACAAATATATTGAGGGAAGGCAACGAAGAGGATTTGAAAGCAAGGCAGAATTGCAGGAAACAGATTTCAGGAGGTAGATTCGAATCGCCTTTAAAGCACAGGAAAAGCGGCAAAACCTCGACCATGATGCCCTTGGCCAAAAAGGGCGTATGCGTTTTTTCCTGAATATATTCAGGAAAAAACGCATACGCTCTTTTTGGCCAACCAAGCAACCTGGAAAGGCAAATCAGCGCTACAAAGAAGTCTCGCTTCCCATCGGTCAAAAGGGCCATGCTGAATAAAGTGTCAAAACCAGAAATGCAGGACAGACCATGGAGAAACGGGAGCCTTGCTACGCTGATGGGCGGGATGTAAATTGCCAACAGCCACTCTGGAGAAGTGTACAGTGTGTCCTGAAACATCTAAAAAACTCAGCTTAGAGAGCATAGGGCACTTCCACTCATGGGCGTATAAATTGGGAAAACTAAAATTCAGCAAGACACAGGCACCCCAAAGTTTAGGGCTGCTCTGTTGACAAGAACCTCCACTTCGTTAAACCTTAAATATCCCAGGAAAGAGAAAAATGGATAAAGAAGTTGTGGTCCATATGTATAATGGCATATCACTCAGCAATGAAATCAACATCTTAAGGCTAGTAGCAGCATGATGAGAAGATTTAGGTACGAGGATTCTAAGTGAAATAAGTCACACAGAAAAAGGCACTTATCATAAGATATCACTTATAGAGGGAATGTAAAAACCGCTACACTTGAACTGAATTACAAAACAGAACAGCGTCACACGTTTAGAAAACACACTATGGCTGCTTAACGGGAAAGGTGAGGTGGGGTGATGCATAAAACAAGGGTTTCAAATTAGCTCAGATACTGTTCCATAAACCCAATATGTAACGGACAAGACCTACTCCTTGCTCAGTGAACTGGATTCAACACCCCCTGTTCACCGCCCAAGAATATATCTGACTAGTAAGACTCTTAAAACCAATGTATTGATATCTCTCTGTAAGTGAGTCAAGTGGGTGTAAAGCGGCATAAACACAGCAGTGAAAAGCAGCTAAACCCCATTATAAAAATCAATTACTTTTAAAAACCCGTGAAACAAAGACAGTGAAAGAGAGAGAAATTCATACAGAATTCGTTCAGGGGCTGGGATGCCACCTTTATTGACCATCTCTAGACCCACAGCTGATTGAGACATAAGGGTGGACACTCTTGGGGCTGAGAGGTTTGGTGAGGTTGGGTGAGCAAACGCAGACCCTTTAAAGTAATACTGCGTGGTACCCATCCCATGGGTCCAAAATCTCCAGGTTCAAGGGCATCTTCCTACATCGAAAACATGCTTGAGAAACCCAGAAGATGGTACACCGTGTGATCGGGAAAGGTTTCTAAAACGCACCTCATTTCTCATCTCGTTGTGCTCGGGTTGGCCATTACAGCCGCTTTACTAGCAATCTCCCTCCTTGGAGAATGAGCACCTTTAACCTCCTGTTCCGTACAGGTTGCAAATTTGTCCTGAGCATGAACGGGAAGAGGGGGAACCAATGAGAGACTAGGTCGAGGTGTGGGGACAGGCACAGGTCACTCTATTTTCCCATCAGGAAGAAGAATTAACCACAGGCTCAGCCTGCCGCCCGGAACCACAATAGGGCCTGAAGCAATCCTGCGCTTTTGCGGCCAGCTCCCAAGAAAGCGAGTTGAAAATGGAGCTCAGGGGCACTGCAATTCACAAACCTGCAGATTTATAAACGATAACTCTCGTCCACAAATATATTGAGGGAAGGCAACGAAGAGGATTTGAAAGCAAGGCAGAATTGCAGGAAACAGATTTCAGGAGGTAGATTCGAATCGCCTTTAAAGCACAGGAAAAGCGGCAAAACGTCGACCATGATGCCCTTGGCCAAAAAGGGCGTATGCGTTTTTTCCTGAATATATTCAGGAAAAAACGCATACGCCCTTTTTGGCCAACCAAGCAACCTGGAAAGGCAAATCAGCGCTACAAAGAAGTCTCGCTTCCCATCGGTCAAAAGGGCCATGCTGAATAAAGTGTCAAAACCAGAAATGCAGGACAGGCCATGGAGGTACGGGAGCCTTGCTACGCTGATGGGCGGGATGTAAATTGCCAACAGCCACTCTGGAGAAGTGTACGGTGTGTCCTGAAACATCTAAAAAACTCAGCTTAGAGAGCATAGGGCACTTCCACTCATGGGCGTATAAATTGGGAAAACTAAAAATCAGCAAGACACAGGCACCCCAAAGTTTAGGGCTGCTCTGTTGACAAGAACCTCCACTTCATTACACCTTAAATATCCCAGGAAAGAGAAAAATGGATAAAGAAGTTGTGGTCCTTATGTACAATGGAATGTCACTCAGGCATGAAATCAACATCATAAGGCTAGTAGCAGCATGATGAGAAGATTTAGGTACGACGATTCTAAGTGAAATAAGTCACACAGAAAAAGGCACTTATCATAAGATATCACTTATAGAGGGAATGTAAAAACCACTACACTTGAACTGAATTACAAAACAGAACAGCGTCACACGTTTAGAAAACACACTATGGCTGCTTAACGGGAAAGGTGAGGTGGGGTGACGCATAAAACAAGGGTTTCAAATTAGCTCAGATACTGTTCCATAAACCCAATATGTAACAGACAAGACCTACTCCTTGCTCAGTGAACTGGATTCAACACCCCCTGTTCACCGCCCAAGAATATATCTGACTAGTAAGACTCTTAAAACCAATGTATTGATATCTCTCTGTAAGTGAGTCAAGTGGGTGTAAAGCGGCATAAACACAGCAGTGAAAAGCAGCTAAACCCCATTATAAAAATCAATTACTTTTAAAAACCCGTGAAACAAAGACAGTGAAAGAGAGAGAAATTCATACAGAATTCGTTCAGGGGCTGGGATGCCACCTTTATTGACCATCTCTAGACCAACAGCTGTTTGAGACATAAGGGTGGACACTCTTGGGGCTGAGAGGTTTGGTGAGGTTGGGTGAGCAAACGCAGACCCTTTAAAGTAATACTGCGTGGTATCCATCCCATGGGTCCAAAATCTCCAGGTTCAAGGGCATCTTCCTATATCAAAAACATGCATGAGAAACCCAGAAGACGGTACACCGTGTGATCGGGAAAGGTTTCTAAAACGCACCTCATTTCTCATCTCCTTGTGCTCGGGCTCGCCATTACAGCCGCTTTACTAGCAATCTCCCTCCTTGGAGAATGAGCACCTTTAACCTCCTGTTCTGTACAGGTTGCAAATTTGTCCTGAGGATGAACGGGAAAAGGGGGAAACAATGAGAGACTAGGTCTAAGTGTGGGGACAGGCACAGGTCAATCTATTTTCCCATCAGGAAGAAGAATTAACCACAGGCTCAGCCTGCCGCCCGGAACCACAATAGGGCCTGAAGCAATCCTGCGCTTTTGCGGCCAGCTCCCAAGAAAGCGAGTTGAAAAATGGAGCTCAGGGGCACTGCAATTCACAACCCTGCAGAGTTATAAATGATAACTCTCGTCCACAAATATATTGAGGGAAGGCAACGAAGAGGATTTGAAAGCAAGGCAGAATTGCAGGAAACAGATTTCAGGAGGTAGATTCGAATCACCTTTAAAGCACAGGAAAAGCGGCAAAACCTCGACCATGATGCCCTTGGCCAAAAAGGGCGTATGCGTTTTTTCCTGAATATATTCAGGAAAAAACGCATACGCCCTTTTTGGCCAACCAAGCAACCTGGAAAGGCAAATCAGCGCTACAAAGAAGTCTCGCTTCCCATCGGTCAAAAGGGCCATGCTGAATAAAGTGTCAAAACCAGAAATGCAGGACAGGCCATGGAGAAACGGGAGCCTTGCTACGCTGATGGGCGGGATGTAAATTGCCAACAGCCACTCTGGAGAAGTGTACGGTGTGTCCTGAAACATCTAAAAAACTCAGCTTAGAGAGCATAGGGCACTTCCACTCATGGGCGTATAAATTGGGAAAACTAAAAATCAGCAAGACACAGGCACCCCAAAGTTTAGGGCTGCTCTGTTGACAAGAACCTCCACTTCATTACACCTTAAATATCCCAGGAAAGAGAAAAATGGATAAAGAAGTTGTGGTCCTTATGTACAATGGAATGTCACTCAGGCATGAAATCAACATCATAAGGCTAGTAGCAGCATGATGAGAAGATTTAGGTACGAGGATTCTAAGTGAAATAAGTCACACAGAAAAAGGCACTTATCATAAGATATCACTTATAGAGGGAATGTAAAAACCGCTACACTTGAACTGAATTACAAAGCAGAACAGCGTCACACGTTTAGAAAACACACTATGGCTGCTTAACGGGAAAGGT
This sequence comes from Balaenoptera borealis, assembly GCF_965194805.1. Taxonomy (NCBI): domain Eukaryota; kingdom Metazoa; phylum Chordata; class Mammalia; order Artiodactyla; family Balaenopteridae; genus Balaenoptera; species Balaenoptera borealis. The sequence goes on from NC_138863.1 coordinate 95,423,450, forward strand.
GAGGTGGGGTGATGCATAACACAAGGGTTTCAAATTAGCTCAGATACTGTTCCATAAACCCAATATGTAACAGACAAGACCTACTCCTTGCTCAGTGAACTGGATTCAACACCCCCTGTTCACCGCCCAAGAATATATCTGACTAGTAAGACTCTTAAAACCAATGTATTGATATCTCTCTGTAAGTGAGTCAAGTGGGTCTAAAGCGGCATAAACACAGCAGTGAAAAGCAGCTAAACCCCATTATAAAAATCAATTACTTTTAAAAACCCGTGAAACAAAGACAGTGAAAGAGAGAGAAATTCTTACAAAATTCGTTCAGGGGCTGTGATGCCACCTGGATTGACCATATCTAGACCCACAGCTGATTGAGACATAAGGGTGGACACTCTTGGGGCTGAGAGGTTTGGTGAGGTTGGGTGAGCAAACGCAGACCCTTTAAAGTAATACTGCGTGGTATGCATCCCATGGGTCCCAAATCTCCAGCTTCAAGGGCATCTTCCTACATCAAAAACATGCATGAGAAACCCAGAAGATGGTACACCATGTGATCGGGAAAGATGTCTAAAACGAACCTCATTTCTCATCTCCTTGTGCTCGGGTTCGCCATTCCAGCCGCTTTACTAGCAATCTCCCTCCTTGGAGAATGAGCACCTTTAACCTCCTGTTCCGTACAGGTTGCAATTTGTCCTGAGGATGAACGGGAATAGGGGGAACCAATGAGAGACTAGGTCTAGGTGTGGGGACAGGCACAGGTCACTCTATTTTCCCATCAGGAAGAAGAATTAACCACAGGCTCAGCCTGCCGCCCGGAACCACAATAGGGCCTGAAGCAATCCTGCGCTTTTGGGGCCAGCTCCCAAGAAAGCGAGTTGAAAAATTCAGCTCAGGGGCACTGCAATTCACAAACCTGCAGAGTTATAAATGTTAACTCTCGTCCACAAATATATTGAGGGAAGGCAACGAAGAGGATTTGAAAGCAAGGCAGAATTGCAGGAAACAGATTTCAGGAGGTAGATTCGAATCGCCTTTAAAGCACAGGAAAAGCGGCAAAATTTCGACAATGATGCCCTTGGCCAAAAAGGGCGTATGCGTTTTTTCCTGAATATATTCAGGAAAAAACGCATACGCCCTTTTTGGCCAACCAAGCAACCTGGAAAGGCAAATCAGCACTACAAAGAAGTCTCGCTTCCCATCGGTCAAAAGGGCCATGCTGAATAAAGTGTCAAAACCAGAAATGCAGGACAGGCCATGGAGGTACGGGAGCCTTGCTACGCTGATGGGCGGGATGTAAATTGCCAACAGCCACTCTGGAGAAGTGTACGGTGTGTCCTGAAACATCTAAAAAACTCAGCTTAGAGAGCATAGGGCACTTCCACTCATAGGCGTATAAATTGGGAAAACTAAAAATCAGCAAGACACAGGCACCCCAAAGTTTAGGGCTGCTCTGTTGACAAGAACCTCCACTTCGTTACAACTTAAATATCCCAGGAAATAGAAAAATGGATAAAGAAGTTGTGGTCCATATGTATAATGGCATATCACTCAGCAATGAAATCAACATCATAAGGCTAGTAGCAGCATGATGAGAAGATTTAGGTACGACGATTCTAAGTGAAATAAGTCACACAGAAAAAGGCACTTATCATAAGATATCACTTATAGAGGGAATGTAAAAACCGCTACACTTGAACTGAATTACAAAACAGAACAGCGTCACACGTTTAGAAAACACACTATGGCTGCTTAATGGGAAAGGTGAGGTGGGGTGATGCATAAAACAAGGGTTTCAAATTAGCTCAGATACTGTTCCATAAACCCAATATGTAACAGTCAAGACCTACTCCTTGCTCAGTGAACTGGACTCAACACCCCCTGTTCACCGACCAAGAATATATCTGACTAGTAAGACTCTTAAAACCAATGTATTGATATCTCTCTGTAAGTGAGTCAAGTGGGTGTAAAGCGGCATAAACACAGCAGTGAAAAGCAGCTAAACCCCATTATAAAAGTCAATTACTTTTAAAAACCCGTGAAACAAAGACAGTGAAAGAGAGAGAAATTCATACAGAATTCGTTCAGGGGCTGGGATGCCACCTTTATTGACCATCTCTAGACCCACAGCTGATTGAGACATAAGGGTGGACACTCTTGGGGCTGAGAGGTTTGGTGAGGTTGGGTGAGCAAACGCAGACCCTTTAAAGTAATACTGCGTGGTACCCATCCCATGGGTCCAAAATCTCCAGGTTCAAGGGCATCTTCCTACATCGAAAACATGCTTGAGAAACCCAGAAGATGGTACACCGTGTGATCGGGAAAGGTTTCTAAAACGCACCTCATTTCTCATCTCGTTGTGCTCGGGTTGGCCATTACAGCCGCTTTACTAGCAATCTCCCTCCTTGGAGAATGAGCACCTTTAACCTCCTGTTCCGTACAGGTTGCAAATTTGTCCTGAGCATGAACGGGAAGAGGGGGAACCAATGAGAGACTAGGTCGAGGTGTGGGGACAGGCACAGGTCACTCTATTTTCCCATCAGGAAGAAGAATTAACCACAGGCTCAGCCTGCCGCCCGGAACCACAATAGGGCCTGAAGCAATCCTGCGCTTTTGCGGCCAGCTCCCAAGAAAGCGAGTTGAAAATGGAGCTCAGGGGCACTGCAATTCACAAACCTGCAGATTTATAAACGATAACTCTCGTCCACAAATATATTGAGGGAAGGCAACGAAGAGTATTTGAAAGCAAGGCAGAATTGCAGGAAACAGATTTCAGGAGGTAGATTCGAATCGCCTTTAAAGCACAGGAAAAGCGGCAAAACCTCGACCATGATGCCCTTGGCCAAAAAGGGCGTATGCGTTTTTTCCTGAATATATTCAGGAAAAAACGCATACGCCCTTTTTGGCCAACCAAGCAACCTGGAAAGGCAAATCAGCGCTACAAAGAAGTCTCGCTTCCCATCGGTCAAAAGGGCCATGCTGAATAAAGTGTCAAAACCAGAAATGCAGGACAGGCCATGGAGGTACGGGAGCCTTGCTACGCTGATGGGCGGGATGTAAATTGCCAACAGCCACTCTGGAGAAGTGTACGGTGTGTCCTGAAACATCTAAAAAACTCAGCTTAGAGAGCATAGGGCACTTCCACTCATGGGCGTATAAATTGGGAAAACTAAAAATCAGCAAGACACAGGCACCCCAAAGTTTAGGGCTGCTCTGTTGACAAGAACCTCCACTTCATTACACCTTAAATATCCCAGGAAAGAGAAAAATGGATAAAGAAGTTGTGGTCCTTATGTACAATGGAATGTCACTCAGGCATGAAATCAACATCATAAGGCTAGTAGCAGCATGATGAGAAGATTTAGGTACGACGATTCTAAGTGAAATAAGTCACACAGAAAAAGGCACTTATCATAAGATATCACTTATAGAGGGAATGTAAAAACCACTACACTTGAACTGAATTACAAAACAGAACAGCGTCACACGTTTAGAAAACACACTATGGCTGCTTAACGGGAAAGGTGAGGTGGGGTGACGCATAAAACAAGGGTTTCAAATTAGCTCAGATACTGTTCCATAAACCCAATATGTAACAGACAAGACCTACTCCTTGCTCAGTGAACTGGATTCAACACCCCCTGTTCACCGCCCAAGAATATATCTGACTAGTAAGACTCTTAAAACCAATGTATTGATATCTCTCTGTAAGTGAGTCAAGTGGGTGTAAAGCGGCATAAACACAGCAGTGAAAAGCAGCTAAACCCCATTATAAAAATCAATTACTTTTAAAAACCCGTGAAACAAAGACAGTGAAAGAGAGAGAAATTCATACAGAATTCGTTCAGGGGCTGGGATGCCACCTTTATTGACCATCTCTAGACCAACAGCTGTTTGAGACATAAGGGTGGACACTCTTGGGGCTGAGAGGTTTGGTGAGGTTGGGTGAGCAAACGCAGACCCTTTAAAGTAATACTGCGTGGTATCCATCCCATGGGTCCAAAATCTCCAGGTTCAAGGGCATCTTCCTATATCAAAAACATGCATGAGAAACCCAGAAGACGGTACACCGTGTGATCGGGAAAGGTTTCTAAAACGCACCTCATTTCTCATCTCCTTGTGCTCGGGCTCGCCATTACAGCCGCTTTACTAGCAATCTCCCTCCTTGGAGAATGAGCACCTTTAACCTCCTGTTCTGTACAGGTTGCAAATTTGTCCTGAGGATGAACGGGAAAAGGGGGAAACAATGAGAGACTAGGTCTAAGTGTGGGGACAGGCACAGGTCAATCTATTTTCCCATCAGGAAGAAGAATTAACCACAGGCTCAGCCTGCCGCCCGGAACCACAATAGGGCCTGAAGCAATCCTGCGCTTTTGCGGCCAGCTCCCAAGAAAGCGAGTTGAAAAATGGAGCTCAGGGGCACTGCAATTCACAACCCTGCAGAGTTATAAATGATAACTCTCGTCCACAAATATATTGAGGGAAGGCAACGAAGAGGATTTGAAAGCAAGGCAGAATTGCAGGAAACAGATTTCAGGAGGTAGATTCGAATCGCCTTTAAAGCACAGGAAAAGCGGCAAAACCTCGACCATGATGCCCTTGGCCAAAAAGGGCGTATGCGTTTTTTCCTGAATATATTCAGGAAAAAACGCATACGCCCTTTTTGGCCAACCAAGCAACCTGGAAAGGCAAATCAGCGCTACAAAGAAGTCTCGCTTCCCATCGGTCAAAAGGGCCATGCTGAATAAAGTGTCAAAACCAGAAATGCAGGACAGGCCATGGAGAAACGGGAGCCTTGCTACGCTGATGGGCGGGATGTAAATTGCCAACAGCCACTCTGGAGAAGTGTACGGTGTGTCCTGAAACATCTAAAAAACTCAGCTTAGAGAGCATAGGGCACTTCCACTCATGGGCGTATAAATTGGGAAAACTAAAAATCAGCAAGACACAGGCACCCCAAAGTTTAGGGCTGCTCTGTTGACAAGAACCTCCACTTCATTACACCTTAAATATCCCAGGAAAGAGAAAAATGGATAAAGAAGTTGTGGTCCTTATGTACAATGGAATGTCACTCAGGCATGAAATCAACATCATAAGGCTAGTAGCAGCATGATGAGAAGATTTAGGTACGACGATTCTAAGTGAAATAAGTCACACAGAAAAAGGCACTTATCATAAGATATCACTTATAGAGGGAATGTAAAAACCGCTACACTTGAACTGAATTACAAAGCAGAACAGCGTCACACGTTTAGAAAACACACTATGGCTGCTTAACGGGAAAGGTGAGGTGGGGTGATGCATAACACAAGGGTTTCAAATTAGCTCAGATACTGTTCCATAAACCCAATATGTAACAGACAAGACCTACTCCTTGCTCAGTGAACTGGATTCAACACCCCCTGTTCACCGCCCAAGAATATATCTGACTAGTAAGACTCTTAAAACCAATGTATTGATATCTCTCTGTAAGTGAGTCAAGTGGGTCTAAAGCGGCATAAACACAGCAGTGAAAAGCAGCTAAACCCCATTATAAAAATCAATTACTTTTAAAAACCCGTGAAACAAAGACAGTGAAAGAGAGAGAAATTCTTACAAAATTCGTTCAGGGGCTGTGATGCCACCTGGATTGACCATATCTAGACCCACAGCTGATTGAGACATAAGGGTGGACACTCTTGGGGCTGAGAGGTTTGGTGAGGTTGGGTGAGCAAACGCAGACCCTTTAAAGTAATACTGCGTGGTATGCATCCCATGGGTCCCAAATCTCCAGCTTCAAGGGCATCTTCCTACATCAAAAACATGCATGAGAAACCCAGAAGATGGTACACCATGTGATCGGGAAAGATGTCTAAAACGAACCTCATTTCTCATCTCCTTGTGCTCGGGTTCGCCATTCCAGCCGCTTTACTAGCAATCTCCCTCCTTGGAGAATGAGCACCTTTAACCTCCTGTTCCGTACAGGTTGCAATTTGTCCTGAGGATGAACGGGAAGAGGGGGAACCAATGAGAGACTAGGTCGAGGTGTGGGGACAGGCACAGGTCACTCTATTTTCCCATCAGGAAGAAGAATTAACCACAGGCTCAGCCTGCCGCCCGGAACCAGAATAGGGCCTGAAGCAATCCTGCGCTTTTGGGGCCAGCTCCCAAGAAAGCGAGTTGAAAAATTCAGCTCAGGGGCACTGCAATTCACAAACCTGCAGAGTTATAAATGTTAACTCTCGTCCACAAATATATTGAGGGAAGGCAACGAAGAGGATTTGAAAGCAAGGCAGAATTGCAGGAAACAGATTTCAGGAGGTAGATTCGAATCGCCTTTAAAGCACAGGAAAAGCGGCAAAATTTCGACAATGATGCCCTTGGCCAAAAAGGGCGTATGCGTTTTTTCCTGAATATATTCAGGAAAAAACGCATACGCCCTTTTTGGCCAACCAAGCAACCTGGAAAGGCAAATCAGCACTACAAAGAAGTCTCGCTTCCCATCGGTCAAAAGGGCCATGCTGAATAAAGTGTCAAAACCAGAAATGCAGGACAGGCCATGGAGGTACGGGAGCCTTGCTACGCTGATGGGCGGGATGTAAATTGCCAACAGCCACTCTGGAGAAGTGTACGGTGTGTCCTGAAACATCTAAAAAACTCAGCTTAGAGAGCATAGGGCACTTCCACTCATAGGCGTATAAATTGGGAAAACTAAAAATCAGCAAGACACAGGCACCCCAAAGTTTAGGGCTGCTCTGTTGACAAGAACCTCCACTTCGTTACAACTTAAATATCCCAGGAAATAGAAAAATGGATAAAGAAGTTGTGGTCCATATGTATAATGGCATATCACTCAGCAATGAAATCAACATCATAAGGCTAGTAGCAGCATGATGAGAAGATTTAGGTACGACGATTCTAAGTGAAATAAGTCACACAGAAAAAGGCACTTATCATAAGATATCACTTATAGAGGGAATGTAAAAACCGCTACACTTGAACTGAATTACAAAACAGAACAGCGTCACACGTTTAGAAAACACACTATGGCTGCTTAATGGGAAAGGTGAGGTGGGGTGATGCATAAAACAAGGGTTTCAAATTAGCTCAGATACTGTTCCATAAACCCAATATGTAACAGTCAAGACCTACTCCTTGCTCAGTGAACTGGACTCAACACCCCCTGTTCACCGACCAAGAATATATCTGACTAGTAAGACTCTTAAAACCAATGTATTGATATCTCTCTGTAAGTGAGTCAAGTGGGTGTAAAGCGGCATAAACACAGCAGTGAAAAGCAGCTAAACCCCATTATAAAAGTCAATTACTTTTAAAAACCCGTGAAACAAAGACAGTGAAAGAGAGAGAAATTCATACAGAATTCGTTCAGGGGCTGGGATGCCACCTTTATTGACCATCTCTAGACCCACAGCTGATTGAGACATAAGGGTGGACACTCTTGGGGCTGAGAGGTTTGGTGAGGTTGGGTGAGCAAACGCAGACCCTTTAAAGTAATACTGCGTGGTACCCATCCCATGGGTCCAAAATCTCCAGGTTCAAGGGCATCTTCCTACATCGAAAACATGCATGAGAAACCCAGAAGACGGTACACCGTGTGATCGGGAAAGGTTTCTAAAACGCACCTCATTTCTCATCTCCTTGTGCTCGGGCTCGCCATTACAGCCGCTTTACTAGCAATCTCCCTCCTTGGATAATGAGCACCTTTAACCTCCTGTTCTGAACAGGTTGCAATTTGTCCTGAGGATGAACGGGAAGAGGGGGAACCAATGAGAGACTAGGTCTAGGTGTGGGGACAGGCACAGGTCACTCTATTTTCCCATCAGGAAGAAGAATTAACCACAGGCTCAGCCTGCCGCCCGGAACCACAATAGGGCCTGAAGCAATCCTGCGCTTTTGGGGCCAGCTCCCAAGAAAGCGAGTTGAAAAATGGAGCTCAGGGGCACTGCAATTCACAAACCTGCAGAGTTAGAAATGATAACTCTCGTCCACAAATATATTGAGGGAAGGCAACGAAGAGGATTTGAAAGCAAGGCAGAATTGCAGGAAACAGATTTCAGGAGGTAGATTCGAATCGCCTTTAAAGCACAGGAAAAGCGGCAAAACCTCGACCATGATGCCCTTGGCCAAAAAGGGCGTATGCGTTTTTTCCTGAATATATTCAGGAAAAAACGCATACGCCCTTTTTGGCCAACCAAGCAACCTGGAAAGGCAAATCAGCGCTACAAAGAAGTCTCGCTTCCCATCGGTCAAAAGGGCCATGCTGAATAAAGTGTCAAAACCAGAAATGCAGGACAGGCCATGGAGAAACGGGAGCCTTGCTACGCTAATGGGCGGGATGTAAATTGCCAACAGCCACTCTGGAGAAGTGTACAGTGTGTCCTGAAACATCTAAAAAACTCAGCTTAGAGAGCATAGGGCAGTTCCACTCATGGGCGTATAAATTGGGAAAACTAAAAATCAGCAAGACACAGGCACCCCAAAGTTTAGGGCTGCTCTGTTGACAAGAACCTCCACTTCATTACACCTTAAATATCCCAGGAAAGAGAAAAATGGATAAAGAAGTTGTGGTCCTTATGTACAATGGAATGTCACTCAGGCATGAAATCAACATCATAAGGCTAGTAGCAGCATGATGAGAAGATTTAGGTACGACGATTCTAAGTGCCATAAGTCACACAGAAAAAGGCACTTATCATAAGATATCACTTATAGAGGGAATGTAAAAACCGCTACACTTGAACTGAATTACAAAACAGAACAGCGTCACACGTTTAGGAAACACACTATGGCTGCTTTACGGGAAAGGTGAGGTGGGGTGATGCATAACACAAGGGTTTCAAATTAGCTCAGATACTGTTCCATAAACCCAATATGTAACAGACAAGACCTACTCCTTGCTCAGTGAACTGGATTCAACACCCCCTGTTCACCGCCCAAGAATATATCTGACTAGTAAGACTCTTAAAACCAATGTATTGATATCTCTCTGTAAGTGAGTCAAGTGGGTGTAAAGCGGCATAAACACAGCAGTGAAAAGCAGCTAAACCCCATTATAAAAATCAATTACTTTTAAAAACCCGTGAAACAAAGACAGTGAAAGAGAGAGAAATTCTTACAAAATTCGTTCAGGGGCTGTGATGCCACCTGGATTGACCATATCTAGACCAAAGCTGATTGAGACATAAGGGTGGACACTCTTGGGGCTGAGAGGTTTGGTGAGGTTGGGTGAGCAAACGCAGACCCTTTAAAGTAATACTGCGTGGTATCCATCCCATGGGTCCCAAATCTCCAGCTTCAAGGGCATCTTCCTACATCAAAAACATGCATGAGAAACCCAGAAGATGGTACACCATGTGATCGGGAAAGATGTCTAAAACGCACCTCATTTCTCATCTCCTTGTGCTCGGGTTCGCCATTCCAGCCGCTTTACTAGCAATCTCCCTCCTTGGAGAATGAGCACCTTTAACCTCCTGTTCCGTACAGGTTGCAATTTGTCCTGAGGATGAACGGGAAGAGGGGGAACCAATGAGAGACTAGGTCTAGGTGTGGGGACAGGCACAGGTCACTCTATTTTCCCATCAGGAAGAAGAATTAACCACAGGCTCAGCCTGCCGCCCGGAACCAGAATAGGGCCTGAAGCAATCCTGCGCTTTTGGGGCCAGCTCCCAAGAAAGCGAGTTGAAAAATTCAGCTCAGGGGCACTGCAATTCACAAACCTGCAGAGTTATAAATGTTAACTCTCGTCCACAAATATATTGAGGGAAGGCAACGAAGAGGATTTGAAAGCAAGGCAGAATTGCAGGAAACAGATTTCAGGAGGTAGATTCGAATCGCCTTTAAAGCACAGGAAAAGCGGCAAAATTTCGACAATGATGCCCTTGGCCAAAAAGGGCGTATGCGTTTTTTCCTGAATATATTCAGGAAAAAACGCATACGCCCTTTTTGGCCAACCAAGCAACCTGGAAAGGCAAATCAGCGCTACAAAGAAGTCTCGCTTCCCATCGGTCAAAAGGGCCATGCTGAATAAAGTGTCAAAACCAGAAATGCAGGACAGGCCATGGAGGTACGGGAGCCTTGCTACGCTGATGGGCGGGATGTAAATTGCCAACAGCCACTCTGGAGAAGTGTACGGTGTGTCCTGAAACATCTAAAAAACTCAGCTTAGAGAGCATAGGGCACTTCCACTCATAGGCGTATAAATTGGGAAAACTAAAAATCAGCAAGACACAGGCACCCCAAAGTTTAGGGCTGCTCTGTTGACAAGAACCTCCACTTCGTTACAACTTAAATATCCCAGGAAATAGAAAAATGGATAAAGAAGTTGTGGTCCATATGTATAATGGCATATCACTCAGCAATGAAATCAACATCATAAGGCTAGTAGCAGCATGATGAGAAGATTTAGGTACGACGATTCTAAGTGAAATAAGTCACACAGAAAAAGGCACTTATCATAAGATATCACTTATAGAGGGAATGTAAAAACCGCTACACTTGAACTGAATTACAAAACAGAACAGCGTCACACGTTTAGAAAACACACTATGGCTGCTTAATGGGAAAGGTGAGGTGGGGTGATGCATAAAACAAGGGTTTCAAATTAGCTCAGATACTGTTCCATAAACCCAATATGTAACAGTCAAGACCTACTCCTTGCTCAGTGAACTGGACTCAACACCCCCTGTTCACCGACCAAGAATATATCTGACTAGTAAGACTCTTAAAACCAATGTATTGATATCTCTCTGTAAGTGAGTCAAGTGGGTGTAAAGCGGCATAAACACAGCAGTGAAAAGCAGCTAAACCCCATTATAAAAGTCAATTACTTTTAAAAACCCGTGAAACAAAGACAGTGAAAGAGAGAGAAATTCATACAGAATTCGTTCAGGGGCTGGGATGCCACCTTTATTGACCATCTCTAGACCCACAGCTGATTGAGACATAAGGGTGGACACTCTTGGGGCTGAGAGGTTTGGTGAGGTTGGGTGAGCAAACGCAGACCCTTTAAAGTAATACTGCGTGGTACCCATCCCATGGGTCCAAAATCTCCAGGTTCAAGGGCATCTTCCTACATCGAAAACATGCATGAGAAACCCAGAAGACGGTACACCGTGTGATCGGGAAAGGTTTCTAAAACGCACCTCATTTCTCATCTCCTTGTGCTCGGGCTCGCCATTACAGCCGCTTTACTAGCAATCTCCCTCCTTGGATAATGAGCACCTTTAACCTCCTGTTCTGAACAGGTTGCAATTTGTCCTGAGGATGAACGGGAAGAGGGGGAACCAATGAGAGACTAGGTCTAGGTGTGGGGACAGGCACAGGTCACTCTATTTTCCCATCAGGAAGAAGAATTAACCACAGGCTCAGCCTGCCGCCCGGAACCACAATAGGGCCTGAAGCAATCCTGCGCTTTTGGGGCCAGCTCCCAAGAAAGCGAGTTGAAAAATGGAGCTCAGGGGCACTGCAATTCACAAACCTGCAGAGTTAGAAATGATAACTCTCGTCCACAAATATACTGAGGGAAGGCAACGAAGAGGATTTGAAAGCAAGGCAGAATTGCAGGAAACAGATTTCAGGAGGTAGATTCGAATCGCCTTTAAAGCACAGGAAAAGCGGCAAAACCTCGACCATGATGCCCTTGGCCAAAAAGGGCGTATGCGTTTTTTCCTGAATATATTCAGGAAAAAACGCATACGCCCTTTTTGGCCAACCAAGCAACCTGGAAAGGCAAATCAGCGCTACAAAGAAGTCTCGCTTCCCATCGGTCAAAAGGGCCATGCTGAATAAAGTGTCAAAACCAGAAATGCAGGACAGGCCATGGAGAAACGGGAGCCTTGCTACGCTAATGGGCGGGATGTAAATTGCCAACAGCCACTCTGGAGAAGTGTACAGTGTGTCCTGAAACATCTAAAAAACTCAGCTTAGAGAGCATAGGGCAGTTCCACTCATGGGCGTATAAATTGGGAAAACTAAAAATCAGCAAGACACAGGCACCCCAAAGTTTAGGGCTGCTCTGTTGACAAGAACCTCCACTTCATTACACCTTAAATATCCCAGGAAAGAGAAAAATGGATAAAGAAGTTGTGGTCCTTATGTACAATGGAATGTCACTCAGGCATGAAATCAACATCATAAGGCTAGTAGCAGCATGATGAGAAGATTTAGGTACGACGATTCTAAGTGCCATAAGTCACACAGAAAAAGGCACTTATCATAAGATATCACTTATAGAGGGAATGTAAAAACCGCTACACTTGAACTGAATTACAAAACAGAACAGCGTCACACGTTTAGGAAACACACTATGGCTGCTTAACGGGAAAGGTGAGGTGGGGTGATGCATAACACAAGGGTTTCAAATTAGCTCAGATACTGTTCCATAAACCCAATATGTAACAGACAAGACCTACTCCTTGCTCAGTGAACTGGATTCAACACCCCCTGTTCACCGCCCAAGAATATATCTGACTAGTAAGACTCTTAAAACCAATGTATTGATATCTCTCTGTAAGTGAGTCAAGTGGGTGTAAAGCGGCATAAACACAGCAGTGAAAAGCAGCTAAACCCCATTATAAAAATCAATTACTTTTAAAAACCCGTGAAACAAAGACAGTGAAAGAGAGAGAAATTCTTACAAAATTCGTTCAGGGGCTGTGATGCCACCTGGATTGACCATATCTAGACCAAAGCTGATTGAGACATAAGGGTGGACACTCTTGGGGCTGAGAGGTTTGGTGAGGTTGGGTGAGCAAACGCAGACCCTTTAAAGTAATACTGCGTGGTATCCATCCCATGGGTCCCAAATCTCCAGCTTCAAGGGCATCTTCCTACATCAAAAACATGCATGAGAAACCCAGAAGATGGTACACCATGTGATCGGGAAAGATGTCTAAAACGCACCTCATTTCTCATCTCCTTGTGCTCGGGTTCGCCATTCCAGCCGCTTTACTAGCAATCTCCCTCCTTGGAGAATGAGCACCTTTAACCTCCTGTTCCGTACAGGTTGCAATTTGTCCTGAGGATGAACGGGAAGAGGGGGAACCAATGAGAGACTAGGTCTAGGTGTGGGGACAGGCACAGGTCACTCTATTTTCCCATCAGGAAGAAGAATTAACCACAGGCTCAGCCTGCCGCCCGGAACCACAATAGGGCCTGAAGCAATCCTGCGCTTTTGGGGCCAGCTCCCAAGAAAGCGAGTTGAAAAATTCAGCTCAGGGGCACTGCAATTCACAAACCTGCAGAGTTATAAATGTTAACTCTCGTCCACAAATATATTGAGGGAAGGCAACGAAGAGGATTTGAAAGCAAGGCAGAATTGCAGGAAACAGATTTCAGGAGGTAGATTCGAATCGCCTTTAAAGCACAGGAAAAGCGGCAAAATTTCGACAATGATGCCCTTGGCCAAAAAGGGCGTATGCGTTTTTTCCTGAATATATTCAGGAAAAAACGCATACGCCCTTTTTGGCCAACCAAGCAACCTGGAAAGGCAAATCAGCGCTACAAAGAAGTCTCGCTTCCCATCGGTCTAAAGGGCCATGCTGAATAAAGTGTCAAAACCAGAAATGCAGGACAGGCCATGGAGGTACGGGAGCCTTGCTACGCTGATGGGCGGGATGTAAATTGCCAACAGCCACTCTGGAGAAGTGTACGGTGTGTCCTGAAACATCTAAAAAACTCAGCTTAGAGAGCATAGGGCACTTCCACTCATAGGCGTATAAATTGGGAAAACTAAAAATCAGCAAGACACAGGCACCCCAAAGTTTAGGGCTGCTCTGTTGACAAGAACCTCCACTTCGTTACAACTTAAATATCCCAGGAAATAGAAAAATGGATAAAGAAGTTGTGGTCCATATGTATAATGGCATATCACTCAGCAATGAAATCAACATCATAAGGCTAGTAGCAGCATGATGAGAAGATTTAGGTACGACGACTCTAAGTGAAATAAGTCACACAGAAAAAGGCACTTATCATAAGATATCACTTATAGAGGGAATGTAAAAACCGCTACACTTGAACTGAATTACAAAACAGAACAGCGTCACACGTTTAGAAAACACACTATGGCTGCTTAACGGGAAAGGTGAGGTGGGGTGATGCATAAAACAAGGGTTTCAAATTAGCTCAGATACTGTTCCATAAACCCAATATGTAACAGTCAAGACCTACTCCTTGCTCAGTGAACTGGACTCAACACCCCCTGTTCACCGACCAAGAATATATCTGACTAGTAAGACTCTTAAAACCAATGTATTGATATCTCTCTGTAAGTGAGTCAAGTGGGTGTAAAGCGGCATAAACACAGCAGTGAAAAGCAGCTAAACCCCATTATAAAAGTCAATTACTTTTAAAAACCCGTGAAACAAAGACAGTGAAAGAGAGAGAAATACATACAGAATTCGTTCAGGGGCTGGGATGCCACCTTTATTGACCATCTCTAGACCCACAGCTGATTGAGACATAAGGGTGGACACTCTTGGGGCTGAGAGGTTTGGTGAGGTTGGGTGAGCAAACGCAGACCCTTTAAAGTAATACTGCGTGGTACCCATCCCATGGGTCCAAAATCTCCAGGTTCAAGGGCATCTTCCTACATCGAAAACATGCATGAGAAACCCAGAAGATGGTACACCGTGTGATCGGGAAAGGTTTCTAAAACGCACCTCATTTCTCAGCTCCTTGTGCTCGGGCTCGCCATTACAGCTGCTTTACTAGCAATCTCCCTCCTTGGAAAATGAGCACCTTTAACCTCCTGTTCCGAACAGGTTGCAATTTGTCCTGAGGATGAACGGGAAGAGGGGGAACCAATGAGAGACTAGGTCTAGGTGTGGGGACAGGCACAGGTCACTCTATTTTCCCATCAGGAAGAAGAATTAACCACAGGCTCAGCCTGCCGCCCGGAACCACAATAGGGCCTGAAGCAATCCTGCGCTTTTGGGGCCAGCTCCCAAGAAAGCGAGTTGAAAAATGGAGCTCAGGGGCACTGCAATTCACAAACCTGCAGAGTTAGAAATGATAACTCTCGTCCACAAATATATTGAGGGAAGGCAACGAAGAGGATTTGAAAGCAAGGCAGAATTGCAGGAAACAGATTTCAGGAGGTAGATTCGAATCGCCTTTAAAGCACAGGAAAAGCGGCAAAACCTCGACCATGATGCCCTTGGCCAAAAAGGGCGTATGCGTTTTTTCCTGAATATATTCAGGAAAAAACGCATACGCCCTTTTTGGCCAACCAAGCAACCTGGAAAGGCAAATCAGCGCTACAAAGAAGTCTCGCTTCCCATCGGTCAAAAGGGCCATGATGAATAAAGTGTCAAAACCAGAAATGCAGGACAGGCCATGGAGAAACGGGAGCCTTGCTACGCTGATGGGCGGGATGTAAATTGCCAACAGCCACTCTGGAGAAGTGTACAGTGTGTCCTGAAACATCTAAAAAACTCAGCTTAGAGAGCATAGGGCAGTTCCACTCATGGGCGTATAAATTGGGAAAACTAAAAATCAGCAAGACACAGGCACCCCAAAGTTTAGGGCTGCTCTGTTGACAAGAACCTCCACTTCATTACACCTTAAATATCCCAGGAAAGAGAAAAATGGATAAAGAAGTTGTGGTCCTTATGTACAATGGAATGTCACTCAGGCATGAAATCAACATCATAAGGCTAGTAGCAGCATGATGAGAAGATTTAGGTACGACGATTCTAAGTGCCATAAGTCACACAGAAAAAGGCACTTATCATAAGATATCACTTATAGAGGGAATGTAAAAACC
This sequence comes from Balaenoptera borealis, assembly GCF_965194805.1. Taxonomy (NCBI): domain Eukaryota; kingdom Metazoa; phylum Chordata; class Mammalia; order Artiodactyla; family Balaenopteridae; genus Balaenoptera; species Balaenoptera borealis. Next base: position 95,439,210 of record NC_138863.1, read on the forward strand.
GCTACACTTGAACTGAATTACAAAACAGAACAGCGTCACACGTTTAGGAAACACACTATGGCTGCTTAACGGGAAAGGTGAGGTGGGGTGATGCATAACACAAGGGTTTCAAATTAGCTCAGATACTGTTCCATAAACCCAATATGTAACAGACAAGACCTACTCCTTGCTCAGTGAACTGGATTCAACACCCCCTGTTCACCGCCCAAGAATATATCTGACTAGTAAGACTCTTAAAACCAATGTATTGATATCTCTCTGTAAGTGAGTCAAGTGGGTGTAAAGCGGCATAAACACAGCAGTGAAAAGCAGCTAAACCCCATTATAAAAATCAATTACTTTTAAAAACCCGTGAAACAAAGACAGTGAAAGAGAGAGAAATTCATACAGAATTCGTTCAGGGGCTGGGATGCCACCTTTATTGACCATCTCTAGACCCACAGCTGATTGAGACATAAGGGTGGACACTCTTGGGGCTGAGAGGTTTGGTGAGGTTGGGTGAGCAAACGCAGACCCTTTAAAGTAATACTGCGTGGTACCCATCCCATGGGTCCCAAATCTCCAGCTTCAAGGGCATCTTCCTACATCAAAAACATGCATGAGAAACCCAGAAGATGGTACACCATGTGATCGGGAAAGATGTCTAAAACGCACCTCATTTCTCATCTCCTTGTGCTCGGGTTCGCCATTCCAGCCGCTTTACTAGCAATCTCCCTCCTTGGAGAATGAGCACCTTTAACCTCCTGTTCCGTACAGGTTGCAATTTGTCCTGAGGATGAACGGGAAGAGGGGGAACCAATGAGAGACTAGGTCTAGGTGTGGGGACAGGCACAGGTCACTCTATTTTCCCATCAGGAAGAAGAATTAACCACAGGCTCAGCCTGCCGCCCGGAACCAGAATAGGGCCTGAAGCAATCCTGCGCTTTTGGGGCCAGCTCCCAAGAAAGCGAGTTGAAAAATTGAGCTCAGGGGCACTGCAATTCACAAACCTGCAGAGTTATAAATGTTAACTCTCATCCACAAATATATTGAGGGAAGGCAACGAAGAGGATTTGAAAGCAAGGCAGAATTGCAGGAAACAGATTTCAGGAGGTAGATTCGAATCGCCTTTAAAGCACAGGAAAAGCGGCAAAACCTCGACCATGATGCCCTTGGCCAAAAAGGGCGTATGCGTTTTTTCCTGAATATATTCAGGAAAAAACGCATACGCCCTTTTTGGCCAACCAAGCAACCTGGAAAGGCAAATCAGCGCTACAAAGAAGTCTCGCTTCCCATCGGTCAAAAGGGCCATGCTGAATAAAGTGTCAAAACCAGAAATGCAGGACAGGCCATGGAGGTACGGGAGCCTTGCTACGCTGATGGGCGGGATGTAAATTGCCAACAGCCACTCTGGAGAAGTGTACGGTGTGTCCTGAAACATCTAAAAAACTCAGCTTAGAGAGCATAGGGCACTTCCACTCATAGGCGTATAAATTGGGAAAACTAAAAATCAGCAAGACACAGGCACCCCAAAGTTTAGGGCTGCTCTGATGACAAGAACCTCCACTTCGTTACAACTTAAATATCCCAGGAAATAGAAAAATGGATAAAGAAGTTGTGGTCCATATGTATAATGGCATATCACTCAGCAATGAAATCAACATCATAAGGCTAGTAGCAGCATGATGAGAAGATTTAGGTACGACGACTCTAAGTGAAATAAGTCACACAGAAAAAGGCACTTATCATAAGATATCACTTATAGAGGGAATGTAAAAACCGCTACACTTGAACTGAATTACAAAACAGAACAGCGTCACACGTTTAGAAAACACACTATGGCTGCTTAACGGGAAAGGTGAGGTGGGGTGATGCATAAAACAAGGGTTTCAAATTAGCTCAGATACTGTTCCATAAACCCAATATGTAACAGTCAAGACCTACTCCTTGCTCAGTGAACTGGACTCAACACCCCCTGTTCACCGCCCAAGAATATATCTGACTAGTAAGAATCTTAAAACCAATGTATTGATATCCCTCTGTAACTGAGTCAAGTGGGTGTAAAGCGGCATAAACACAGCAGTGAAAAGCAGCTAAACCCCATTATAAAAATCAATTACTTTTAAAAACCCGTGAAACAAAGACAGTGAAAGAGAGAGAAATTCTTACAAAATTCGTTCAGGGGCTGTGATGCCACCTGGATTGACCATCTCTAGACCCACAGCTGATTGAGACATAAGGGTGGACACTCTTGGGGCTGAGAGGTTTGGTGAGGTTGGGTGAGCAAACGCAGACCCTTTAAAGTAATACTGCGTGGTATCCATCCCGTGGGTCCCAAATCTCCAGGTTCAAGGGCATCTTCCTACATCGAAAACATGCATGAGAAACCCAGAAGATGGTACACCGTGTGATCGGGAAAGGTGTCTAAAACGCACCTCATTTCTCATCTCCTTGTGCTCGGGCTTGCCATTACAGCCGCTTTTCTAGCAATCTCCCTCCTTGGAGAATGAGCACCTTTAACCTCCTGTTCTGTACAGGTTGCAAATTTGTCCTGAGGATGAACGGGAAGAGGGGGAACCAATGAGAGACTAGGTCTAGGTGTGGGGACAGGCACAGGTCACTCTATTTTCCCATCAGGAAGAAGAATTAACCACAGGCTCAGCCTGCCGCCCGGAACCACAATAGGGCCTGAAGCAATCCTGCGCTTTTGCGGCCAGCTCCCAAGAAAGCGAGTTGAAAAATGGAGCTCAGGGGCACTGCAATTCACAAACCTGCAGAGTTAGAAATGATAACTCTCGTCCACAAATATATTGAGGGAAGGCAACGAAGAGGATTTGAAAGCAAGGCAGAATTGCAGGAAACAGATTTCAGGAGGTAGATTCGAATCGCCTTTAAAGCACAGGAAAAGCGGCAAAACCTCGACCATGATGCCCTTGGCCAAAAAGGGCGTATGCGTTTTTTCCTGAATATATTCAGGAAAAAACGCATACGCCCTTTTTGGCCAACCAAGCAACCTGGAAAGGCAAATCAGCGCTACAAAGAAGTCTCGCTTCCCATCGGTCAAAAGGGCCATGATGAATAAAGTGTCAAAACCAGAAATGCAGGACAGGCCATGGAGAAACGGGAGCCTTGCTACGCTGATGGGCGGGATGTAAATTGCCAACAGCCACTCTGGAGAAGTGTACAGTGTGTCCTGAAACATCTAAAAAACTCAGCTTAGAGAGCATAGGGCAGTTCCACTCATGGGCGTATAAATTGGGAAAACTAAAAATCAGCAAGACACAGGCACCCCAAAGTTTAGGGCTGCTCTGTTGACAAGAACCTCCACTTCATTACACCTTAAATATCCCAGGAAAGAGAAAAATGGATAAAGAAGTTGTGGTCCTTATGTACAATGGAATGTCACTCAGGAATGAAATCAACATCATAAGGCTAGTAGCAGCATGATGAGAAGATTTAGGTACGACGATTCTAAGTGCCATAAGTCACACAGAAAAAGGCACTTATCATAAGATATCACTTATAGAGGGAATGTAAAAACCGCTACACTTGAACTGAATTACAAAACAGAACAGCGTCACACGTTTAGGAAACACACTATGGCTGCTTAACGGGAAAGGTGAGGTGGGGTGATGCATAACACAAGGGTTTCAAATTAGCTCAGATACTGTTCCATAAACCCAATATGTAACAGACAAGACCTACTCCTTGCTCAGTGAACTGGATTCAACACCCCCTGTTCACCGCCCAAGAATATATCTGACTAGTAAGACTCTTAAAACCAATGTATTGATATCTCTCTGTAAGTGAGTCAAGTGGGTGTAAAGCGGCATAAACACAGCAGTGAAAAGCAGCTAAACCCCATTATAAAAATCAATTACTTTTAAAAACCCGTGAAACAAAGACAGTGAAAGAGAGAGAAATTAATAAAGAATTCGTTCAGGGGCTGGGATGCCACCTTTATTGACCATCTCTAGACCCACAGCTGATTGAGACATAAGGGTGGACACTCTTGGGGCTGAGAGGTTTGGTGAGGTTGGGTGAGCAAACGCAGACCCTTTAAAGTAATACTGCGTGGTACCCATCCCATGGGTCCCAAATCTCCAGCTTCAAGGGCATCTTCCTACATCAAAAACATGCATGAGAAACCCAGAAGATGGTACACCATGTGATCGGGAAAGATGTCTAAAACGCACCTCATTTCTCATCTCCTTGTGCTCGGGTTCGCCATTCCAGCCGCTTTACTAGCAATCTCCCTCCTTGGAGAATGAGCACCTTTAACCTCCTGTTCCGTACAGGTTGCAATTTGTCCTGAGGATGAACGGGAAGAGGGGGAACCAATGAGAGACTAGGTCTAGGTGTGGGGACAGGCACAGGTCACTCTATTTTCCCATCAGGAAGAAGAATTAACCACAGGCTCAGCCTGCCGCCCGGAACCACAATAGGGCCTGAAGCAATCCTGCGCTTTTGGGGCCAGCTCCCAAGAAAGCGAGTTGAAAAATTGAGCTCAGGGGCACTGCAATTCACAAACCTGCAGAGTTATAAATGTTAACTCTCATCCACAAATATATTGAGGGAAGGCAACGAAGAGGATTTGAAAGCAAGGCAGAATTGCAGGAAACAGATTTCAGGAGGTAGATTCGAATCGCCTTTAAAGCACAGGAAAAGCGGCAAAACTTCGACAATGATGCCCTTGGCCAAAAAGGGCGTATGCGTTTTTTCCTGAATATATTCAGGAAAAAACGCATACGCCCTTTTTGGCCAACCAAGCAACCTGGAAAGGCAAATCAGCGCTACAAAGAAGTCTCGCTTCCCATCGGTCAAAAGGGCCATGCTGAATAAAGTGTCAAAACCAGAAATGCAGGACAGGCCATGGAGGTACGGGAGCCTTGCTACGCTGATGGGCGGGATGTAAATTGCCAACAGCCACTCTGGAGAAGTGTACGGTGTGTCCTGAAACATCTAAAAAACTCAGCTTAGAGAGCATAGGGCACTTCCACTCATAGGCGTATAAATTGGGAAAACTAAAAATCAGCAAGACACAGGAACCCCAAAGTTTAGGGCTGCTCTGATGACAAGAACCTCCACTTCGTTACAACTTAAATATCCCAGGAAATAGAAAAATGGATAAAGAAGTTTTGGTCCATATGTATAATGGCATATCACTCAGCAATGAAATCAACATCATAAGGCTAGTAGCAGCATGATGAGAAGATTTAGGTACGACGACTCTAAGTGAAATAAGTCACACAGAAAAAGGCACTTATCATAAGATATCACTTATAGAGGGAATGTAAAAACCGCTACACTTGAACTGAATTACAAAACAGAACAGCGTCACACGTTTAGAAAACACACTATGGCTGCTTAACGGGAAAGGTGAGGTGGGGTGATGCATAAAACAAGGGTTTCAAATTAGCTCAGATACTGTTCCATAAACCCAATATGTAACAGTCAAGACCTACTCCTTGCTCAGTGAACTGGACTCAACACCCCCTGTTCACCGCCCAAGAATATATCTGACTAGTAAGAATCTTAAAACCAATGTATTGATATCCCTCTGTAACTGAGTCAAGTGGGTGTAAACCGGCATAAACACAGCAGTGAAAAGCAGCTAAACCCCATTATAAAAATCAATTACTTTTAAAAACCCGTGAAACAAAGACAGTGAAAGAGAGAGAAATTCTTACAAAATTCGTTCAGGGGCTGTGATGCCACCTGGATTGACCATCTCTAGACCCACAGCTGATTGAGACATAAGGGTGGACACTCTTGGGGCTGAGAGGTTTGGTGAGGTTGGGTGAGCAAACGCAGACCCTTTAAAGTAATACTGCGTGGTATCCATCCCATGGGTCCCAAATCTCCAGGTTCAAGGGCATCTTCCTACATCGAAAACATGCATGAGAAACCCAGAAGATGGTACACCGTGTGATCGGGAAAGGTGTCTAAAACGCGCCTCATTTCTCATCTCCTTGTGCTCGGGCTTGCCATTACAGCCACTTTACTAGCAATCTCCCTCCTTGGAGAATGAGCATCTTTAACCTCCTGTTCCGTACAGGTTGCAATTTGTCCTGAGGATGAACGGGAAGAGGGGGAACCAATGAGAGACTAGGTCTAGGTGTGGGGACAGGCACAGGTCACTCTATTTTCCCATCAGGAAGAAGAATTAACCACAGGCTCAGCCTGCCGCCCGGAACCACAATAGGGCCTGAAGCAATCCTGCGCTTTTGGGGCCAGCTCCCAAGAAAGCGAGTTGAAAAATTGAGCTCAGGGGCACTGCAATTCACAAACCTGCAGAGTTATAAATGTTAACTCTCGTCCACAAATATATTGAGGGAAGGCAACGAAGAGGATTTGAAAGCAAGGCAGAATTGCAGGAAACAGATTTCAGGAGGTAGATTCGAATCGCCTTTAAAGCACAGGAAAAGCGGCAAAACTTCGACAATGATGCCCTTGGCCAAAAAGGGCGTATGCGTTTTTTCCTGAATATATTCAGGAAAAAACGCATACGCCCTTTTTGGCCAACCAAGCAACCTGGAAAGGCAAATCAGCGCTACAAAGAAGTCTCGCTTCCCATCGGTCAAAAGGGCCATGCTGAATAAAGTGTCAAAACCAGAAATGCAGGACAGGCCATGGAGGTACGGGAGCCTTGCTACGCTGATGGGCGGGATGTAAATTGCCAACAGCCACTCTGGAGAAGTGTACGGTGTGTCCTGAAACATCTAAAAAACCCAGCTTAGAGAGCATAGGGCACTTCCACTCATAGGCGTATAAATTGGGAAAACTAAAAATCAGCAAGACACAGGCACCCCAAAGTTTAGGGCTGCTCTGATGACAAGAACCTCCACTTCATTACAACTTAAATATCCCAGGAAATAGAAAAATGGATAAAGAAGTTGTGGTCCATATGTATAATGGCATATCACTCAGCAATGAAATCAACATCATAAGGCTAGTAGCAGCATGATGAGAAGATTTAGGTACGACGACTCTAAGTGAAATAAGTCACACAGAAAAAGGCACTTATCATAAGATATCACTTATAGAGGGAATGTAAAAACCGCTACACTTGAACTGAATTACAAAACAGAACAGCGTCACACGTTTAGAAAACACACTATGGCTGCTTAACGGGAAAGGTGAGGTGGGGTGATGCATAAAACAAGGGTTTCAAATTAGCTCAGATACTGTTCCATAAACCCAATATGTAACAGTCAAGACCTACTCCTTGCTCAGTGAACTGGACTCAACACCCCCTGTTCACCGCCCAAGAATATATGTGACTAGTAAGAATCTTAAAACCAATGTATTGATATCCTTCTGTAACTGAGTCAAGTGGGTGTAAACCGGCATAAACACAGCAGTGAAAAGCAGCTAAACCCCATTATAAAAATCAATTACTTTTAAAAACCCGTGAAACAAAGACAGTGAAAGAGAGAGAAATTCTTACAAAATTCGTTCAGGGGCTGTGATGCCACCTGGATTGACCATCTCTAGACCCACAGCTGATTGAGACATAAGGGTGGACACTCTTGGGGCTGAGAGGTTTGGTGAGGTTGGGTGAGCAAACGCAGACCCTTTAAAGTAATACTGCGTGGTATCCATCCCATGGGTCCCAAATCTCCAGGTTCAAGGGCATCTTCCTACATCGAAAACATGCATGAGAAACCCAGAAGATGGTACACCGTGTGATCGGGAAAGGTTTCTAAAACGCACCTCATTTCTCATCTCCTTGTGCTCGGGCTTGCCATTACAGCCGCTTTACTAGCAATCTCCCTCCTTGGAGAATGAGCACCTTTAACCTCCTGTTCTGTACAGGTTGCAAATTTGTCCTGAGGATGAACGGTAAGAGGGGGAACCAATGAGAGACTAGGTCTAGGTGTGGGGACAGGCACAGGTCACTCTATTTTCCCATCAGGAAGAAGAATTAACCACAGGCTCAGCCTGCCGCCCGGAACCAAAATAGGGCCTGAAGCAATCCTGCGCTTTTGCGGCCAGCTCCCAAGAAAGCGAGTTGAAAAATGGAGCTCAGGGACACTGCAATTCACAAACCTGCAGAGTTAGAAATGATAACTCTCGTAGACAAATATATTGAGGGAAGGCAACGAAGAGGATTTGAAAGCAAGGCAGAATTGCAGGAAACAGATTTCAGGAGGTAGATTCGAATCGCCTTTAAAGCACAGGAAAAGCGGCAAAACCTCGACCATGATGCCCTTGGCCAAAAAGGGCGTATGCGTTTTTCCTGAATATATTCAGGAAAAAACGCATACGCCCTTTTTGGCCAACCAAGCAACCTGGAAAGGCAAATCAGCGCTACAAAGAAGTCTCGCTTCCCATCGGTCAAAAGGGCCATGCTGAATAAAGTGTCAAAACCAGAAATGCAGGACAGGCCATGGAGAAACGGGAGCCTTGCTACGCTGATGGGCGGGATGTAAAGTGCCAACAGCCACTCTGGAGAAGTGTACGGTGTGTCCTGAAACATCTAAAAAACTCAGCTTAGAGAGCATAGGGCAGTTCCACTCATGGGCGTATAAATTGGGAAAACTAAAAATCAGCAAGACACAGGCACCCCAAAGTTTAGGGCTGCTCTGTTGACAAGAACCTCCACTTCGTTACACCTTAAATATCCCAGGAAAGAGAAAAATGGATAAAGAAGTTGTGGTCCTTATGTACAATGGAATATCACTCAGGCATGAAATCAACATCATAAGGCTAGTAGCAGCATGATGAGAAGATTTAGGTACGACGATTCTAAGTGAAATAAGTCACACAGAAAAAGGCACTTATCATAAGATATCACTTATAGAGGGAATGTAAAAACCGCTACACTTGAACTGAATTACAAAACAGAACAGCGTCACACGTTTAGAAAACACACTATGGCTGCTTAACGGGAAAGGTGAGGTGGGGTGATGCATAACACAAGGGTTGCAAATTAGCTCAGATACTGTTCCATAAACCCAATATGTAACAGACAAGACCTACTCCTTGCTCAGTGAACTGGATTCAACACCCCCTGTTCACCGCCCAAGAATATATCTGACTAGTAAGACTCTTAAAACCAATGTATTGATATCTCTCTGTAAGTGAGTCAAGTGGGTGTAAAGCGGCATAAACACAGCAGTGAAAAGCAGCTAAACCCCATTATAAAAATCAATTACTTTTAAAAACCCGTGAAACAAAGACAGTGAAAGAGAGAGAAATTCATACAGAATTCGTTCAGGGGCTGGGATGCCACCTTTATTGACCATCTCTAGACCCACAGCTGATGGAGACATAAGGGTGGACACTCTTGGGGCTGAGAGGTTTGGTGAGGTTGGGTGAGCAAACGCAGACCCTTTAAAGTAATACTGCGTGGTACCCATCCCATGGGTCCAAAATCTCCAGGTTCAAGGGCATCTTCCTACATCGAAAACATGCATGAGAAACCCAGAAGACGGTACACCGTGTGATCGGGAAAGGTTTCTAAAACGCACCTCATTTCTCATCTCCTTGTGCTCGGGCTCGCCATTACAGCCGCTTTACTAGCAATCTCCCTCCTTGGATAATGAGCACCTTTAACCTCCTGTTCCGAACAGGTTGCAATTTGTCCTGAGGATGAACGGGAAGAGGGGGAACCAATGAGAGACTAGGTCTAGGTGTGGGGACAGGCACAGGTCACTCTATTTTCCCATCAGGAAGAAGAATTAACCACAGGCTCAGCCTGCCGCCCGGAACCACAATAGGGCCTGAAGCAATCCTGCGCTTTTGGGGCCAGCTCCCAAGAAAGCGAGTTGAAAAATGGAGCTCAGGGGCACTGCAATTCACAAACCTGCAGAGTTAGAAATGATAACTCTCGTCCACAAATATATTGAGGGAAGGCAACGAAGAGGATTTGAAAGCAAGGCAGAATTGCAGGAAACAGATTTCAGGAGGTAGATTCGAATCGCCTTTAAAGCACAGGAAAAGCGGCAAAACCTCGACCATGATGCCCTTGGCCAAAAAGGGCGTATGCGTTTTTTCCTGAATATATTCAGGAAAAAACGCATACGCCCTTTTTGGCCAACCAAGCAACGTGGAAAGGCAAATCAGCGCTACAAAGAAGTCTCGCTTCCCATCGGTCAAAAGGGCCATGCTGAATAAAGTGTCAAAACCAGAAATGCAGGACAGGCCATGGAGAAATGGGAGCCTTGCTACGCTGATGGGCGGGATGTAAATTGCCAACAGCCACTCTGGAGAAGTGTACGGTGTGTCCTGAAACATCTAAAAAACTCAGCTTAGAGAGCATAGGGCACTTCCACTCATGGGCGTATAAATTGGGAAAACTAAAAATCAGCAAGACACAGGCACCCCAAAGTTTAGGGCTGCTCTGTTGACAAGAACCTCCACTTCATTACACCTTAAATATCCCAGGAAAGAGAAAAATGGATAAAGAAGTTGTGGTCCTTATGTACAATGGAATGTCACTCAGGCATGAAATCAACATCATAAGGCTAGTAGCAGCATGATGAGAAGATTTAGGTACGACGATTCTAAGTGCCATAAGTCACACAGAAAAAGGCACTTATCATAAGATATCACTTATAGAGGGAATGTAAAAACCGCTACACTTGAACTGAATTACAAAACAGAACAGCGTCACACGTTTAGGAAACACACTATGGCTGCTTAACGGGAAAGGTGAGGTGGGGTGATGCATAACACAAGGGTTTCAAATTAGCTCAGATACTGTTCCATAAACCCAATATGTAACAGACAAGACCTACTTCTTGCTCAGTGAACTGGATTCAACACCCCCTGTTCACCGCCCAAGAATATATCTGACTAGTAAGACTCTTAAAACCAATGTATTGATATCTCTCTGTAAGTGAGTCAAGTGGGTGTAAAGCGGGATACACACAGCAGTGAAAAGCACCTAAACCCCATTATAAAAATCAATTACTTTTAAAAACCCGTGAAACAAAGACAGTGAAAGAGAGAGAAATTCATACAGAATTCGTTCAGGGGCTGGGATGCCACCTTTATTGACCATCTCTAGACCCACAGCTGATTGAGACATAAGGGTGGACACTCTTGGGGCTGAGAGGTTTGGTGAGGTTGGGTGAGCAAACGCAGACCCTTTAAAGTAATACTGCGTGGTACCCATCCCATGGGTCCCAAATCTCCAGCTTCAAGGGCATCTTCCTACATCGAAAACATGCATGAGAAACCCAGAAGACGGTACACCGTGTGATCGGGAAAGGTTTCTAAAACGCACCTCATTTCTCATCTCCTTGTGCTCGGGCTCACCATTACAGCCGCTTTACTAGCAATCTCCCTCCGTGGAGAATGAGCACCTTTAACCTCCTGTTCCGAACAGGTTGCAATTTGTCCTGAGGATGAACGGGAAGAGGGGGAACCAATGAGAGACTAGGTCTAGGTGTGGGGACAGGCACAGGTCACTCTATTTTCCCATCAGGAAGAAGAATTAACCACAGGCTCAGCCTGCCGCCTGGAACCACAATAGGGCCTGAAGCAATCCTGCGCTTTTGGGGCCAGCTCCCAAGAAAGCGAGCTGAAAAATGGAGCTCAGGGGCACTGCAATTCACAAACCTGCAGAGTTAGAAATGATAACTCTCGTCCACAAATATATTGAGGGAAGGCAACGAAGAGGATTTGAAAGCAAGGCAGAATTGCAGGAAACAGATTTCAGGAGGTAGATTCGAATCGCCTTTAAAGCACAGGAAAAGCGGCAAAACCTCGACCATGATGCCCTTGGCCAAAAAGGGCGTATGCGTTTTTTCCTGAATATATTCAGGAAAAAACGCATACGCCCTTTTTGGCCAACCAAGCAACCTGGAAAGGCAAATCAGCGCTACAAAGAAGTCTCGCTTCCCATCGGTCAAAAGGGCCATGCTGAATAAAGTGTCAAAGCCAGAAATGCAGGACAGGCCATGGAGGTACGGGAGCCTTGCTACGCTGATGGGCGGGATGTAAATTGCCAACAGCCACTCTGGAGAAGTGTACGGTGTGTCCTGAAACATCTAAAAAACTCAGCTTAGAGAGCATAGGGCACTTCCACTCATAGGCGTATAAATTGGGAAAACTAAAAATCAGCAAGACACAGGCACCCCAAAGTTTAGGGCTGCTCTGTTGACAAGAACCTCCACTTCGTTACAACTTAAATATCCCAGGAAATAGAAAAATGGATAAAGAAGTTGTGGTCCATATGTATAATGGCTTATCACTCAGCAATGAAATCAACATCATAAGGCTAGTAGCAGCATGATGAGAAGATTTAGGTACGACGACTCTAAGTGAAATAAGTCACACAGAAAAAGGCACTTATCATAAGATATCACTTATAGAGGGAATGTAAAAACCGCTACACTTGAACTGAATTACAAAACAGAACAGCGTCACACGTTTAGAAAACACACTATGGCTGCTTAACGGGAAAGGTGAGGTGGGGTGATGCATAAAACAAGGGTTTCAAATTAGCTCAGATACTGTTCCATAAACCCAATATGTAACAGTCAAGACCTACTCCTTGCTCAGTGAACTGGACTCAACACCCCCTGTTCACCGCCCAAGAATATATCTGACTAGTAAGAATCTTAAAACCAATGTATTGATATCCCTCTGTAACTGAGTCAAGTGGGTGTAAACCGGCATAAACACAGCAGTGAAAAGCAGCTAAACCCCATTATAAAAATCAATTACTTTTAAAAACCCGTGAAACAAAGACAGTGAAAGAGAGAGAAATTCTTACAAAATTCGTTCAGGGGCTGTGATGCCACCTGGATTGACCATCTCTAGACCCACAGCTGATTGAGACATAAGGGTGGACACTCTTGGGGCTGAGAGGTTTGGTGAGGTTGGGTGAGCAAACGCAGACCCTTTAAAGTAATACTGCGTGGTATCCATCCCATGCGTCCAAAATCTCCAGGTTCAAGGGCATCTTCCTACATCGAAAACATGCATGAGAAACCCAGAAGATGGTACACCGTGTGATCGGGAAAGGTTTCTAAAACGCATCTCATTTCTCATCTCCTTGTGCTCGGGCTTGCCATTACAGCCGCTTTACTAGCAATCTCCCTCCTTGGAGAATGAGCACCTTTAACCTCCTGTTCTGTACAGGTTGCAAATTTGTCCTGAGGATGAACGGGAAGAGGGGGAACCAATGAGAGACTAGGTCTAGGTGTGGGGACAGGCACAGGTCACTCTATTTTCCCATCAGGAAGAAGAATTAACCACAGGCTCAGCCTGCCGCCCGGAACCACAATAGGGCCTGAAGCAATCCTGCGCTTTTGGGGCCAGCTCCCAAGAAAGCGAGTTGAAAAATGGAGCTCAGGGGCACTGCAATTCACAAACCTGCAGAGTTAGAAATGATAACTCTCGTCCACAAATATATTGAGGGAAGGCAACGAAGAGGATTTGAAAGCAAGGCAGAATTGCAGGAAACAGATTTCAGGAGGTAGATTCGAATCGCCTTTAAAGCACAGGAAAAGCGGCAAAACCTCGACGATGATGCCCTTGGCCAAAAAGGGCGTATGCGTTTTTTCCTGAATATATTCAGGAAAAAACGCATACGCCCTTTTTGGCCAACCAAGCAACCTGGAAAGGCAAATCAGCGCTACAAAGAAGTCTCGCTTCCCATCGGTCAAAAGGGCCATGCTGAATAAAGTGTCAAAACCAGAAATGCAGGACAGGCCATGGAGAAACGGGAGCCTTGCTACGCTGATGGGCGGGATGTAAATTGCCAACAGCCACTCTGGAGAAGTGTACGGTGTGTCCTGAAACATCTAAAAAACTCAGCTTATTGAGCATAGGGCACTTCCACTCATAGGCGTATAAATTGGGAAAACTAAAAATCAGCAAGACACAGGCACCCCAAAGTTTAGGGCTGCTCTGTTGACAAGAACCTCCACTTCATTACACCTTAAATATCCCAGGAAAGAGAAAAATGGATAAAGAAATTGTGGTCCTTATGTACAATGGAATATCACTCAGGCATGAAATCAACATCATAAGCCTAGTAGCAGCATGATGAGAAGATTTAGGTACGACGATTCTAAGTGAAATAAGTCACACAGAAAAAGGCACTTATCATAAGATATCACTTATAGAGGGAATGTAAAAACCGCTACACTTGAACTGAATTACAAAACAGAACAGCGTCACACGTTTAGAAAACACACTATGGCTGCTTAACGGGAAAGGTGAGGTGGGGTGATGCATAACACAAGGGTTGCAAATTAGCTCAGATACTGTTCCATAAACCCAATATGTAACAGACAAGACCTACTCCTTGCTCAGTGAACTGGATTCAACACCCCCTGTTCACCGCCCAAGAATATATCTGACTAGTAAGACTCTTAAAACCAATGTATTGATATCTCTCTGTAAGTGAGTCAAGTGGGTGTAAAGCGGCATAAACACAGCAGTGAAAAGCAGCTAAACCCCATTATAAAAATCAATTACTTTTAAAAACCCGTGAAACAAAGACAGTGAAAGAGAGAGAAATTCATACAGAATTCGTTCAGGGGCTGGGATGCCACCTTTATTGACCATCTCTAGACCCACAGCTGATGGAGACATAAGGGTGGACACTCTTGGGGCTGAGAGGTTTGGTGAGGTTGGGTGAGCAAACGCAGACCCTTTAAAGTAATACTGCGTGGTACCCATCCCATGGGTCCAAAATCTCCAGGTTCAAGGGCATCTTCCTACATCGAAAACATGCATGAGAAACCCAGAAGACGGTACACCGTGTGATCGGGAAAGGTTTCTAAAACGCACCTCATTTCTCATCTCCTTGTGCTCGGGCTCGCCATTACAGCCGCTTTACTAGCAATCTCCCTCCTTGGAGAATGAGCACCTTTAACCTCCTGTTCTGTACAGGTTGAAAATTTGTCCTGAGGATGAACGGGAAAAGGGGGAAACAATGAGAGACTAGGTCTAGGTGTGGGGACAGGCACAGGTCACTCTATTTTCCCATCAGGAAGAAGAATTAACCACAGGCTCAGCCTGCCGCCCGGAAACACAATAGGGCCTGAAGCAATCCTGCGCTTTTGGGGCCAGCTCCCAAGAAAGCGAGTTGAAAAATGGAGCTCAGGGGCACTGCAATTCACAAACCTGCAGAGTTAGAAATGATAACTCTCGTCCACAAATATATTGAGGGAAGGCAACGAAGAGGATTTGAAAGCAAGGCAGATTGCAGGAAACAGATTTCAGGAGGTAGAGTCGAATCGCCTTTAAAGCACAGGAAAAGCGGCAAAACCTCGACCATGATGCCCTTGGCCAAAAAGGGCGTATGCGTTTTTTCCTGAATATATTCAGGAAAAAACGCATACGCCCTTTTTGGCCAACCAAGCAACCTGGAAAGGCAAATCAGCGCTACAAAGAAGTCTCGCTTCCCATCGGTCAAAAGGGCCATGCTGAATAAAGTGTCAAAACCAGAAATGCAGGACAGGGCATGGAGAAACGGGAGCCTTGCTACGCTGATGGGCGGGATGTAAATTGCCAACAGCCACTCTGGAGAAGTGTACAGTGTGTCCTGAAACATCTAAAAAACTCAGCTTAGAGAGCATAGGGCAGTTCCACTCATGGGCGTATAAATTGGGAAAACTAAAAATCAGCAAGACACAGGCACCCCAAAGTTTAGGGCTGCTCTCTTGACAAGAACCTCCACTTCATTACACCTTAAATATCCCAGGAAAGAGAAAAATGGATAAAGAAGTTGTGGTCCTTATGTACAATGGAATGTCACTCAGGCATGAAATCAACATCATAAGGCTAGTAGCAGCATGATGAGAAGATTTAGGTACGACGATTCTAAGTGCCATAAGTCACACAGAAAAAGGCACTTATCATAAGATATCACTTATAGAGGGAATGTAAAAACCGCTACACTTGAACTGAATTACAAAACAGAACAGCGTCACACGTTTAGGAAACACACTATGGCTGCTTAACGGGAAAGGTGAGGTGGGGTGATGCATAACACAAGGGTTGCAAATTAGCTCAGATACTGTTCCATAAACCCAATATGTAACAGACAAGACCTACTCCTTGCTCAGTGAACTGGATTCAACACCCCCTGTTCACCGCCCAAGAATATATCTGACTAGTAAGACTCTTAAAACCAATGTATTGATATCTCTCTGTAAGTGAGTCAAGTGGGTCTAAAGCGGCATAAACACAGCAGTGAAAAGCAGCTAAACCCCATTATAAAAATCAATTACTTTTAAAAACCCGTGAAACAAAGACAGTGAAAGAGAGAGAAATTCATACAGAATTCGTTCAGGGGCTGGGATGCCACCTTTATTGACCATCTCTAGACCCACAGCTGATTGAGACATAAGGGTGGACACTCTTGGGGCTGAGAGGTTTGGTGAGGTTGGGTGAGCAAACGCAGACCCTTTAAAGTAATACTGCGTGGTATCCATCCCATGGGTCCCAAATCTCCAGCTTCAAGGGCATCTTCCTACATCAAAAACATGCATGAGAAACCCAGAAGATGGTACACCATGTGATCGGGAAAGATGTCTAAAACGCACCTCATTTCTCATCTCCTTGTGCTCGGGTTCGCCATTCCAGCCGCTTTACTAGCAATCTCCCTCCTTGGAGAATGAGCACCTTTAACCTCCTGTTCCGTACAGGTTGCAATTTGTCCTGAGGATGAACGGGAAGAGGGGGAACCAATGAGAGACTAGGTCTAGGTGTGGGGACAGGCACAGGTCACTCTATTTTCCCATCAGGAAGAAGAATTAACCACAGGCTCAGCCTGCCGCCCGGAACCACAATAGGGCCTGAAGCAATCCTGCGCTTTTGCGGCCAACTCCCAAGAAAGCGAGTTGAAAAATGGAGCTCAGGGGCACTGCAATTCACAAACCTGCAGAGTTATAAACGATAACTCTCGTCCACAAATATATTGAGGGAAGGCAACGAAGAGGATTTGAAAGCAAGGCAGAATTGCAGGAAACAGATTTCAGGAGGTAGATTCGAATCGCCTTTAAAGCACAGGAAAAGCGGCAAAACCTCGACCATGATGCCCTTGGCCAAAAAGGGCGTATGCGTTTTTTCCTGAATATATTCAGGAAAAAACGCATACGCCCTTTTTGGCCAACCAAGCAACCTGGAAAGGCAAATCAGCGCTACAAAGAAGTCTCGCTTCCCATCGGTCAAAAGGGCCATGCTGAATCAAGTGTCAAAACCAGAAATGCAGGACAGGCCATGGAGAAACGGGAGCCTTGCTACGCTGATGGGCGGGATGTAAAGTGCCAACAGCCACTCTGGAGAAGTGTACGGTGTGTCCTGAAACATCTAAAAAACTCAGCTTAGAGAGCATAGGGCACTTCCACTCATGGGCGTATAAATTGGGAAAACTAAAAATCAGCAAGACACAGGCACCCCAAAGTTTAGGGCTGACTGTTGTCAAGAACCTCCACTTCATTACACCTTAAATATCCCAGGAAAGAGAAAAATGGATAAAGAAGTTGTGGTCCTTATGTACAATGGAATATCACTCAGGCATGAAATCAACGTCATAAGGCTAGTAGCAGCATGATGAGTGGATTTAGGTACGACGATTCTAAGTGAAATAAGTCACACAGAAAGACACTTATCGTAAGATATCACTTATAGAGGGAATGTAAAAACCGCTCCACTTGAACTGAATTACAAAACAGAACAGAGTCCCACGTTTAGAAAACACACTATGGCTGCTTAACGGGAACGGTGAGGTGGGGTGATGCATAAAACAAGGGTTTCAAATTAGCTCAGATAGCGTTCCATAAACCCAATATGTAATAGACAAGACCTACTCCTTGCTCAGTGCACTGGATGCAAAAACCCCCTATTCACCGCCCAAGAATATATCTGACTAGGAAGAATCTTCAAAGCTATGTATTGATATCTCTCTGTAAGTGAGTCAAGTGGGTGTAAAGCAGCATAAACACAGCAGTGAAAAGCAGCTAAACCCCATTATAAAAATCAATTACTTTTAAAAACCCGTGAAACAAAGACAGTGGAAGAGAGAGAAATTCTTACAAAATTCGTTCAGGGGCTGTGATGCCACCTGGATTGACCATATCTAGACCCACAGCTGATTGAGGCATAAGGGTGGACACTCTTGGGGCTGAGAGGTTTGGTGAGGTTGGGTGAGCAAACGCAGACCCTTTAAAGTAATACTGCGTGGTACCCATCCCATAGGTCCCAAATCTCCAGCTTCAAGGGCATCTTCCTACATCGAAAACATGCATGAGAAACCCAGAAGATGGTACACCATGTGATCGGGAAAGGTTTCTAAAACGCACCTCATTTCTCATCTCCTTGTGCTCGGGTTCGCCATTCCAGCCACTTTACTAGAAATCTCCCTCCTTGGAGAATGAGCACCTTTAACCTCCTGTTCCGTACAGGTTGCAATTTGTCCTGAGGATGAACGGGAAGAGGGGGAACCAATGAGAGACTAGGTCTAGGTGTGGGGACAGGCACAGGTCACTCTATTTTCCCATCAGGAAGAAGAATTAACCACAGGCTCAGCCTGCCGCCCGGAACCACAATAGGGCCTGAAGCAATCCTGCGCTTTTGCGGCCAACTCCCAAGAAAGCGAGTTGAAAAATGGAGCTCAGGGGCACTGCAATTCACAAACCTGCAGAGTTATAAATGTTAACTCTCGTCCACAAATATATTGAGGGAAGAAAACGAAGAGGATTTGAAAGCAAGGCAGAATTGCAGGAAACAGATTTCAGGAGGTAGATTTGAAGCGCCTTTAAAGCACAGGAAAAGCGGCAAAACCTCGACCATGATGCCCTTGGCCAAAAAGGGCGTATGAGTTTTTTCCTGAATATATTCAGGAAAAAACGCATACGCCCTTTTTGGCCAACCAAGCAACCTGGAAAGGCAAATCAGCAAAACAAAGAAGTCTCGCTTCCCATCGGTCAAAAGGGCCATGCTGAATAAAGTGTCAAAACCAGAAATGCAGGACAGGCCATGGAGAAACGGGAGCCTTGTAAGGCTGATGGGCGGGATGTAAAGTGCCAACAGCCACTCTGGAGAAGTGTACGGTGTGTCCTGAAACATCTAAAAAACTCAGCTTAGAGAGCATAGGGCACTTCCACTCATGGGCGTATAAATTGGGAAAACTAAAAATCAGCAAGACACAGGCACCCCAAAGTTTAGGGCTGCTCTGTTGACAAGAACCTCCACTTCGTTACACCTTAAATATCCCAGGAAATAGAAAAATGGATAAAGAAGTTGTGGTCCATATGTATAATGGCATATCACTCAGCAATGAAATCAACATCATAAGGCTAGTAGCAGCATGATGAGAAGATTTAGGTACGACGATTCTAAGTGAAATAAGTCACAAAGGAAAAGGCACTTATCATAAGATATCACTTATAGAGGGAATGTAAAAACCTCTACACTTGAACTGAATTACAAAACAGAACAGCGTCACACGTTTAGAAAACACACTATGGCTGCTTAACGGGAAAGGTGAGGTGGGGTGATGCATAAAACAAGGGTTTCAAATTAGCTCAGATACTGTTCCATAAACCCAATATGTAACAGACAAGACCTACTCCTTGCTCAGTGAACTGGATTCAACACCCCCTGTTCACCGCCCAAGAATATATCTGACTAGTAAGACTCTTAAAACCAATGTATTGATATCTCTCTGTAAGTGAGTCAAGTGGGTGTAAAGCGGCATAAACACAGCAGTGAAAAGAAGCTAAACCCCATTATAAAAATCAATTACTTTTAAAAACCCGTGAAACAAAGACAGTGAAAGAGAGAGAAATTCATACAGAATTCGTTCAGGGGCTGGGATGCCACCTGGATTGACCATCTCTAGACCCACAGCTGATTGAGACATAAGGGTGGACACTCTTGGGGCTGAGAGGTTTGGTGAGGTTGGGTGAGCAAACGCAGACCCTTTAAAGTAATACTGCGTGGTACCCATCCCATGGGTCCAAAATCTGCAGGTTCAAGGGCATCTTCCTACATCGAAAACATGCATGAAAAACCCAGAAGATGGTACACCGTGTGATCGGGAAAGGTTTCTAAAACGCACCTCATTTCTCATCTCCTTGTGCTCGGGCTCGCCATTACAGCCGCTTTACTAGCAATCTCCCTCCTTGGAGAATGAGCACCTTTAACCTCCTGTTCCCTACAGGTTGCAAATTTGTCCTGAGGATGAACGGGAAGAGGGGGAACCAATGAGAGACTAGGTCTAGGTGTGGGGCAGGCACAGGTCACTCTATTTTCCCATCAGGAAGAAGAATTAACCACAGGCTCAGCCTGCCGCCCGGAACCACAATAGGGCCTGAAGCAATCCTGCGCTTTTGCGGCCAGCTCCCAAGAAAGCGAGTTGAAAAATGGAGCTCAGGGGCACTGCAATTCACAAACCTGCAGAGTTAGAAACGATAACTCTCGTCCACAAATATATTGAGGGAAGGCAACGAAGAGGATTTGAAAGCAAGGCAGAATTGCAGGAAACAGATTTCAGGAGGTAGATTCGAATCGCCTTTAAAGCACAGGAAAAGCGGCAAAACCTCGACCATGATGCCCTTGGCCAAAAAGGGCGTATGCGTTTTTTCCTGAATATATTCAGGAAAAAACGCATACGCCCTTTTTGGCCAACCAAGCAACCTGGAAAGGCAAATCAGCGCTACAAAGAAGTCTCGCTTCCCATCGGTCAAAAGGGCCATGCTGAATAAAGTGTCAAAGCCAGAAATGCAGGACAGGCCATGGAGGTACGGGAGCCTTGCTACGCTGATGGGCGGGATGTAAATTGCCAACAGCCACTCTGGAGAAGTGTACGGTGTGTCCTGAAACATCTAAAAAACTCAGCTTAGAGAGCATAGGGCACTTCCACTCATAGGCGTATAAATTGGGAAAACTAAAAATCAGCAAGACACAGGCACCCCAAAGTTTAGGGCTGCTCTGTTGACAAGAACCTCCACTTCGTTACAACTTAAATATCCCAGGAAATAGAAAAATGGATAAAGAAGTTGTGGTCCATATGTATAATGGCTTATCACTCAGCAATGAAATCAACATCATAAGGCTAGTAGCAGCATGATGAGAAGATTTAGGTACGACGACTCTAAGTGAAATAAGTCACACAGAAAAAGGCACTTATCATAAGATATCACTTATAGAGGGAATGTAAAAACCGCTACACTTGAACTGAATTACAAAACAGAACAGCGTCACACGTTTAGAAAACACACTATGGCTGCTTAACGGGAAAGGTGAGGTGGGGTGATGCATAAAACAAGGGTTTCAAATTAGCTCAGATACTGTTCCATAAACCCAATATGTAACAGTCAAGACCTACTCCTTGCTCAGTGAACTGGACTCAACACCCCCTGTTCACCGCCCAAGAATATATCTGACTAGTAAGAATCTTAAAACCAATGTATTGATATCCCTCTGTAACTGAGTCAAGTGGGTGTAAACCGGCATAAACACAGCAGTGAAAAGCAGCTAAACCCCATTATAAAAATCAATTACTTTTAAAAACCCGTGAAACAAAGACAGTGAAAGAGAGAGAAATTCTTACAAAATTCGTTCAGGGGCTGTGATGCCACCTGGATTGACCATCTCTAGACCCACAGCTGATTGAGACATAAGGGTGGACACTCTTGGGGCTGAGAGGTTTGGTGAGGTTGGGTGAGCAAACGCAGACCCTTTAAAGTAATACTGCGTGGTATCCATCCCATGCGTCCAAAATCTCCAGGTTCAAGGGCATCTTCCTACATCGAAAACATGCATGAGAAACCCAGAAGACGGTACACCGTGTGATCGGGAAAGGTTTCTAAAACGCATCTCATTTCTCATCTCCTTGTGCTCGGGCTTGCCATTACAGCCGCTTTACTAGCAATCTCCCTCCTTGGAGAATGAGCACCTTTAACCTCCTGTTCTGTACAGGTTGCAAATTTGTCCTGAGGATGAACGGGAAGAGGGGGAACCAATGAGAGACTAGGTCTAGGTGTGGGGACAGGCACAGGTCACTCTATTTTCCCATCAGGAAGAAGAATTAACCACAGGCTCAGCCTGCCGCCCGGAACCACAATAGGGCCTGAAGCAATCCTGCGCTTTTGGGGCCAGCTCCCAAGAAAGCGAGTTGAAAAATGGAGCTCAGGGGCACTGCAATTCACAAACCTGCAGAGTTAGAAATGATAACTCTCGTCCACAAATATATTGAGGGAAGGCAACGAAGAGGATTTGAAAGCAAGGCAGAATTGCAGGAAACAGATTTCAGGAGGTAGATTCGAATCGCCTTTAAAGCACAGGAAAAGCGGCAAAACCTCGACGATGATGCCCTTGGCCAAAAAGGGCGTATGCGTTTTTTCCTGAATATATTCAGGAAAAAACGCATACGCCCTTTTTGGCCAACCAAGCAACCTGGAAAGGCAAATCAGCGCTACAAAGAAGTCTCGCTTCCCATCGGTCAAAAGGGCCATGCTGAATAAAGTGTCAAAACCAGAAATGCAGGACAGGCCATGGAGAAACGGGAGCCTTGCTACGCTGATGGGCGGGATGTAAATTGCCAACAGCCTCTCTGGAGAAGTGTACGGTGTGTCCTGAAACATCTAAAAAACTCAGCTTAGAGAGCATAGGGCACTTCCACTCATAGGCGTATAAATTGGGAAAACTAAAAATCAGCAAGACACAGGCACCCCAAAGTTTAGGGCTGCTCTGTTGACAAGAACCTCCACTTCATTACACCTTAAATATCCCAGGAAAGAGAAAAATGGATAAAGAAATTGTGGTCCTTATGTACAATGGAATATCACTCAGGCATGAAATCAACATCATAAGCCTAGTAGCAGCATGATGAGAAGATTTAGGTACGACGATTCTAAGTGAAATAAGTCACACAGAAAAAGGCACTTATCATAAGATATCACTTATAGAGGGAATGTAAAAACCGCTACACTTGAACTGAATTACAAAACAGAACAGCGTCACACGTTTAGAAAACACACTATGGCTGCTTAACGGGAAAGGTGAGGTGGGGTGATGCATAACACAAGGGTTGCAAATTAGCTCAGATACTGTTCCATAAACCCAATATGTAACAGACAAGACCTACTCCTTGCTCAGTGAACTGGATTCAACACCCCCTGTTCACCGCCCAAGAATATATCTGACTAGTAAGACTCTTAAAACCAATGTATTGATATCTCTCTGTAAGTGAGTCAAGTGGGTGTAAAGCGGCATAAACACAGCAGTGAAAAGCAGCTAAACCCCATTATAAAAATCAATTACTTTTAAAAACCCGTGAAACAAAGACAGTGAAAGAGAGAGAAATTCATACAGAATTCGTTCAGGGGCTGGGATGCCACCTTTATTGACCATCTCTAGACCCACAGCTGATGGAGACATAAGGGTGGACACTCTTGGGGCTGAGAGGTTTGGTGAGGTTGGGTGAGCAAACGCAGACCCTTTAAAGTAATACTGCGTGGTACCCATCCCATGGGTCCAAAATCTCCAGGTTCAAGGGCATCTTCCTACATCGAAAACATGCATGAGAAACCCAGAAGACGGTACACCGTGTGATCGGGAAAGGTTTCTAAAACGCACCTCATTTCTCATCTCCTTGTGCTCGGGCTCGCCATTACAGCCGCTTTACTAGCAATCTCCCTCCTTGGAGAATGAGCACCTTTAACCTCCTGTTCTGTACAGGTTGAAAATTTGTCCTGAGGATGAACGGGAAAAGGGGGAAACAATGAGAGACTAGGTCTAGGTGTGGGGACAGGCACAGGTCACTCTATTTTCCCATCAGGAAGAAGAATTAACCACAGGCTCAGCCTGCCGCCCGGAAACACAATAGGGCCTGAAGCAATCCTGCGCTTTTGGGGCCAGCTCCCAAGAAAGCGAGTTGAAAAATGGAGCTCAGGGGCACTGCAATTCACAAACCTGCAGAGTTAGAAATGATAACTCTCGTCCACAAATATATTGAGGGAAGGCAACGAAGAGGATTTGAAAGCAAGGCAGATTGCAGGAAACAGATTTCAGGAGGTAGAGTCGAATCGCCTTTAAAGCACAGGAAAAGCGGCAAAACCTCGACCATGATGCCCTTGGCCAAAAAGGGCGTATGCGTTTTTTCCTGAATATATTCAGGAAAAAACGCATACGCCCTTTTTGGCCAACCAAGCAACCTGGAAAGGCAAATCAGCGCTACAAAGAAGTCTCGCTTCCCATCGGTCAAAAGGGCCATGCTGAATAAAGTGTCAAAACCAGAAATGCAGGACAGGGCATGGAGAAACGGGAGCCTTGCTACGCTGATGGGCGGGATGTAAATTGCCAACAGCCACTCTGGAGAAGTGTACAGTGTGTCCTGAAACATCTAAAAAACTCAGCTTAGAGAGCATAGGGCAGTTCCACTCATGGGCGTATAAATTGGGAAAACTAAAAATCAGCAAGACACAGGCACCCCAAAGTTTAGGGCTGCTCTCTTGACAAGAACCTCCACTTCATTACACCTTAAATATCCCAGGAAAGAGAAAAATGGATAAAGAAGTTGTGGTCCTTATGTACAATGGAATGTCACTCAGGCATGAAATCAACATCATAAGGCTAGTAGCAGCATGATGAGAAGATTTAGGTACGACGATTCTAAGTGCCATAAGTCACACAGAAAAAGGCACTTATCATAAGATATCACTTATAGAGGGAATGTAAAAACCGCTACACTTGAACTGAATTACAAAACAGAACAGCGTCACACGTTTAGGAAACACACTATGGCTGCTTAACGGGAAAGGTGAGGTGGGGTGATGCATAACACAAGGGTTGCAAATTAGCTCAGATACTGTTCCATAAACCCAATATGTAACAGACAAGACCTACTCCTTGCTCAGTGAACTGGATTCAACACCCCCTGTTCACCGCCCAAGAATATATCTGACTAGTAAGACTCTTAAAACCAATGTATTGATATCTCTCTGTAAGTGAGTCAAGTGGGTCTAAAGCGGCATAAACACAGCAGTGAAAAGCAGCTAAACCCCATTATAAAAATCAATTACTTTTAAAAACCCGTGAAACAAAGACAGTGAAAGAGAGAGAAATTCATACAGAATTCGTTCAGGGGCTGGGATGCCACCTTTATTGACCATCTCTAGACCCACAGCTGATTGAGACATAAGGGTGGACACTCTTGGGGCTGAGAGGTTTGGTGAGGTTGGGTGAGCAAACGCAGACCCTTTAAAGTAATACTGCGTGGTATCCATCCCATGGGTCCCAAATCTCCAGCTTCAAGGGCATCTTCCTACATCAAAAACATGCATGAGAAACCCAGAAGATGGTACACCATGTGATCGGGAAAGATGTCTAAAACGCACCTCATTTCTCATCTCCTTGTGCTCGGGTTCGCCATTCCAGCCGCTTTACTAGCAATCTCCCTCCTTGGAGAATGAGCACCTTTAACCTCCTGTTCCGTACAGGTTGCAATTTGTCCTGAGGATGAACGGGAAGAGGGGGAACCAATGAGAGACTAGGTCTAGGTGTGGGGACAGGCACAGGTCACTCTATTTTCCCATCAGGAAGAAGAATTAACCACAGGCTCAGCCTGCCGCCCGGAACCACAATAGGGCCTGAAGCAATCCTGCGCTTTTGCGGCCAACTCCCAAGAAAGCGAGTTGAAAAATGGAGCTCAGGGGCACTGCAATTCACAAACCTGCAGAGTTATAAACGATAACTCTCGTCCACAAATATATTGAGGGAAGGCAACGAAGAGGATTTGAAAGCAAGGCAGAATTGCAGGAAACAGATTTCAGGAGGTAGATTCGAATCGCCTTTAAAGCACAGGAAAAGCGGCAAAACCTCGACCATGATGCCCTTGGCCAAAAAGGGCGTATGCGTTTTTTCCTGAATATATTCAGGAAAAAACGCATACGCCCTTTTTGGCCAACCAAGCAACCTGGAAAGGCAAATCAGCGCTACAAAGAAGTCTCGCTTCCCATCGGTCAAAAGGGCCATGCTGAATCAAGTGTCAAAACCAGAAATGCAGGACAGGCCATGGAGAAACGGGAGCCTTGCTACGCTGATGGGCGGGATGTAAAGTGCCAACAGCCACTCTGGAGAAGTGTACGGTGTGTCCTGAAACATCTAAAAAACTCAGCTTAGAGAGCATAGGGCACTTCCACTCATGGGCGTATAAATTGGGAAAACTAAAAATCAGCAAGACACAGGCACCCCAAAGTTTAGGGCTGACTGTTGTCAAGAACCTCCACTTCATTACACCTTAAATATCCCAGGAAAGAGAAAAATGGATAAAGAAGTTGTGGTCCTTATGTACAATGGAATATCACTCAGGCATGAAATCAACGTCATAAGGCTAGTAGCAGCATGATGAGTGGATTTAGGTACGACGATTCTAAGTGAAATAAGTCACACAGAAAGACACTTATCGTAAGATATCACTTATAGAGGGAATGTAAAAACCGCTCCACTTGAACTGAATTACAAAACAGAACAGAGTCCCACGTTTAGAAAACACACTATGGCTGCTTAACGGGAACGGTGAGGTGGGGTGATGCATAAAACAAGGGTTTCAAATTAGCTCAGATAGCGTTCCATAAACCCAATATGTAATAGACAAGACCTACTCCTTGCTCAGTGCACTGGATGCAAAAACCCCCTATTCACCGCCCAAGAATATATCTGACTAGGAAGAATCTTCAAAGCTATGTATTGATATCTCTCTGTAAGTGAGTCAAGTGGGTGTAAAGCAGCATAAACACAGCAGTGAAAAGCAGCTAAACCCCATTATAAAAATCAATTACTTTTAAAAACCCGTGAAACAAAGACAGTGGAAGAGAGAGAAATTCTTACAAAATTCGTTCAGGGGCTGTGATGCCACCTGGATTGACCATATCTAGACCCACAGCTGATTGAGGCATAAGGGTGGACACTCTTGGGGCTGAGAGGTTTGGTGAGGTTGGGTGAGCAAACGCAGACCCTTTAAAGTAATACTGCGTGGTACCCATCCCATAGGTCCCAAATCTCCAGCTTCAAGGGCATCTTCCTACATCGAAAACATGCATGAGAAACCCAGAAGATGGTACACCATGTGATCGGGAAAGGTTTCTAAAACGCACCTCATTTCTCATCTCCTTGTGCTCGGGTTCGCCATTCCAGCCACTTTACTAGAAATCTCCCTCCTTGGAGAATGAGCACCTTTAACCTCCTGTTCCGTACAGGTTGCAATTTGTCCTGAGGATGAACGGGAAGAGGGGGAACCAATGAGAGACTAGGTCTAGGTGTGGGGACAGGCACAGGTCACTCTATTTTCCCATCAGGAAGAAGAATTAACCACAGGCTCAGCCTGCCGCCCGGAACCACAATAGGGCCTGAAGCAATCCTGCGCTTTTGCGGCCAACTCCCAAGAAAGCGAGTTGAAAAATGGAGCTCAGGGGCACTGCAATTCACAAACCTGCAGAGTTATAAATGTTAACTCTCGTCCACAAATATATTGAGGGAAGAAAACGAAGAGGATTTGAAAGCAAGGCAGAATTGCAGGAAACAGATTTCAGGAGGTAGATTTGAAGCGCCTTTAAAGCACAGGAAAAGCGGCAAAACCTCGACCATGATGCCCTTGGCCAAAAAGGGCGTATGAGTTTTTTCCTGAATATATTCAGGAAAAAACGCATACGCCCTTTTTGGCCAACCAAGCAACCTGGAAAGGCAAATCAGCAAAACAAAGAAGTCTCGCTTCCCATCGGTCAAAAGGGCCATGCTGAATAAAGTGTCAAAACCAGAAATGCAGGACAGGCCATGGAGAAACGGGAGCCTTGTAAGGCTGATGGGCGGGATGTAAAGTGCCAACAGCCACTCTGGAGAAGTGTACGGTGTGTCCTGAAACATCTAAAAAACTCAGCTTAGAGAGCATAGGGCACTTCCACTCATGGGCGTATAAATTGGGAAAACTAAAAATCAGCAAGACACAGGCACCCCAAAGTTTAGGGCTGCTCTGTTGACAAGAACCTCCACTTCGTTACACCTTAAATATCCCAGGAAATAGAAAAATGGATAAAGAAGTTGTGGTCCATATGTATAATGGCATATCACTCAGCAATGAAATCAACATCATAAGGCTAGTAGCAGCATGATGAGAAGATTTAGGTACGACGATTCTAAGTGAAATAAGTCACAAAGGAAAAGGCACTTATCATAAGATATCACTTATAGAGGGAATGTAAAAACCTCTACACTTGAACTGAATTACAAAACAGAACAGCGTCACACGTTTAGAAAACACACTATGGCTGCTTAACGGGAAAGGTGAGGTGGGGTGATGCATAAAACAAGGGTTTCAAATTAGCTCAGATACTGTTCCATAAACCCAATATGTAACAGACAAGACCTACTCCTTGCTCAGTGAACTGGATTCAACACCCCCTGTTCACCGCCCAAGAATATATCTGACTAGTAAGACTCTTAAAACCAATGTATTGATATCTCTCTGTAAGTGAGTCAAGTGGGTGTAAAGCGGCATAAACACAGCAGTGAAAAGAAGCTAAACCCCATTATAAAAATCAATTACTTTTAAAAACCCGTGAAACAAAGACAGTGAAAGAGAGAGAAATTCATACAGAATTCGTTCAGGGGCTGGGATGCCACCTGGATTGACCATCTCTAGACCCACAGCTGATTGAGACATAAGGGTGGACACTCTTGGGGCTGAGAGGTTTGGTCAGGTTGGGTGAGCAAACGCAGACCCTTTAAAGTAATACTGCGTGGTACCCATCCCATGGGTCCAAAATCTGCAGGTTCAAGGGCATCTTCCTACATCGAAAACATGCATGAAAAACCCAGAAGATGGTACACCGTGTGATCGGGAAAGGTTTCTAAAACGCACCTCATTTCTCATCTCCTTGTGCTCGGGCTCGCCATTACAGCCGCTTTACTAGCAATCTCCCTCCTTGGAGAATGAGCACCTTTAACCTCCTGTTCCCTACAGGTTGCAAATTTGTCCTGAGGATGAACGGGAAGAGGGGGAACCAATGAGAGACTAGGTCTAGGTGTGGGGCAGGCACAGGTCACTCTATTTTCCCATCAGGAAGAAGAATTAACCACAGGCTCAGCCTGCCGCCCGGAACCACAATAGGGCCTGAAGCAATCCTGCGCTTTTGCGGCCAGCTCCCAAGAAAGCGAGTTGAAAAATGGAGCTCAGGGGCACTGCAATTCACAAACCTGCAGAGTTAGAAACGATAACTCTCGTCCACAAATATATTGAGGGAAGGCAACGAAGAGGATTTGAAAGCAAGGCAGAATTGCAGGAAACAGATTTCAGGAGGTAGATTCGAATCGCCTTTAAAGCACAGGAAAAGCGGCAAAACCTCGACCATGATGCCCTTGGCCAAAAAGGGCGTATGCGTTTTTTCCTGAATATATTCAGGAAAAAACGCATACGCCCTTTTTGGCCAACCAAGCAACCTGGAAAGGCAAATCAGCGCTACAAAGAAGTCTCGCTTCCCATCGGTCAAAAGGGCCATGCTGAATAAAGTGTCAAAACCAGAAATGCAGGACAGGGCATGGAGAAACGGGAGCCTTGCTACGCTGATGGGCGGGATGTAAAGTGCCAACAGCCACTCTGGAGAAGTGTACGGTGTGTCCTGAAACATCTAAAAAACTCAGCTTAGAGAGCATAGGGCACTTCCACTCATGGGCGTATAAATTGGGAAAACTAAAAATCAGCAAGACACAGGCACCCCAAAGTTTAGGGCTGCTCTGTTGACAAGAACCTCCACTTCGTTACACCTTAAATATCCCAGGAAATAGAAAAATGGATAAAGAAGTTGTGGTCCATATGTATAATGGCATATCACTCAGCAATGAAATCAACATCATAAGGCTAGTAGCAGCATGATGAGAAGATTTAGGTACGACGATTCTAAGTGAAATAAGTCACACAGGAAAAGGCACTTATCATAAGATATCACTTATAGAGGGAATGTAAAAACCTCTACACTTGAACTGAATTACAAAACAGAACAGCGTCACACGTTTAGAAAACACACTATGGCTGCTTAACGGGAAAGGTGAGGTGGGGTGATGCATAAAACAAGGGTTTCAAATTAGCTCAGATACTGTTCCATAAACCCAATATGTAACAGACAAGACCTACTCCTTGCTCAGTGAACTGGATTCAACACCCCCTGTTCACCGCCCAAGAATATATCTGACTAGTAAGACTCTTAAAACCAATGTATTGATATCTCTCTGTAAGTGAGTCAAGTGGGTGTAAAGCGGCATAAACACAGCAGTGAAAAGAAGCTAAACCCCATTATAAAAATCAATTACTTTTAAAAACCCGTGAAACAAAGACAGTGAAAGAGAGAGAAATTCATACAGAATTCGTTCAGGGGCTGGGATGCCACCTTTATTGACCATCTCTAGACCCACAGCTGATTGAGACATAAGGGTGGACACTCTTGGGGCTGAGAGGTTTGGTGAGGTTGGGTGAGCAAACGCAGACCCTTTAAAGTAATACTGCGTGGTACCCATCCCATGGGTCCAAAATCTGCAGGTTCAAGGGCATCTTCCTACATCGAAAACATGCATGAGAAACCCAGAAGATGGTACACCGTGTGATCGGGAAAGGTTTCTAAAACGCACCTCATTTCTCATCTCCTTGTGCTCGGGCTCGCCATTCCAGCCGCTTTACTAGCAATCTCCCTCCTTGGAGAATGAGCACCTTTAACCTCCTGTTCCGTACAGGTTGCAAATTTGTCCTGAGGATGAACGGGAAGAGGGGGAACCAATGAGAGACTAGGTCTAGGTGTGGGGACAGGCACAGGTCACTCTATTTTCCCATCAGGAAGAAGAATTAACCACAGGCTCAGCCTGCCGCCCGGAACCACAATAGGGCCTGAAGCAATCCTGCGCTTTTGCGGCCAACTCCCAAGAAAGCGAGTTGAAAAATGGAGCTCAGGGGCACTGCAATTCACAAACCTGCAGAGTTAGAAACGATAACTCTCGTCCACAAATATATTGAGGGAAGGCAACGAAGAGGATTTGAAAGCAAGGCAGAATTGCAGGAAACAGATTTCAGGAGGTAGATTCGAATCGCCTTTAAAGCACAGGAAAAGCGGCAAAACCTCGACCATGATGCCCTTGGCCAAAAAGGGCGTATGCGTTTTTTCCTGAATATATTCAGGAAAAAACGCATACGCCCTTTTTGGCCAACCAAGCAACCTGGAAAGGCAAATCAGCGCTACAAAGAAGTCTCGCTTCCCATCGGTCAAAAGGGCCATGCTGAATCAAGTGTCAAAACCAGAAATGCAGGACAGGCCATGGAGAAACGGGAGCCTTGCTACGCTGATGGGCGGGATGTAAAGTGCCAACAGCCACTCTGGAGAAGTGTACGGTGTGTCCTGAAACATCTAAAAAACTCAGCTTAGAGAGCATAGGGCACTTCCACTCATGGGCGTATAAATTGGGAAAACTAAAAATCAGCAAGACACAGGCACCCCAAAGTTTAGGGCTGACTGTTGTCAAGAACCTCCACTTCATTACACCTTAAATATCCCAGGAAAGAGAAAAATGGATAAAGAAGTTGTGGTCCTTATGTACAATGGAATATCACTCAGGCATGAAATCAACGTCATAAGGCTAGTAGCAGCATGATGAGTGGATTTAGGTACGACGATTCTAAGTGAAATAAGTCACACAGAAAGACACTTATCGTAAGATATCACTTATAGAGGGAATGTAAAAACCGCTCCACTTGAACTGAATTACAAAACAGAACAGCGTCCCACGTTTAGAAAACACACTATGGCTGCTTAACGGGAACGGTGAGGTGGGGTGACGCATAAAACAAGGGTTTCAAATTAGCTCAGATACTGTTCCATAAACCCAATATGTAACAGACAAGACCTACTCCTTGCTCAGTGAACTGGATTCAACACCCCCTGTTCACCGCCCAAGAATATATCTGACTAGTAAAACTCTTAAAACCAATGTATTGATATCTCTCTGTAAGTGAGTCAAGTGGGTGTAAAGCGGCATAAACACAGCAGTGAAAAGCAGCTAAACCCCATTATAAAAATCAATTACTTTTAAAAACCCGTGAAACAAAGACAGGGAAAGAGAGAGAAATTCATACAGAATTCGTTCAGGGGCTGGGATGCCACCTTTATTGACCATCACTAGACCCACAGCTGATTGAGACATAAGGGTGGACACTCTTGGGGCTGAGAGGTTTGGTGAGGTTGGGTGAGCAAACACAGACCCTTTAAAGTAATACTGCGTGGTACCCATCCCATGGGTCCAAAATCTCCAGGTTCAAGGGCATCTTCCTACATCGAAAACATGCATGAGAAACCCAGAAGATGGTACACCGTGTGATCGGGAAAGGTTTCTAAAACGCACCTCATTTCTCATCTCCTTGTGCTCGGGCTCGCCATTCCAGCCGCTTTACTAGCAATCTCCCTCCTTGGAGAATGAGCACCTTTAACCTCCTGTTCCGTACAGGTTGCAAATTTGTCCTGAGGATGAACGGGAAGAGGGGGAACCAATGAGACACTAGGTCTAGGTGTGGGGACAGGCACAGGTCACTCTATTTTCCCATCAGGAAGAAGAATTAACCACAGGCTCAGCCTGCCGCCCGGAACCACAATAGGGCCTGAAGCAATCCTGCGCTTTTGCGGCCAGCTCCCAAGAAAGCGAGTTGAAAAATGGAGCTCAGGGGCACTGCAATTCACAAACCTGCAGAGTTAGAAACGATAACTCTCGTCCACAAATATATTGAGGGAAGGCAACGAAGAGGATTTGAAAGCAAGGCAGAATTGCAGGAAACAGATTTCAGGAGGTAGATTCGAATCGCCTTTAAAGCACAGGAAAAGCGGCAAAACCTCGACCATGATGCCCTTGGCCAAAAAGGGCGTATGCGTTTTTTCCTGAATATATTCAGGAAAAAACGCATACGCCCTTTTTGGCCAACCAAGCAACCTGGAAAGGCAAATCAGCGCTACAAAGAAGTCTCGCTTCCCATCGGTCAAAAGGGCCATGCTGAATAAAGTGTCAAAACCAGAAATGCAGGACAGGCCATGGAGAAACGGGAGCCTTGCTACGCTGATGGGCGGGATGTAAAGTGCCAACAGCCACTCTGGAGAAGTGTACGGTGTGTCCTGAAACATCTAAAAAACTCAGCTTAGAGAGCATAGGGCACTTCCACTCATGGGCGTATAAATTGGGAAAACTAAAAATCAGCAAGACACAGGCACCCCAAAGATTAGGGCTGACTGTTGTCAAGAACCTCCACTTCATTACACCTTAAATATCCCAGGAAAGAGAAAAATGGATAAATAAGTTGTGGTCCTTATGTACAATGGAATATCACTCAGGCATGAAATCAACGTCATAAGGCTAGTAGCAGCATGATGAGTGGATTTAGGTACGACGATTCTAAGTGAAATAAGTCACACAGAAAGACACTTATCGTAAGATATCACTTATACAGGGAATGTAAAAACCGCTACACTTGAAATGAATTACAAAACAGAACAGAGTCCCACGTTTAGAAAACACACTATGGCTGCTTAACGGGAACGGTGAGGTGGGGTGACGCATAAAACAAGGGTTTCAAATTAGCTCAGATAGCGTTCCATAAACCCAATATGTAATAGACAAGACCTACTCCTTGCTCAGTGAACTGGACGCAAAAACCCCCTATTCACCGCCCAAGAATATATATGACTAGGAAGAATCTTCAAAGCTATGTATTGATATCTCTCTGTAAGTGAGTCAAGTGGGTGTAAAGCACCATAAAAAAACCAGTGAAAAGCAGCTAAACCCCATTATAAAAATCAATTACTTTTAAAAACCCGTGAAACAAAGACAGTGAAAGAGAGAGAAATTCTTACAAAATTCGTTCAGGGGCTGTGATGCCACCTGGATTGACCATATCTAGACCCACAGCTGATTGAGAGATAAGGGTGGACAATCTTGGGGCTGAGAGGTTTGGTGAGGTTGGGTGAGCAAACGCAGACCCTTTAAAGAAATACTGCGTGGTACCCATCCCATAGGTCCCAAATCTCCAGCTTCAAGGGCATCTTCCTACATCGAAAACATGCATGAGAAACCCAGAAGATGGTACACCATGTGATCGGGAAAGGTTTCTAAAACGCACCTCATTTCTCATCTCCTTGTGCTCGGGTTCGCCATTCCAGCCACTTTACTAGAAATCTCCCTCCTTGGAGAATGAGCACCTTTAACCTCCTGTTCCGTACAGGTTGCAATTTGTCCTGAGGATGAACGGGAAGAGGGGGAACCAATGAGAGACTAGGTCTAGGTGTGGGGACAGGCACAGGTCACTCTATTTTCCCATCAGGAAGAAGAATTAACCACAGGCTCAGCCTGCCGCCCGGAACCACAATAGGGCCTGAAGCAATCCTGCGCTTTTGGGGCCAGCTCCCAAGAAAGCGAGTTGAAAAATGGAGCTCAGGGGCACTGCAATTCACAAACCTGCAGAGTTATAAATGTTAACTCTCGTCCACAAATATATTGAGGGAAGACAACGAAGAGGATTTGAAAGCAAGGCAGAATTGCAGGAAACAGATTTCAGGAGGTAGATTCGAAGCGCCTTTAAAGCACAGGAAAAGCGGCAAAACCTCGACCATGATGCCCTTGGCCAAAAAGGGCGTATGCGTTTTTTCCTGAATATATTCAGGAAAAAACGCATACGCCCTTTTTGGCCAACCAAGCAACCTGGAAAGGCAAATCAGCACTACAAAGAAGTCTCGCTTCCCATCGGTCAAAAGGGCCATGCTGAATAAAGTGTCAAAACCAGAAATGCAGGATAGGGCATGGAGAAACGGGAGCCTTGCTACGCTGATGGGCGGGATGTAAATTGCCAACAGCCACTCTGGAGAAGTGTACGGTGTGTCCTGAAACATCTAAAAAACTCAGCTTAGAGAGCATAGGGCACTTCCACTCATGGGCGTATAAATTGGGAAAACTAAAAATCAGCAAGACACAGGCACCCCAAAGTTTAGGGCTGCTCTGTTGACAAGAACCTCCACTTCGTTACACCTTAAATATCCCAGGAAATACAAAAATGGATAAAGAAGTTGTGGTCCATATGTATAATGGCATATCACTCAGCAATGAAATCAACATCATAAGGCTAGTAGCAGCATGATGAGAAGATTTAGGTACGACGATTCTAAGTGAAATAAGTCACAAAGAAAAAGGCACTTATCATAAGATATCACTTATAGAGGGAATGTAAAAACCTCTACACTTGAACTGAATTACAAAACAGAACAGCGTCACACGTTTAGAAAACACACTATGGCTGCTTAACGGGAAAGGTGAGGTGGGGTGATGCATAAAACAAGGGTTTCAAATTAGCTCAGATACTGTTCCATAAACCCAATATGTAACAGACAAGACCTACTCCTTGCTCAGTGAACTGGATTCAACACCCCCTGTTCACCGCCCAAGAATATATCTGACTAGTAAGACTCTTAAAACCAATGTATTGATATCTCTCTGTAAGTGAGTCAAGTGGGTGTAAAGCGGCATAAACACAGCAGTGAAAAGAAGCTAAACCCCATTATAAAAATCAATTACTTTTAAAAACCCGTGAAACAAAGACAGTGAAAGAGAGAGAAATTCATACAGAATTCGTTCAGGGGCTGGGATGCCACCTTTATTGACCATCTCTAGACCCACAGCTGATTGAGACATAAGGGTGGACACTCTTGGGGCTGAGAGGTTTGGTGAGGTTGGGTGAGCAAACGCAGACCCTTTAAAGTAATACTGCGTGGTACCCATCCCATGGGTCCAAAATCTGCAGGTTCAAGGGCATCTTCCTACATCGAAAACATTCATGAAAAACCCAGAAGATGGTACACCGTGTGATCGGGAAAGGTTTCTAAAACGCACCTCATTTCTCATCTCCTTGTGCTCGGGCTCGCCATTACAGCCGCTTTACTAGCAATCTCTCTCCTTGGAGAATGAGCACCTTTAACCTCCTGTTCCGTACAGGTTGCAAATTTGTCCTGAGGATGAACAGTAAGAGGGGGAACCAATGAGAGACTAGGTCTAGGTGTGGGGCAGGCACAGGTCACTCTATTTTCCCATCAGGAAGAAGAATTAACCACAGGCTCAGCCTGCCGCCCGGAACCACAATAGGGCCTGAAGCAATCCAGCGCTTTTGCGGCCAGCTCCCAAGAAAGCGAGTTGAAAAATGGAGCTCAGGGGCACTGCAATTCACAAACCTGCAGAGTTAGAAATGATAACTTTCGTCCACAAATATATTGAGGGAAGGCAACGAAGAGGATTTGAAAGCAAGGCAGAATTGCAGGAAACAGATTTCAGGAGGTAGATTCGAATCGCCTTTAAAGCACAGGAAAAGCGGCAAAACCTCGACCATGATGCCCTTGGCCAAAAAGGGCGTATTCGTTTTTTCCTGAATATATTCAGGAAAAAACGCATACGCCCTTTTTGGCCAACCAAGCAACCTGGAAAGGCAAATCAGTGCTACAAAGAAGTCTCGCTTCCCATTGGTCAAAAGGGCCATGCTGAATAAAGTGTCAAAACCAGAAATGCAGGACAGGCCATGGAGAAACGGGAGCCTTGCTACGCTGATGGGCGGGATGTAAAGTGCCAACAGCCACTCTGGAGAAGTGTATGGTGTGTCCTGAAACATCTAAAAAACTCAGCTTAGAGAGCATAGGGCACTTCCACTCATGGGCGTATAAATTGGGAAAACTAAAAATCAGCAAGACACAGGCACCCCAAAGTTGAGGGCTGCTCTTTTGAAAAGAACCTACACTTCGTTACACCTTAAATCTCCCAGGAAATAGAAAAATGGATAAAGAAGTTGTGGTCCATGTGTATAATGGCATATCACTCAGCAATGAAATCAACATCTTAAGGCTAGTAGCAGCATGATGAGAAGATTTAGGTACGACGATTCTAAGTGAAATAAGTCACACAGAAAAAGACACTTATCATAAGATATCACTTAGAGAGGGAATGTAAAAACCGCTACACTTGAACTGAATTACAAAACAGAACAGCGTCACACGTTTAGAAAACACACTATGGCTGCTTAACGGGAAAGGTGAGGTGGGGTGATGCAGAAAACAAGGGTTTCAAATTAGCTCAGATACTGTTCCATAAACCCAATATGTAACAGACAAGACCTACTCCTTGCTCAGTGAACTGGATTCAACACCCCCTGTTCACCGCCCAAGAATATATCTGACTAGTAAAACTCTTAAAACCAATGTATTGATATCTCTCTGTAAGTGAGTCAAGTGGGTGTAAAGCGGCATAAACACAGCAGTGAAAAGCAGCTAAACCCCATTATAAAAATCAATTACTTTTAAAAACCCGTGAAACAAAGACAGTGAAAGAGAGAGAAATTCATACAGAATTCGTTCAGGGGCTGGGATGCCACCTTTATTGACCATCACTAGACCCACAGCTGATTGAGACATAAGGGTGGACACTCTTGGGGCTGAGAGGTTTGGTGAGGTTGGGTGAGCATACACAGACCCTTTAAAGTAATACTGCGTGGTACCCATCCGATAGGTCCCAAATCTCCAGCTTCAAGGGCATTTTCCTACATCGAAAACATGCATGAGAAACCCAGAAGATGGTACACCTTGTGATCGGGAAAGGTTTCTAAAACGCACCTCATTTCTCATCTCCTTGTGCTCGGGTTCGCCATTCCAGCCGCTTTACTAGCAATCTCCCTCCTTGGAGAATGAGCAACTTTAACCTCCTGTTCCGTACAGGTTGCAATTTGTCCTGAGGATGAACGGGAAGAGGGGGAACCAATGAGAGACTAGGTCTAGGTGTGGGGACAGGCACAGGTCACTCTATTTTCCTATCAGGATGAAGAATTAACCACAGGCTCAGCCTGCCGCCCGGAACCAGAATAGGGCCTGAAGCAATCCTGCGCTTTTGGGGCCAGCTCCCAAGAAAGCGAGTTGAAAAATGGAGCTCAGGGGCACTGCAATTCACAGACCTGCAGAGTTAGAAATGATAACTCTCGTCCACAAATATATTGAGGGAAGGCAACGAAGAGGATTTGAAAGCAAGGCAGAATTGCAGGAAACAGATTTCAGGAGGTAGATTCGAATCGCCTTTAAAGCACAGGAAAAGCGGAAAAACCTCGACCATGATGCCCTTGGCCAAAAAGGGCGTATGTGTTTTTTCCTGAATATATTTAGGAAAAAACGCATACGCCCTTTTTGGCCAACCAAGCAACCTGGAAAGGCAAATCAGCGCTACAAAGAAGGCTCGCATCCCATCGGTCAAAAGGGACATGCTGAATAAAGTGTCAAAACCAGAAATGCAGGACAGGCCATGGAGAAACGGGAGCCTTGCTACGCTGATGGGCGGGATGTAAATTGCCAACAGCCACTCTGGAGAAGTGTACGTTGTGTCCTGAAACATCTAAAAAACTCAGCTTAGAGAGCATAGGGCACTTCTACTCATGGGCGTATAAATTGGGAAAACTAAAAATCAGCAAGACACAGGCACCCCAAAGTTTAGGGCTGCTCTGTTGACAAGAACCTCCACTTCGTTACACCTTAAATATCCCAGGAAATAGAAAAATGGATAAAGAAGTTGTGGTCCATATGTATAATGGCATATCACTCAGCAATGAAATCAACATCATAAGGCTAGTAGCAGCATGATGAGAAGATTTAGGTACGACGATTCTAAGTGAAATAAGTCACAAAGGAAAAGGCACTTATCATAAGATATCACTTATAGAGGGAATGTAAAAACCTCTACACTTGAACTGAATTACAAAACAGAACAGCGTCACACGTTTAGAAAACACACTATGGCTGCTTAACGGGAAAGGTGAGGTGGGGTGATGCAGAAAACAAGGGTTTCAAATTAGCTCAGATACTGTTCCATAAACCCAATATGTAACAGACAAGACCTACTCCTTGCTCAGTGAACTGGATTCAACACCCCCTGTTCACCGCCCAAGAATATATCTGACTAGTAAGACTCTTAAAACCAATGTATTGATATCTCTCTGTAAGTGAGTCAAGTGGGTGTAAAGCGGCATAAACACAGCAGTGAAAAGAAGCTAAACCCCATTATAAAAATCAATTACTTTTAAAAACCCGTGAAACAAAGACAGTGAAAGAGAGAGAAATTCATACAGAATTCGTTCAGGGGCTGGGATGCCACCTGGATTGACCATCTCTAGACCCACAGCTGATTGAGACATAAGGGTGGACACTCTTGGGGCTGAGAGGTTTGGTCAGGTTGGGTGAGCAAACGCAGACCCTTTAAAGTAATACTGTGTGGTACCCATCCCATGGGTCCAAAATCTGCAGGTTCAAGGGCATCTTCCTACATCGAAAACATGCATGAAAAACCCAGAAGATGGTACACCGTGTGATCGGGAAAGGTTTCTAAAACGCACCTCATTTCTCATCTCCTTGTGCTCGGGCTCGCCATTACAGCCGCTTTACTAGCAATCTCCCTCCTTGGAGAATGAGCACCTTTAACCTCCTGTTCCCTACAGGTTGCAAATTTGTCCTGAGGCTGAACGGGAAGAGGGGGAACCAATGAGAGACTAGGTCTAGGTGTGGGGCAGGCACAGGTCACTCTATTTTCCCATCAGGAAGAAGAATTAACCACAGGCTCAGCCTGCCGCCCGGAACCACAATAGGGCCTGAAGCAATCCTGCGCTTTTGCGGCCAGCTCCCAAGAAAGCGAGTTGAAAAATGGAGCTCAGGGGCACTGCAATTCACAAACCTGCAGAGTTAGAAACGATAACTCTCGTCCACAAATATATTGAGGGAAGGCAACGAAGAGGATTTGAAAGCAAGGCAGAATTGCAGGAAACAGATTTCAGGAGGTAGATTCGAATCGCCTTTAAAGCACAGGAAAAGCGGCAAAACCTCGACCATGATGCCCTTGGCCAAAAAGGGCGTATGCGTTTTTTCCTGAATATATTCAGGAAAAAACGCATACGCCCTTTTTGGCCAACCAAGCAACCTGGAAAGGCAAATCAGCGCTACAAAGAAGTCTCGCTTCCCATCGGTCAAAAGGGCCATGCTGAATAAAGTGTCAAAACCAGAAATGCAGGACAGGGCATGGAGAAACGGGAGCCTTGCTACGCTGATGGGCGGGATGTAAAGTGCCAACAGCCACTCTGGAGAAGTGTACGGTGTGTCCTGAAACATCTAAAAAACTCAGCTTAGAGAGCATAGGGCACTTCCACTCATGGGCGTATAAATTGGGAAAACTAAAAATCAGCAAGACACAGGCACCCCAAAGTTTAGGGCTGCTCTGTTGACAAGAACCTCCACTTCGTTACACCTTAAATATCCCAGGAAATAGAAAAATGGATAAAGAAGTTGTGGTCCATATGTATAATGGCATATCACTCAGCAATGAAATCAACATCATAAGGCTAGTAGCAGCATGATGAGAAGATTTAGGTACGACGATTCTAAGTGAAATAAGTCACACAGGAAAAGGCACTTATCATAAGATATCACTTATAGAGGGAATGTAAAAACCTCTACACTTGAACTGAATTACAAAACAGAACAGCGTCACACGTTTAGAAAACACACTATGGCTGCTTAACGGGAAAGGTGAGGTGGGGTGATGCATAAAACAAGGGTTTCAAATTAGCTCAGATACTGTTCCATAAACCCAATATGTAACAGACAAGACCTACTCCTTGCTCAGTGAACTGGATTCAACACCCCCTGTTCACCGCCCAAGAATATATCTGACTAGTAAGACTCTTAAAACCAATGTATTGATATCTCTCTGTAAGTGAGTCAAGTGGGTGTAAAGCGGCATAAACACAGCAGTGAAAAGAAGCTAAACCCCATTATAAAAATCAATTACTTTTAAAAACCCGTGAAACAAAGACAGTGAAAGAGAGAGAAATTCATACAGAATTCGTTCAGGGGCTGGGATGCCACCTTTATTGACCATCTCTAGACCCACAGCTGATTGAGACATAAGGGTGGACACTCTTGGGGCTGAGAGGTTTGGTGAGGTTGGGTGAGCAAACGCAGACCCTTTAAAGTAATACTGCGTGGTACCCATCCCATGGGTCCAAAATCTGCAGGTTCAAGGGCATCTTCCTACATCGAAAACATGCATGAGAAACCCAGAAGATGGTACACCGTGTGATCGGGAAAGGTTTCTAAAACGCACCTCATTTCTCATCTCCTTGTGCTCGGGCTCGCCATTCCAGCCGCTTTACTAGCAATCTCCCTCCTTGGAGAATGAGCACCTTTAACCTCCTGTTCCGTACAGGTTGCAAATTTGTCCTGAGGATGAACGGGAAGAGGGGGAACCAATGAGAGACTAGGTCTAGGTGTGGGGACAGGCACAGGTCACTCTATTTTCCCATCAGGAAGAAGAATTAACCACAGGCTCAGCCTGCCGCCCGGAACCACAATAGGGCCTGAAGCAATCCTGCGCTTTTGCGGCCAACTCCCAAGAAAGCGAGTTGAAAAATGGAGCTCAGGGGCACTGCAATTCACAAACCTGCAGAGTTAGAAACGATAACTCTCGTCCACAAATATATTGAGGGAAGGCAACGAAGAGGATTTGAAAGCAAGGCAGAATTGCAGGAAACAGATTTCAGGAGGTAGATTCGAATCGCCTTTAAAGCACAGGAAAAGCGGCAAAACCTCGACCATGATGCCCTTGGCCAAAAAGGGCGTATGCGTTTTTTCCTGAATATATTCAGGAAAAAACGCATACGCCCTTTTTGGCCAACCAAGCAACCTGGAAAGGCAAATCAGCGCTACAAAGAAGTCTCGCTTCCCATCGGTCAAAAGGGCCATGCTGAATCAAGTGTCAAAACCAGAAATGCAGGACAGGCCATGGAGAAACGGGAGCCTTGCTACGCTGATGGGCGGGATGTAAAGTGCCAACAGCCACTCTGGAGAAGTGTACGGTGTGTCCTGAAACATCTAAAAAACTCAGCTTAGAGAGCATAGGGCACTTCCACTCATGGGCGTATAAATTGGGAAAACTAAAAATCAGCAAGACACAGGCACCCCAAAGTTTAGGGCTGACTGTTGTCAAGAACCTCCACTTCATTACACCTTAAATATCCCAGGAAAGAGAAAAATGGATAAAGAAGTTGTGGTCCTTATGTACAATGGAATATCACTCAGGCATGAAATCAACGTCATAAGGCTAGTAGCAGCATGATGAGTGGATTTAGGTACGACGATTCTAAGTGAAATAAGTCACACAGAAAGACACTTATCGTAAGATATCACTTATAGAGGGAATGTAAAAACCGCTCCACTTGAACTGAATTACAAAACAGAACAGCGTCCCACGTTTAGAAAACACACTATGGCTGCTTAACGGGAACGGTGAGGTGGGGTGACGCATAAAACAAGGGTTTCAAATTAGCTCAGATACTGTTCCATAAACCCAATATGTAACAGACAAGACCTACTCCTTGCTCAGTGAACTGGATTCAACACCCCCTGTTCACCGCCCAAGAATATATCTGACTAGTAAAACTCTTAAAACCAATGTATTGATATCTCTCTGTAAGTGAGTCAAGTGGGTGTAAAGCGGCATAAACACAGCAGTGAAAAGCAGCTAAACCCCATTATAAAAATCAATTACTTTTAAAAACCCGTGAAACAAAGACAGGGAAAGAGAGAGAAATTCATACAGAATTCGTTCAGGGGCTGGGATGCCACCTTTATTGACCATCACTAGACCCACAGCTGATTGAGACATAAGGGTGGACACTCTTGGGGCTGAGAGGTTTGGTGAGGTTGGGTGAGCAAACACAGACCCTTTAAAGTAATACTGCGTGGTACCCATCCCATGGGTCCAAAATCTCCAGGTTCAAGGGCATCTTCCTACATCGAAAACATGCATGAGAAACCCAGAAGATGGTACACCGTGTGATCGGGAAAGGTTTCTAAAACGCACCTCATTTCTCATCTCCTTGTGCTCGGGCTCGCCATTCCAGCCGCTTTACTAGCAATCTCCCTCCTTGGAGAATGAGCACCTTTAACCTCCTGTTCCGTACAGGTTGCAAATTTGTCCTGAGGATGAACGGGAAGAGGGGGAACCAATGAGACACTAGGTCTAGGTGTGGGGACAGGCACAGGTCACTCTATTTTCCCATCAGGAAGAAGAATTAACCACAGGCTCAGCCTGCCGCCCGGAACCACAATAGGGCCTGAAGCAATCCTGCGCTTTTGCGGCCAGCTCCCAAGAAAGCGAGTTGAAAAATGGAGCTCAGGGGCACTGCAATTCACAAACCTGCAGAGTTAGAAACGATAACTCTCGTCCACAAATATATTGAGGGAAGGCAACGAAGAGGATTTGAAAGCAAGGCAGAATTGCAGGAAACAGATTTCAGGAGGTAGATTCGAATCGCCTTTAAAGCACAGGAAAAGCGGCAAAACCTCGACCATGATGCCCTTGGCCAAAAAGGGCGTATGCGTTTTTTCCTGAATATATTCAGGAAAAAACGCATACGCCCTTTTTGGCCAACCAAGCAACCTGGAAAGGCAAATCAGCGCTACAAAGAAGTCTCGCTTCCCATCGGTCAAAAGGGCCATGCTGAATAAAGTGTCAAAACCAGAAATGCAGGACAGGCCATGGAGAAACGGGAGCCTTGCTACGCTGATGGGCGGGATGTAAAGTGCCAACAGCCACTCTGGAGAAGTGTACGGTGTGTCCTGAAACATCTAAAAAACTCAGCTTAGAGAGCATAGGGCACTTCCACTCATGGGCGTATAAATTGGGAAAACTAAAAATCAGCAAGACACAGGCACCCCAAAGATTAGGGCTGACTGTTGTCAAGAACCTCCACTTCATTACACCTTAAATATCCCAGGAAAGAGAAAAATGGATAAATAAGTTGTGGTCCTTATGTACAATGGAATATCACTCAGGCATGAAATCAACGTCATAAGGCTAGTAGCAGCATGATGAGTGGATTTAGGTACGACGATTCTAAGTGAAATAAGTCACACAGAAAGACACTTATCGTAAGATATCACTTATACAGGGAATGTAAAAACCGCTACACTTGAAATGAATTACAAAACAGAACAGAGTCCCACGTTTAGAAAACACACTATGGCTG
Organism: Balaenoptera borealis; assembly: GCF_965194805.1. Taxonomy (NCBI): domain Eukaryota; kingdom Metazoa; phylum Chordata; class Mammalia; order Artiodactyla; family Balaenopteridae; genus Balaenoptera; species Balaenoptera borealis. The sequence goes on from NC_138863.1 coordinate 95,483,266, forward strand.
CTTAACGGGAACGGTGAGGTGGGGTGACGCATAAAACAAGGGTTTCAAATTAGCTCAGATAGCGTTCCATAAACCCAATATGTAATAGACAAGACCTACTCCTTGCTCAGTGAACTGGACGCAAAAACCCCCTATTCACCGCCCAAGAATATATATGACTAGGAAGAATCTTCAAAGCTATGTATTGATATCTCTCTGTAAGTGAGTCAAGTGGGTGTAAAGCACCATAAAAAAAGCAGTGAAAAGCAGCTAAACCCCATTATAAAAATCAATTACTTTTAAAAACCCGTGAAACAAAGACAGTGAAAGAGAGAGAAATTCTTACAAAATTCGTTCAGGGGCTGTGATGCCACCTGGATTGACCATATCTAGACCCACAGCTGATTGAGAGATAAGGGTGGACAATCTTGGGGCTGAGAGGTTTGGTGAGGTTGGGTGAGCAAACGCAGACCCTTTAAAGAAATACTGCGTGGTACCCATCCCATAGGTCCCAAATCTCCAGCTTCAAGGGCATCTTCCTACATCGAAAACATGCATGAGAAACCCAGAAGATGGTACACCATGTGATCGGGAAAGGTTTCTAAAACGCACCTCATTTCTCATCTCCTTGTGCTCGGGTTTGCCATTCCAGCCACTTTACTAGAAATCTCCCTCCTTGGAGAATGAGCACCTTTAACCTCCTGTTCCGTACAGGTTGCAATTTGTCCTGAGGATGAACGGGAAGAGGGGGAACCAATGAGAGACTAGGTCTAGGTGTGGGGACAGGCACAGGTCACTCTATTTTCCCATCAGGAAGAAGAATTAACCACAGGCTCAGCCTGCCGCCCGGAACCACAATAGGGCCTGAAGCAATCCTGCGCTTTTGGGGCCAGCTCCCAAGAAAGCGAGTTGAAAAATGGAGCTCAGGGGCACTGCAATTCACAAACCTGCAGAGTTATAAATGTTAACTCTCGTCCACAAATATATTGAGGGAAGACAACGAAGAGGATTTGAAAGCAAGGCAGAATTGCAGGAAACAGATTTCAGGAGGTAGATTCGAAGCGCCTTTAAAGCACAGGAAAAGCGGCAAAACCTCGACCATGATGCCCTTGGCCAAAAAGGGCGTATGCGTTTTTTCCTGAATATATTCAGGAAAAAACGCATACGCCCTTTTTGGCCAACCAAGCAACCTGGAAAGGCAAATCAGCACTACAAAGAAGTCTCGCTTCCCATCGGTCAAAAGGGCCATGCTGAATAAAGTGTCAAAACCAGAAATGCAGGATAGGGCATGGAGAAACGGGAGCCTTGCTACGCTGATGGGCGGGATGTAAATTGCCAACAGCCACTCTGGAGAAGTGTACGGTGTGTCCTGAAACATCTAAAAAACTCAGCTTAGAGAGCATAGGGCACTTCCACTCATGGGCGTATAAATTGGGAAAACTAAAAATCAGCAAGACACAGGCACCCCAAAGTTGAGGGCTGCTCTGTTGACAAGAACCTCCACTTCGTTACACCTTAAATATCCCAAGAAATACAAAAATGGATAAAGAAGTTGTGGTCCATATGTATAATGGCATATCACTCAGCAATGAAATCAACATCATAAGGCTAGTAGCAGCATGATGAGAAGATTTAGGTACGACGATTCTAAGTGAAATAAGTCACAAAGAAAAAGGCACTTATCATAAGATATCACTTATAGAGGGAATGTAAAAACCTCTACACTTGAACTGAATTACAAAACAGAACAGCGTCACACGTTTAGAAAACACACTATGGCTGCTTAACGGGAAAGGTGAGGTGGGGTGATGCAGAAAACAAGGGTTTCAAATTAGCTCAGATACTGTTCCATAAACCCAATATGTAACAGACAAGACCTACTCCTTGCTCAGTGAACTGGATTCAACACCCCCTGTTCACCGCCCAAGAATATATCTGACTAGTAAGACTCTTAAAACCAATGTATTGATATCTCTCTGTAAGTGAGTCAAGTGGGTGTAAAGCGGCATAAACACAGCAGTGAAAAGAAGCTAAACCCCATTATAAAAATCAATTACTTTTAAAAACCCGTGAAACAAAGACAGTGAAAGAGAGAGAAATTCATACAGAATTCGTTCAGGGGCTGGGATGCCACCTTTATTGACCATCTCTAGACCCACAGCTGATTGAGACATAAGGGTGGACACTCTTGGGGCTGAGAGGTTTGGTGAGGTTGGGTGAGCAAACGCAGACCCTTTAAAGTAATACTGCGTGGTACCCATCCCATGGGTCCAAAATCTCCAGGTTCAAGGGCATCTTCCTACATCGAAAACATTCATGAAAAACCCAGAAGATGGTACACCGTGTGATCGGGAAAGGTTTCTAAAACGCACCTCATTTCTCATCTCCTTGTGCTCGGGCTCGCCATTACAGCCGCTTTACTAGCAATCTCTCTCCTTGGAGAATGAGCACCTTTAACCTCCTGTTCCGTACAGGTTGCAATTTGTCCTGAGGATGAACAGTAAGAGGGGGAACCAATGAGAGACTAGGTCTAGGTGTGGGGCAGGCACAGGTCACTCTATTTTCCCATCAGGAAGAAGAATTAACCACAGGCTCAGCCTGCCGCCCGGAACCACAATAGGGCCTGAAGCAATCCTGCGCTTTTGCGGCCAGCTCCCAAGAAAGCGAGTTGAAAAATGGAGCTCAGGGGCACTGCAATTCACAAACCTGCAGAGTTAGAAATGATAACTCTCGTCCACAGATATATTGAGGGAAGGCAACGAAGAGGATTTGAAAGCAAGGCAGAATTGCAGGAAACAGATTTCAGGAGGTAGATTCGAATCGCCTTTAAAGCACAGGAAAAGCGGCAAAACCTCGACCATGATGCCCTTGGCCAAAAAGGGCGTATGCGTTTTTTCCTGAATATATTCAGGAAAAAACGCATACGCCCTTTTTGGCCAACCAAGCAACCTGGAAAGGCAAATCAGCGCTACAAAGAAGTCTCGCTTCCCATCGGTCAAAAGGGCCATGCTGAATAAAGTGTCAAAACCAGAAATGCAGGACAGGCCATGGAGAAACGGGAGCCTTGCTACGCTGATGGGCGGGATGTAAAGTGCCAACAGCCACTCTGGAGAAGTGTATGGTGTGTCCTGAAACATGTAAAAAACTCAGCTTAGAGAGCATAGGGCACTTCCACTCATGGGCGTATAAATTGGGAAAACTAAAAATCAGCAAGACACAGGCACCCCAAAGTTGAGGGCTGCTCTTTTGACAAGAACCTACACTTCGTTACACCTTAAATCTCCCAGGAAATAGAAAAATGGATAAAGAAGTTGTGGTCCATGTGTATAATGGCATATCACTCAGCAATGAAATCAACATCTTAAGGCTAGTAGCAGCATGATGAGAAGATTTAGGTACGACGATTCTAAGTGAAATAAGTCACACAGAAAAAGACACTTATCATAAGATATCACTTAGAGAGGGAATGTAAAAACCGCTACACTTGAACTGAATTACAAAACAGAACAGCGTCACACGTTTAGAAAACACACTATGGCTGCTTAACGGGAAAGGTGAGGTGGGGTGATGCAGAAAACAAGGGTTTCAAATTAGCTCAGATACTGTTCCATAAACCCAATATGTAACAGACAAGACCTACTCCTTGCTCAGTGAACTGGATTCAACACCCCCTGTTCACCGCCCAAGAATATATCTGACTAGTAAAACTCTTAAAACCAATGTATTGATATCTCTCTGTAAGTGAGTCAAGTGGGTGTAAAGCGGCATAAACACAGCAGTGAAAAGCAGCTAAACCCCATTATAAAAATCAATTACTTTTAAAAACCCGTGAAACAAAGACAGTGAAAGAGAGAGAAATTCATACAGAATTCGTTCAGGGGCTGGGATGCCACCTTTATTGACCATCACTAGACCCACAGCTGATTGAGACATAAGGGTGGACACTCTTGGGGCTGAGAGGTTTGGTGAGGTTGGGTGAGCATACACAGACCCTTTAAAGTAATACTGTGTGGTACCCATCCGATAGGTCCCAAATCTCCAGCTTCAAGGGCATCTTCCTACATCGAAAACATGCATGAGAAACCCAGAAGATGGTACACCTTGTGATCGGGAAAGGTTTCTAAAACGCACCTCATTTCTCATCTCCTTGTGCTCGGGTTCGCCATTCCAGCCGCTTTACTAGCAATCTCCCTCCTTGGAGAATGAGCAACTTTAACCTCCTGTTCCGTACAGGTTGCAATTTGTCCTGAGGATGAACGGGAAGAGGGGGAACCAATGAGAGACTAGGTCTAGGTGTGGGGACAGGCACAGGTCACTCTATTTTCCTATCAGGAAGAAGAATTAACCACAGGCTCAGCCTGCCGCCCGGAACCACAATAGGGCCTGAAGCAATCCTGCACTTTTGGGGCCAGCTCCCAAGAAAGCGAGTTGAAAAATGGAGCTCAGGGGCACTGCAATTCACAGACCTGCAGAGTTAGAAATGATAACTCTCGTCCACAAATATATTGAGGGAAGGCAACGAAGAGGATTTGAAAGCAAGGCAGAATTGCAGGAAACAGATTTCAGGAGGTAGATTCGAATCGCCTTTAAAGCACAGGAAAAGCGGCAAAACCTCGACCATGATGCCCTTGGCCAAAAAGGGCGTATGTGTTTTTTCCTGAATATATTTAGGAAAAAACGCATACGCCCTTTTTGGCCAACCAAGCAACCTGGAAAGGCAAATCAGCGCTACAAAGAAGGCTCGCATCCCATCGGTCAAAAGGGACATGCTGAATAAAGTGTCAAAACCAGAAATGCAGGAGAGGCCATGGAGAAACGGGAGCCTTGCTACGCTGATGGGCGGGATGTAAATTGCCAACAGCCACTCTGGAGAAGTGTACGTTGTGTCCTGAAACATCTAAAAAACTCAGCTTAGAGAGCATAGGGCACTTCTTCTCATGGGCGTATAAATTGGGAAAACTAAAAATCAGCAAGACACAGGCACCCCAAAGTTTAGGGCTGCTCTGTTGACAAGAACCTCCACTTCGTTACACCTTAAATATCCCAGGAAAGAGAAAAATGGATAAGGAAGTTGTGGTCCTCATGTACAATGGCATATCACTCAGCAATGAAATTAACGTCATAAGGCTAGTAGCAGCATGATGAGAGGATTTAGGTACGACGATTCTAAGTGAAATAAGTCACACAGAAAAAGGCACTTATCATAAGATATCACTTATAGAGGGAATGTAAAAACCGCTACACTTGAACTGAATTACAAAACAGAACAGCGTCACACGGTTAGAAAACACACTATGGCTGCTTAACGGGAACGGTGAGGTGGGGTGACGCATAACACAAGGGTTTCAAATTAGCTCAGATAGCTTTCCATAAACCCAATATGTAATAGACAAGACCTACTCCTTGCTCAGTGAACTGGACGCAAAAACACCCTATTCACCGCCCAAGAATATATCTGACTAGTAAGACTCTTAAAACCAATGTATTGATATCTCTCTGTAAGTGAGTCAAGTGGGTGTAAAGCGGCATAAACACAGCAGTGAAAAGCAGCTAAACCCCATTATAAAAATCAATTACTTTTAAAAACCCGTGAAACAAAGACAGTGAAAGAGAGAGAAATTCATACAGAATTCGTTCAGGGGCTGGGATGCCACCTTTATTGACAATCTCTAGACCCACAGCTGATTGAGACATAAGGGTGGACACTCTTCGGGCTGAGAGGTTTGGTGAGGTTGGGTGAGCAAACGCAGACCCTTTAAAGTAATACTGCGTGGTACCCATCCCATAGATCCCAAATCTCCAGCTTCAAGGGCATCTTCCTACATCGAAAACATGCATGAGAAACCCAGAAGATGGTACACCATGTGATCGGGAAAGATTTCTAAAACGCACCTCATTTCTCATCCCCTTGTGCTCGGGTTCGCCATTCCAGCCGCTTTACTAGCAATCTCCCTCCTTGGAGAATGAGCCCTTTTAACCTCCTGTTCCGAACAGGTTGCAATTTGTCCTGAGGATGAACGGGAAGAGGGGGAACCAATGAGAGACTAGGTCTAGGTGTGGGGACAGGCACAGGTCACTCTATTTTCCCATCAGGAAGAAGAATTAACCACAGGCTCAGCCTGCCGCCCGGAACCACAATAGGGCCTGAAGCAATCCTGCGCTTTTGCGGCCAGCTCCCAAGAAAGCGAGTTGAAAAATGGAGCTCAGGGGCACTGCAATTCACAAACCTGCAGAGTTAGAAATGATAACTCTCGTCCACAAATATATTGAGGGAAGGCAACGAAGAGGATTTGAAAGCAAGGCAGAATTGCAGGAAACAGATTTCAGGAGGTAGATTCCAATCGCCTTTAAAGCACAGGAAAAGCGGCAAAACCTCGACCATGATGCCCTTGGCCAAAAAGGGCGTATGCGTTTTTTCCTGAATATATTCAGGAAAAAACGCATACGCCCTTTTTGGCCAACCAAGCAACCTGGAAAGGCAAATCAGCGCTACAAAGAAGTCTCGCTTCCCATCGGTCAAAAGGGCCATGCTGAATAAAGTGTCAAAACCAGAAATGCAGGACAGGCCATGGAGAAACGGGAGCCTTGCTACGCTGATGGGCGGGATGTAAAGTGCCAACAGCCACTCTGGAGAAGTGTACGGTGTGTCCTGAAACATCTAAAAAACTCAGCTTAGAGAGCATAGGGCACTTCAACTCATGGGCGTATAAATTGGGAAAACTAAAAATCAGCAAGACACAGGCACCCCAAAGTTGAGGGCTGCTCTGTTGACAAGAACCTCCACTTCGTTACACCTTAAATATCCCAGGAAAGAGAAAAATGGATAAAGAAGTTGTGGTCCATATGTATAATGGCATATCACTCAGCAATGAAATCAACATCATAAGGCTAGTAGCAGCATGATGAGAAGACTTAGGTACGACGATTCTAAGTGAAATAAGTCACACAGAAAAAGGCACTTATCATAAGATATCACTTATAGAGGGAATGTAAAAACCGCTACACTTGAACTGAATTACAAAACAGAACAGCGTCACACGTTTAGAAAACACACTATGGCTGCTTAACGGGAAAGGTGAGGTGGGGTGATACATAAAACAAGGGTTTCAAATTAGCTCAGATACTGTTCCATAAACCCAATATGTAACAGACAAGACCTACTCCTTGCTCAGTGAACTGGATTCAACACCCCCTGTTCACCGCCCAAGAATATATCTGACTAGTAAGACTCTTAAAACCAATGTATTGATATCTCTCTGTAAGTGAGTCAAGTGGGTGTAAAGCGGCATAAACACAGCAGTGAAAAGCAGCTAAACCCCATTATAAAAATCAATTACTTTTAAAAACCCGTGAAACAAAGACAGTGAAAGAGAGAGAAATTCATACAGAATTCGTTCAGGGGCTGGGATGCCACCTTTATTGACAATCTCTAGACCCACAGCTGATTGAGACATAAGGGTGGACACTCTTCGGGCTGAGAGGTTTGGTGAGGTTGGGTGAGCAAACGCAGACCCTTTAAAGTAGTACTTCGTGGTACCCATCCCATGGGTCCAAAATCTCCAGGTTCAAGGGCATCTTCCTACATCGAAAACATGCATGAGAAACCCAGAAGATGGTACACCGTGTGATCGGGAAAGGTTTCTAAAACGCACCTCATTTCTCATCTCCTTGTGCTCGGGCTCGCCATTCCAGCCACTTTACTAGCAATCTCCCTCCTTGGAGAATGAGCACCTTTAACCTCCTGTTCCGTACAGGTTGCAAATTTGTCCTGAGGATGAACGGGAAGAGGGGGAACCAATGAGAGACTAGGTCTAGGTGTGGGGACAGGCACAGGTCACTCTATTTTCCCATCAGGAAGAAGAATTAACCACAGGCTCAGCCTGCCGCCCGGAACCACAATAGGGCCTGAAGCAATCCTGCGCTTTTGCGGCCAGCTCCCAAGAAAGCGAGTTGAAAAATGGAGCTCAGGGGCACTGCAATTCACAAACCTGCAGAGTTAGAAATGATAACTCTCGTCCACAAATATATTGAGGGAAGGCAACGAAGAGGATTTGAAAGCAAGGCAGAATTGCAGGAAACAGATTTCAGGAGGTAGATTCCAATCGCCTTTAAAGCACAGGAAAAGCGGCAAAACCTCGACCATGATGCCCTTGGCCAAAAAGGGCGTATGCGTTTTTTCCTGAATATATTCAGGAAAAAACGCATACGCCCTTTTTGGCCAACCAAGCAACCTGGAAAGGCAAATCAGCGCTACAAAGAAGTCTCGCTTCCCATCGGTCAAAAGGGCCATGCTGAATAAAGTGTCAAAACCAGAAATGCAGGACAGGCCATGGAGAAACGGGAGCCTTGCTACGCTGATGGGCGGGATGTAAAGTGCCAACAGCCACTCTGGAGAAGTGTACGGTGTGTCCTGAAACATCTAAAAAACTCAGCTTAGAGAGCATAGGGCACTTCAACTCATGGGCGTATAAATTGGGAAAACTAAAAATCAGCAAGACACAGGCACCCCAAAGTTGAGGGCTGCTCTGTTGACAAGAACCTCCACTTCGTTACACCTTAAATATCCCAGGAAAGAGAAAAATGGATAAAGAAGTTGTGGTCCATATGTATAATGGCATATCACTCAGCAATGAAATCAACATCATAAGGCTAGTAGCAGCATGATGAGAAGACTTAGGTACGACGATTCTAAGTGAAATAAGTCACACAGAAAAAGGCACTTATCATAAGATATCACTTATAGAGGGAATGTAAAAACCGCTACACTTGAACTGAATTACAAAACAGAACAGCGTCACACGTTTAGAAAACACACTATGGCTGCTTAACGGGAAAGGTGAGGTGGGGTGATACATAAAACAAGGGTTTCAAATTAGCTCAGATACTGTTCCATAAACCCAATATGTAACAGACAAGACCTACTCCTTGCTCAGTGAACTGGATTCAACACCCCCTGTTCACCGCCCAAGAATATATCTGACTAGTAAGACTCTTAAAACCAATGTATTGATATCTCTCTGTAAGTGAGTCAAGTGGGTGTAAAGCGGCATAAACACAGCAGTGAAAAGCAGCTAAACCCCATTATAAAAATCAATTACTTTTAAAAACCCGTGAAACAAAGACAGTGAAAGAGAGAGAAATTCATACAGAATTCGTTCAGGGGCTGGGATGCCACCTTTATTGACAATCTCTAGACCCACAGCTGATTGAGACATAAGGGTGGACACTCTTCGGGCTGAGAGGTTTGGTGAGGTTGGGTGAGCAAACGCAGACCCTTTAAAGTAGTACTTCGTGGTACCCATCCCATGGGTCCAAAATCTCCAGGTTCAAGGGCATCTTCCTACATCGAAAACATGCATGAGAAACCCAGAAGATGGTACACCGTGTGATCGGGAAAGGTTTCTAAAACGCACCTCATTTCTCATCTCCTTGTGCTCGGGCTCGCCATTCCAGCCGCTTTACTAGCAATCTCCCTCCTTGGAGAATGAGCACCTTTAACCTCCTGTTCCGTACAGGTTGCAAATTTGTCCTGAGGATGAACGGGAAGAGGGGGAACCAATGAGAGACTAGGTCTAGGTGTGGGGACAGGCACAGGTCACTCTATTTTCCCATCAGGAAGAAGAATTAACCACAGGCTCAGCCTGCCGCCCGGAACCACAATAGGGCCTGAAGCAATCCTGCGCTTTTGCGGCCAGCTCCCAAGAAAGCGAGTTGAAAAATGGAGCTCAGGGGCACTGCAATTCACAAACCTGCAGAGTTAGAAATGATAACTCTCGTCCACAAATATATTGAGGGAAGGCAACGAAGAGGATTTGAAAGCAAGGCAGAATTGCAGGAAACAGATTTCAGGAGGTAGATTCCAATCGCCTTTAAAGCACAGGAAAAGCGGCAAAACCTCGACCATGATGCCCTTGGCCAAAAAGGGCGTATGCGTTTTTTCCTGAACAGGAAAAAACGCATACGCCCTTTTTGGCCAACCAAGCAACCTGGAAAGGCAAATCAGCGCTACAAAGAAGTCTCGCTTCCCATCGGTCAAAAGGGCCATGCTGAATAAAGTGTCAAAACCAGAAATGCAGGAGAGGCCATGGAGAAACGGGAGCCTTGCTACGCTGATGGGCGGGATGTAAATTGCCAACAGCCACTCTGGAGAAGTGTACGGTGTGTCCTGAAACATCTAAAAAACTCAGCTTAGAGAGCATAGGGCACTTCCACTCATGGGCGTATAAATTGGGAAACCTAAAAATCAGCAAGACACAGGCACCCCAAAGTTTAGGGCTGCTCTGTTGACAAGAACCTCCACTTCATTACACCTTAAATATCCCAGGAAAGAGAAAAATGGATAAAGAAGTTGTAGTCCTTATGCACAATGGAATATCACTCAGGCATGAAATCAACGTCATAAGGCTAGTAGCAGCATGATGAGTGGATTTAGGTACGACGATTCTAAGTGAAATAAGTCACACAGAAAGACACTTATCGTAAGATATCACTTATAGAGGGAATGTAAAAACCGCTACACTTGAACTGAATTACAAAACAGAACAGAGTCCCACGTTTAGAAAACACACTATGGCTGCTTAACGGGAACGGTGAGGTGGGGTGACGCATAACACAAGGGTTTCAAATTAGCTCAGATAGCTTTCCATAAACCCAATATGTAATAGACAAGACCTACTCCTTGCTCAGTGAACTGGACGCAAAAACACCCTATTCACCGCCCAAGAATATATCTGACTAGGAAGAATCTTCAAAGCTATGTATTGATATCTCTCTGTAAGTGAGTCACATGGGTGTAAAGCACCATAAAAACAGCAGTGAAAAGCAGCTAAACCCCATTATAAAAATCAATTACTTTTAAAAACCCGTGAAACAAAGACAGTGAAAGAGAGAGAAATTCTTACAAAATTCGTTCAGGGGCTGTGATGCCACCTGGATTGACCATATCTAGACCCACAGCTCATTGAGACATAAGGGTGGACACTCTTGGGGCTGAGAGGTTTGGTGAGGTTGGGTGAGCAAACGCAGACCCTTTAAAGTAATACTGCGTGGTACCCATCCCATAGGTCCCAAATCTCCAGCTTCAAGGGCATCTTCCTACATCGAAAACATGCATGAGAAACCCAGAAGATGGTACACCATGTGATCGGGAAAGATTTCTAAAATGCACCTCATTTCTCATCTCCTTGTGCTCGGGTTCGCCATTCCAGCCGCTTTACTAGCAATCTCCCTCCTTGGAGAATGAGCCCTTTTAACCTCCTGTTCCGAACAGGTTGCAATTTGTCCTGAGGATGAACGGGAAGAGGGGGAACCAATGAGAGACTAGGTCTAGGTGTGGGGACAGGCACAGGTCACTCTATTTTCCCATCAGAAAGAAGAATTAACCACAGGCTCAGCCTGCCGCCCGGAACCACAATAGGGCCTGAAGCAATCCTGCGCTTTTGGGGCCAGCTCCCAAGAAAGCGAGTTGAAAAATGGAGCTCAGGGGCACTGCAATTCACAAACCTGCAGAGTTATAAATGATAACTCTCGTCCACAAATATATTGAGGGAAGGCAACGAAGAGGATTTGAAAGCAAGGCAGAATTGCAGGAAACAGATTTCAGGAGGTAGATTCGAATCGCCTTTAAAGCACAGGAAAAGCGGCAAAACCTCGACCATGATGCCCTTGGCCAAAAAGGGCGTATGCGTTTTTTCCTGAATATATTCAGGAAAAAACGCATACGCCCTTTTTGGCCAACCAAGCAACCTGGAAAGGCAAATCAGCGCTACAAAGAAGTCTCGCTTCCCATCGGTCAAAAGGGCCATGCTGAATAAAGTGTCAAAACCAGAAATGCAGGACAGGCCATGGAGAAACGGGAGCCTTGCTACGCTGATGGGCGGGATGTAAATTGCCAACAGCCACTCTGGAGAAGTGTACGGTGTGTCCTGAAACATCTAAAAAACTCAGCTTAGAGAGCATAGGGCACTTCCACTCATGGGCGTATAAATTGGGAAACCTAAAAATCAGCAAACACAGGCACCGCAAAGTTTAGGGCTGCTCTGTTGACAAGAACCTCCACTTCGTTACACCTTAAATATCCCAGGAAAGAGAAAAATGGATAAAGAAGTTGTGGTCCATATGTATAATGGCATATCACTCAGCTATGAAATCAACATCATAAGGCTAGTAGCAGCATGATGAGAAGACTTAGGTACGACGATTCTAAGTGAAATAAGTCACACAGAAAAAGGCACTTATCATAAGATATCACTTATAGAGGGAATGTAAAAACCGCTACACTTGAACTGAATTACAAAACAGAACAGCGTCACACGTTTAGAAAACACACTATGGCTGCTTAACGGGAAAGGTGAGGTGGGGTGATACATAAAACAAGGGTATCAAATTAGCTCAGATACTGTTCAATAAACCCAATATGTAACAGACAAGACCTACTCCTTGCTCAGTGAACTGGATTCAACACCCCCTGTTCACCGCCCAATAATATATCTGACTAGTAAGACTCTTAAAACCAATGTATTGATATCTCTCTGTAAGTGAGTCAAGTGGGTGTAAAGCGGCATAAACACAGCAGTGAAAAGCAGCTAAACCCCATTATAAAAATCAATTACTTTTAAATACCCGTGAAACAAAGACAGGGAAAGAGAGAGAAATTCATACAGAATTCGTTCAGGGGCTGGGATGCCACCTTTATTGACAATCTCTAGACCCACAGCTGATTGAGACATAAGGGTGGACACTCTTCGGGCTGAGAGGTTTGGTGAGGTTGGGTGAGCAAACACAGACCCTTTAAAGTAGTACTTCGTGGTACCCATCCCATGGGTCCAAAATCTCCAGGTTCAAGGGCATCTTCCTACATCGAAAACATGCATGAGAAACCCAGAAGATGGTACACCGTGTGATCGGGAAAGGTTTCTAAAACGCACCTCATTTCTCATCTCCTTGTGCTCGGGCTCGCCATTCCAGCCGCTTTACTAGCAATCTCCCTCCTTGGAGAATGAGCACCTTTAACCTCCTGTTCCGTACAGGTTGCAAATTTGTCCTGAGGATGAACGGGAAGAGGGGGAACCAATGAGAGACTAGGTCTAGGTGTGGGGACAGGCACAGGTCACTCTATTTTCCCATCAGGAAGAAGAATTAACCACAGGCTCAGCCTGCCGCCCGGAACCACAATAGGGCCTGAAGCAATCCTGCGCTTTTGCGGCCAGCTCCCAAGAAAGCGAGTTGAAAAATGGAGCTCAGGGGCACTGCAATTCACAAACCTGCAGAGTTAGAAATGATAATTCTCGTCCACAAATATATTGAGGGAAGGCAACGAAGAGGATTTGAAAGCAAGGCAGAATTGCAGGAAACAGATTTCAGGAGGTAGATTCCAATCGCCTTTAAAGCACAGGAAAAGCGGCAAAACCTCGACCATGATGCCCTTGGCCAAAAAGGGCGTATGCGTTTTTTCCTGAATATATTCAGGAAAAAACGCATACGCCCTTTTTGGCCAACCAAGCAACCTGGAAAGGCAAATCAGCGCTACAAAGAAGTCTCGCTTCCCATCGGTCAAAAGGGCCATGCTGAATAAAGTGTCAAAACCAGAAATGCAGGACAGGCCATGGAGAAACGGGAGCCTTGCTACGCTGATGGGCGGGATGTAAAGTGCCAACAGCCACTCTGGAGAAGTGTACGGTGTGTCCTGAAACATCTAAAAAACTCAGCTTAGAGAGCATAGGGCACTTCCACTCATGGGCGTATAAATTGGGAAAACTAAAAATCAGCAAGACACAGGCACCCCAAAGTTTAGGGCTGCTCTGTTGACAAGAACCTCCACTTCATTACACCTTAAATATCCCAGGAAATAGAAAAATGGATAAAGAAGTTGTACTCCTTATGCACAATGGAATATCACTCAGGCATGAAATCAACGTCATAAGGCTAGTAGCAGCATGATGAGTGGATTTAGGTACGACGATTCTAAGTGAAATAAGTCACACAGAAAGACACTTATCATAAGATATCACTTATAGAGGGAATGTAAAAACCGCTACACTTGAACTGAATTACAAAACAGAACAGAGTCCCACGTTTAGAAAACACACTATGGCTGCTTAACGGGAACGGTGAGGTGGGGTGACGCATAACACAAGGGTTTCAAATTAGCTCAGATAGCTTTCCATAAACCCAATATGTAATAGACAAGACCTACTCCTTGCTCAGTGAACTGGACGCAAAAACACCCTATTCACCGCCCAAGAATATATCTGACTAGGAAGAATCTTCAAAGCTATGTATTGATATCTCTCTGTAAGTGAGTCACGTGGGTGTAAAGCACCATAAAAACAGCAGTGAAAAGCAGCTAAACCCCATTATAAAAATCAATTACTTTTAAAAACCCGTGAAACAAAGACAGTGAAAGAGAGAGAAATTCTTACAAAATTCGTTCAGGGGCTGTGATGCCACCTGGATTGACCATATCTAGACCCACAGCTCATTGAGACATAAGGGTGGACACTCTTGGGGCTGAGAGGTTTGGTGAGGTTGGGTGAGCAAACGCAGACCCTTTAAAGTAATACTGCGTGGTACCCATCCCATAGGTCCCAAATCTCCAGCTTCAAGGGCATCTTCCTACATCGAAAACATGCATGAGAAACCCAGAAGATGGTACACCATGTGATCGGGAAAGATTTCTAAAATGCACCTCATTTCTCATCTCCTTGTGCTCGGGTTCGCCATTCCAGCCGCTTTACTAGCAATCTCCCTCCTTGGAGAATGAGCCCTTTTAACCTCCTGTTCCGAACAGGTTGCAATTTGTCCTGAGGATGAACGGGAAGAGGGGGAACCAATGAGAGACTAGGTCTAGGTGTGGGGACAGGCACAGGTCACTCTATTTTCCCATCAGGAAGAAGAATTAACCACAGGCTCAGCCTGCCGCCCGGAACCACAATAGGGCCTGAAGCAATCCTGCGCTTTTGGGGCCAGCTCCCAAGAAAGCGAGTTGAAAAATGGAGCTCAGGGGCACTGCAATTCACAAACCTGCAGAGTTAGAAATGATAACTCTCGTCCACAAATATATTGAGGGAAGGCAACGAAGAGGATTTGAAAGCAAGGCAGAATTGCAGGAAACAGATTTCAGGAGGTAGATTCGAATCGCCTTTAAAGCACAGGAAAAGCGGCAAAACCTCGACCATGATGCCCTTGGCCAAAAAGGGCGTATGCGTTTTTTCCTGAATATATTCAGGAAAAAACGCATACGCCCTTTTTGGCCAACCAAGCAACCTGGAAAGGCAAATCAGCGCTACAAAGAAGTCTCGCTTCCCATCGGTCAAAAGGGCCATGCTGAATAAAGTGTCAAAACCAGAAATGCAGGACAGGCCATGGAGAAACGGGAGCCTTGCTACGCTGATGGGCGGGATGTAAATTGCCAACAGCCACTCTGGAGAAGTGTACGGTGTGTCCTGAAACATCTAAAAAACTCAGCTTAGAGAGCATAGGGCACTTCCACTCATGGGCGTATAAATTGGGAAACCTAAAAATCAGCAAGACACAGGCACCGCAAAGTTTAGGGCTGCTCTGTTGACAAGAACCTCCACTTCGTTACACCTTAAATATCCCAGGAAAGAGAAAAATGGATAAAGAAGTTGTGGTCCATATGTATAATGGCATATCACTCAGCAATGAAATCAACATCATAAGGCTAGTAGCAGCATGATGAGAAGACTTAGGTACGACGATTCTAAGTGAAATAAGTCACACAGAAAAAGGCACTTATCATAAGATATCACTTATAGAGGGAATGTAAAAACCGCTACACTTGAACTGAATTACAAAACAGAACAGCGTCACACGTTTAGAAAACACACTATGGCTGCTTAACGGGAAAGGTGAGGTGGGGTGATACATAAAACAAGGGTATCAAATTAGCTCAGATACTGTTCAATAAACCCAATATGTAACAGACAAGACCTACTCCTTGCTCAGTGAACTGGATTCAACACCCCCTGTTCCCCGCCCAATAATATATCTGACTAGTAAGACTCTTAAAACCAATGTATTGATATCTCTCTGTAAGTGAGTCAAGTGGGTGTAAAGCGGCATAAACACAGCAGTGAAAAGCAGCTAAACCCCATTATAAAAATCAATTACTTTTAAATACCCGTGAAACAAAGACAGGGAAAGAGAGAGAAATTCATACAGAATTCGTTCAGGGGCTGGGATGCCACCTTTATTGACAATCTCTAGACCCACAGCTGATTGAGACATAAGGGTGGACACTCTTCGGGCTGAGAGGTTTGGTGAGGTTGGGTGAGCAAACACAGACCCTTTAAAGTAGTACTTCGTGGTACCCATCCCATGGGTCCAAAATCTCCAGGTTCAAGGGCATCTTCCTACATCGAAAACATGCATGAGAAACCCAGAAGATGGTACACCGTGTGATCGGGAAAGGTTTCTAAAACGCACCTCATTTCTCATCTCCTTGTGCTCGGGCTCGCCATTACAGCCGCTTTACTAGCAATCTCCCTCCTTGGAGAATGAGCACCTTTAACCTCCTGTTCCGTACAGGTTGCAATTTGTCCTGAGGATGAACAGTAAGAGGGGGAACCAATGAGAGACTAGGTCTAGGTGTGGGGCAGGCACAGGTCACTCTATTTTCCCATCAGGAAGAAGAATTAACCACAGGCTCAGCCTGCCGCCCGGAACCACAATAGGGCCTGAAGCAATCCTGCGCTTTTGCGGCCAGCTCCCAAGAAAGCGAGTTGAAAAATGGAGCTCAGGGGCACTGCAATTCACAAACCTGCAGAGTTAGAAATGATAACTCTCGTCCACAGATATATTGAGGGAAGGCAACGAAGAGGATTTGAAAGCAAGGCAGAATTGCAGGAAACAGATTTCAGGAGGTAGATTCGAATCGCCTTTAAAGCACAGGAAAAGCGGCAAAACCTCGACCATGATGCCCTTGGCCAAAAAGGGCGTATGCGTTTTTTCCTGAATATATTCAGGAAAAAACGCATACGCCCTTTTTGGCCAACCAAGCAACCTGGAAAGGCAAATCAGCGCTACAAAGAAGTCTCGCTTCCCATCGGTCAAAAGGGCCATGCTGAATAAAGTGTCAAAACCAGAAATGCAGGACAGGCCATGGAGAAACGGGAGCCTTGCTACGCTGATGGGCGGGATGTAAAGTGCCAACAGCCACTCTGGAGAAGTGTATGGTGTGTCCTGAAACATGTAAAAAACTCAGCTTAGAGAGCATAGGGCACTTCCACTCATGGGCGTATAAATTGGGAAAACTAAAAATCAGCAAGACACAGGCACCCCAAAGTTGAGGGCTGCTCTTTTGACAAGAACCTACACTTCGTTACACCTTAAATCTCCCAGGAAATAGAAAAATGGATAAAGAAGTTGTGGTCCATGTGTATAATGGCATATCACTCAGCAATGAAATCAACATCTTAAGGCTAGTAGCAGCATGATGAGAAGATTTAGGTACGACGATTCTAAGTGAAATAAGTCACACAGAAAAAGACACTTATCATAAGATATCACTTAGAGAGGGAATGTAAAAACCGCTACACTTGAACTGAATTACAAAACAGAACAGCGTCACACGTTTAGAAAACACACTATGGCTGCTTAACGGGAAAGGTGAGGTGGGGTGATGCAGAAAACAAGGGTTTCAAATTAGCTCAGATACTGTTCCATAAACCCAATATGTAACAGACAAGACCTACTCCTTGCTCAGTGAACTGGATTCAACACCCCCTGTTCACCGCCCAAGAATATATCTGACTAGTAAAACTCTTAAAACCAATGTATTGATATCTCTCTGTAAGTGAGTCAAGTGGGTGTAAAGCGGCATAAACACAGCAGTGAAAAGCAGCTAAACCCCATTATAAAAATCAATTACTTTTAAAAACCCGTGAAACAAAGACAGTGAAAGAGAGAGAAATTCATACAGAATTCGTTCAGGGGCTGGGATGCCACCTTTATTGACCATCACTAGACCCACAGCTGATTGAGACATAAGGGTGGACACTCTTGGGGCTGAGAGGTTTGGTGAGGTTGGGTGAGCATACACAGACCCTTTAAAGTAATACTGTGTGGTACCCATCCGATAGGTCCCAAATCTCCAGCTTCAAGGGCATCTTCCTACATCGAAAACATGCATGAGAAACCCAGAAGATGGTACACCTTGTGATCGGGAAAGGTTTCTAAAACGCACCTCATTTCTCATCTCCTTGTGCTCGGGTTCGCCATTCCAGCCGCTTTACTAGCAATCTCCCTCCTTGGAGAATGAGCAACTTTAACCTCCTGTTCCGTACAGGTTGCAATTTGTCCTGAGGATGAACGGGAAGAGGGGGAACCAATGAGAGACTAGGTCTAGGTGTGGGGACAGGCACAGGTCACTCTATTTTCCTATCAGGAAGAAGAATTAACCACAGGCTCAGCCTGCCGCCCGGAACCACAATAGGGCCTGAAGCAATCCTGCACTTTTGGGGCCAGCTCCCAAGAAAGCGAGTTGAAAAATGGAGCTCAGGGGCACTGCAATTCACAGACCTGCAGAGTTAGAAATGATAACTCTCGTCCACAAATATATTGAGGGAAGGCAACGAAGAGGATTTGAAAGCAAGGCAGAATTGCAGGAAACAGATTTCAGGAGGTAGATTCGAATCGCCTTTAAAGCACAGGAAAAGCGGCAAAACCTCGACCATGATGCCCTTGGCCAAAAAGGGCGTATGTGTTTTTTCCTGAATATATTTAGGAAAAAACGCATACGCCCTTTTTGGCCAACCAAGCAACCTGGAAAGGCAAATCAGCGCTACAAAGAAGGCTCGCATCCCATCGGTCAAAAGGGACATGCTGAATAAAGTGTCAAAACCAGAAATGCAGGAGAGGCCATGGAGAAACGGGAGCCTTGCTACGCTGATGGGCGGGATGTAAATTGCCAACAGCCACTCTGGAGAAGTGTACGTTGTGTCCTGAAACATCTAAAAAACTCAGCTTAGAGAGCATAGGGCACTTCTTCTCATGGGCGTATAAATTGGGAAAACTAAAAATCAGCAAGACACAGGCACCCCAAAGTTTAGGGCTGCTCTGTTGACAAGAACCTCCACTTCGTTACACCTTAAATATCCCAGGAAAGAGAAAAATGGATAAGGAAGTTGTGGTCCTCATGTACAATGGCATATCACTCAGCAATGAAATTAACGTCATAAGGCTAGTAGCAGCATGATGAGAGGATTTAGGTACGACGATTCTAAGTGAAATAAGTCACACAGAAAAAGGCACTTATCATAAGATATCACTTATAGAGGGAATGTAAAAACCGCTACACTTGAACTGAATTACAAAACAGAACAGCGTCACACGGTTAGAAAACACACTATGGCTGCTTAACGGGAACGGTGAGGTGGGGTGACGCATAACACAAGGGTTTCAAATTAGCTCAGATAGCTTTCCATAAACCCAATATGTAATAGACAAGACCTACTCCTTGCTCAGTGAACTGGACGCAAAAACACCCTATTCACCGCCCAAGAATATATCTGACTAGTAAGACTCTTAAAACCAATGTATTGATATCTCTCTGTAAGTGAGTCAAGTGGGTGTAAAGCGGCATAAACACAGCAGTGAAAAGCAGCTAAACCCCATTATAAAAATCAATTACTTTTAAAAACCCGTGAAACAAAGACAGTGAAAGAGAGAGAAATTCATACAGAATTCGTTCAGGGGCTGGGATGCCACCTTTATTGACAATCTCTAGACCCACAGCTGATTGAGACATAAGGGTGGACACTCTTCGGGCTGAGAGGTTTGGTGAGGTTGGGTGAGCAAACGCAGACCCTTTAAAGTAATACTGCGTGGTACCCATCCCATAGATCCCAAATCTCCAGCTTCAAGGGCATCTTCCTACATCGAAAACATGCATGAGAAACCCAGAAGATGGTACACCATGTGATCGGGAAAGATTTCTAAAACGCACCTCATTTCTCATCCCCTTGTGCTCGGGTTCGCCATTCCAGCCGCTTTACTAGCAATCTCCCTCCTTGGAGAATGAGCCCTTTTAACCTCCTGTTCCGAACAGGTTGCAATTTGTCCTGAGGATGAACGGGAAGAGGGGGAACCAATGAGAGACTAGGTCTAGGTGTGGGGACAGGCACAGGTCACTCTATTTTCCCATCAGGAAGAAGAATTAACCACAGGCTCAGCCTGCCGCCCGGAACCACAATAGGGCCTGAAGCAATCCTGCGCTTTTGCGGCCAGCTCCCAAGAAAGCGAGTTGAAAAATGGAGCTCAGGGGCACTGCAATTCACAAACCTGCAGAGTTAGAAATGATAACTCTCGTCCACAAATATATTGAGGGAAGGCAACGAAGAGGATTTGAAAGCAAGGCAGAATTGCAGGAAACAGATTTCAGGAGGTAGATTCCAATCGCCTTTAAAGCACAGGAAAAGCGGCAAAACCTCGACCATGATGCCCTTGGCCAAAAAGGGCGTATGCGTTTTTTCCTGAATATATTCAGGAAAAAACGCATACGCCCTTTTTGGCCAACCAAGCAACCTGGAAAGGCAAATCAGCGCTACAAAGAAGTCTCGCTTCCCATCGGTCAAAAGGGCCATGCTGAATAAAGTGTCAAAACCAGAAATGCAGGACAGGCCATGGAGAAACGGGAGCCTTGCTACGCTGATGGGCGGGATGTAAAGTGCCAACAGCCACTCTGGAGAAGTGTACGGTGTGTCCTGAAACATCTAAAAAACTCAGCTTAGAGAGCATAGGGCACTTCAACTCATGGGCGTATAAATTGGGAAAACTAAAAATCAGCAAGACACAGGCACCCCAAAGTTGAGGGCTGCTCTGTTGACAAGAACCTCCACTTCGTTACACCTTAAATATCCCAGGAAAGAGAAAAATGGATAAAGAAGTTGTGGTCCATATGTATAATGGCATATCACTCAGCAATGAAATCAACATCATAAGGCTAGTAGCAGCATGATGAGAAGACTTAGGTACGACGATTCTAAGTGAAATAAGTCACACAGAAAAAGGCACTTATCATAAGATATCACTTATAGAGGGAATGTAAAAACCGCTACACTTGAACTGAATTACAAAACAGAACAGCGTCACACGTTTAGAAAACACACTATGGCTGCTTAACGGGAAAGGTGAGGTGGGGTGATACATAAAACAAGGGTTTCAAATTAGCTCAGATACTGTTCCATAAACCCAATATGTAACAGACAAGACCTACTCCTTGCTCAGTGAACTGGATTCAACACCCCCTGTTCACCGCCCAAGAATATATCTGACTAGTAAGACTCTTAAAACCAATGTATTGATATCTCTCTGTAAGTGAGTCAAGTGGGTGTAAAGCGGCATAAACACAGCAGTGAAAAGCAGCTAAACCCCATTATAAAAATCAATTACTTTTAAAAACCCGTGAAACAAAGACAGTGAAAGAGAGAGAAATTCATACAGAATTCGTTCAGGGGCTGGGATGCCACCTTTATTGACAATCTCTAGACCCACAGCTGATTGAGACATAAGGGT
This sequence comes from Balaenoptera borealis, assembly GCF_965194805.1. Classification (NCBI taxonomy): domain Eukaryota; kingdom Metazoa; phylum Chordata; class Mammalia; order Artiodactyla; family Balaenopteridae; genus Balaenoptera; species Balaenoptera borealis. The sequence goes on from NC_138863.1 coordinate 95,504,779, forward strand.
GGACACTCTTCGGGCTGAGAGGTTTGGTGAGGTTGGGTGAGCAAACGCAGACCCTTTAAAGTAGTACTTCGTGGTACCCATCCCATGGGTCCAAAATCTCCAGGTTCAAGGGCATCTTCCTACATCGAAAACATGCATGAGAAACCCAGAAGATGGTACACCGTGTGATCGGGAAAGGTTTCTAAAACGCACCTCATTTCTCATCTCCTTGTGCTCGGGCTCGCCATTCCAGCCGCTTTACTAGCAATCTCCCTCCTTGGAGAATGAGCACCTTTAACCTCCTGTTCCGTACAGGTTGCAAATTTGTCCTGAGGATGAACGGGAAGAGGGGGAACCAATGAGAGACTAGGTCTAGGTGTGGGGACAGGCACAGGTCACTCTATTTTCCCATCAGGAAGAAGAATTAACCACAGGCTCAGCCTGCCGCCCGGAACCACAATAGGGCCTGAAGCAATCCTGCGCTTTTGCGGCCAGCTCCCAAGAAAGCGAGTTGAAAAATGGAGCTCAGGGGCACTGCAATTCACAAACCTGCAGAGTTAGAAATGATAACTCTCGTCCACAAATATATTGAGGGAAGGCAACGAAGAGGATTTGAAAGCAAGGCAGAATTGCAGGAAACAGATTTCAGGAGGTAGATTCCAATCGCCTTTAAAGCACAGGAAAAGCGGCAAAACCTCGACCATGATGCCCTTGGCCAAAAAGGGCGTATGCGTTTTTTCCTGAATATATTCAGGAAAAAACGCATACGCCCTTTTTGGCCAACCAAGCAACCTGGAAAGGCAAATCAGCGCTACAAAGAAGTCTCGCTTCCCATCGGTCAAAAGGGCCATGCTGAATAAAGTGTCAAAACCAGAAATGCAGGACAGGCCATGGAGAAACGGGAGCCTTGCTACGCTGATGGGCGGGATGTAAAGTGCCAACAGCCACTCTGGAGAAGTGTACGGTGTGTCCTGAAACATCTAAAAAACTCAGCTTAGAGAGCATAGGGCACTTCAACTCATGGGCGTATAAATTGGGAAAACTAAAAATCAGCAAGACACAGGCACCCCAAAGTTGAGGGCTGCTCTGTTGACAAGAACCTCCACTTCGTTACACCTTAAATATCCCAGGAAAGAGAAAAATGGATAAAGAAGTTGTGGTCCATATGTATAATGGCATATCACTCAGCAATGAAATCAACATCATAAGGCTAGTAGCAGCATGATGAGAAGACTTAGGTACGACGATTCTAAGTGAAATAAGTCACACAGAAAAAGGCACTTATCATAAGATATCACTTATAGAGGGAATGTAAAAACCGCTACACTTGAACTGAATTACAAAACAGAACAGCGTCACACGTTTAGAAAACACACTATGGCTGCTTAACGGGAAAGGTGAGGTGGGGTGATACATAAAACAAGGGTTTCAAATTAGCTCAGATACTGTTCCATAAACCCAATATGTAACAGACAAGACCTACTCCTTGCTCAGTGAACTGGATTCAACACCCCCTGTTCACCGCCCAAGAATATATCTGACTAGTAAGACTCTTAAAACCAATGTATTGATATCTCTCTGTAAGTGAGTCAAGTGGGTGTAAAGCGGCATAAACACAGCAGTGAAAAGCAGCTAAACCCCATTATAAAAATCAATTACTTTTAAAAACCCGTGAAACAAAGACAGTGAAAGAGAGAGAAATTCATACAGAATTCGTTCAGGGGCTGGGATGCCACCTTTATTGACAATCTCTAGACCCACAGCTGATTGAGACATAAGGGTGGACACTCTTCGGGCTGAGAGGTTTGGTGAGGTTGGGTGAGCAAACGCAGACCCTTTAAAGTAGTACTTCGTGGTACCCATCCCATGGGTCCAAAATCTCCAGGTTCAAGGGCATCTTCCTACATCGAAAACATGCATGAGAAACCCAGAAGATGGTACACCGTGTGATCGGGAAAGGTTTCTAAAACGCACCTCATTTCTCATCTCCTTGTGCTCGGGCTCGCCATTCCAGCCGCTTTACTAGCAATCTCCCTCCTTGGAGAATGAGCACCTTTAACCTCCTGTTCCGTACAGGTTGCAAATTTGTCCTGAGGATGAACGGGAAGAGGGGGAACCAATGAGAGACTAGGTCTAGGTGTGGGGACAGGCACAGGTCACTCTATTTTCCCATCAGGAAGAAGAATTAACCACAGGCTCAGCCTGCCGCCCGGAACCACAATAGGGCCTGAAGCAATCCTGCGCTTTTGCGGCCAGCTCCCAAGAAAGCGAGTTGAAAAATGGAGCTCAGGGGCACTGCAATTCACAAACCTGCAGAGTTAGAAATGATAACTCTCGTCCACAAATATATTGAGGGAAGGCAACGAAGAGGATTTGAAAGCAAGGCAGAATTGCAGGAAACAGATTTCAGGAGGTAGATTCCAATCGCCTTTAAAGCACAGGAAAAGCGGCAAAACCTCGACCATGATGCCCTTGGCCAAAAAGGGCGTATGCGTTTTTTCCTGAACAGGAAAAAACGCATACGCCCTTTTTGGCCAACCAAGCAACCTGGAAAGGCAAATCAGCGCTACAAAGAAGTCTCGCTTCCCATCGGTCAAAAGGGCCATGCTGAATAAAGTGTCAAAACCAGAAATGCAGGAGAGGCCATGGAGAAACGGGAGCCTTGCTACGCTGATGGGCGGGATGTAAATTGCCAACAGCCACTCTGGAGAAGTGTACGGTGTGTCCTGAAACATCTAAAAAACTCAGCTTAGAGAGCATAGGGCACTTCCACTCATGGGCGTATAAATTGGGAAACCTAAAAATCAGCAAGACACAGGCACCCCAAAGTTTAGGGCTGCTCTGTTGACAAGAACCTCCACTTCATTACACCTTAAATATCCCAGGAAAGAGAAAAATGGATAAAGAAGTTGTAGTCCTTATGCACAATGGAATATCACTCAGGCATGAAATCAACGTCATAAGGCTAGTAGCAGCATGATGAGTGGATTTAGGTACGACGATTCTAAGTGAAATAAGTCACACAGAAAGACACTTATCGTAAGATATCACTTATAGAGGGAATGTAAAAACCGCTACACTTGAACTGAATTACAAAACAGAACAGAGTCCCACGTTTAGAAAACACACTATGGCTGCTTAACGGGAACGGTGAGGTGGGGTGACGCATAACACAAGGGTTTCAAATTAGCTCAGATAGCTTTCCATAAACCCAATATGTAATAGACAAGACCTACTCCTTGCTCAGTGAACTGGACGCAAAAACACCCTATTCACCGCCCAAGAATATATCTGACTAGGAAGAATCTTCAAAGCTATGTATTGATATCTCTCTGTAAGTGAGTCACATGGGTGTAAAGCACCATAAAAACAGCAGTGAAAAGCAGCTAAACCCCATTATAAAAATCAATTACTTTTAAAAACCCGTGAAACAAAGACAGTGAAAGAGAGAGAAATTCTTACAAAATTCGTTCAGGGGCTGTGATGCCACCTGGATTGACCATATCTAGACCCACAGCTCATTGAGACATAAGGGTGGACACTCTTGGGGCTGAGAGGTTTGGTGAGGTTGGGTGAGCAAACGCAGACCCTTTAAAGTAATACTGCGTGGTACCCATCCCATAGGTCCCAAATCTCCAGCTTCAAGGGCATCTTCCTACATCGAAAACATGCATGAGAAACCCAGAAGATGGTACACCATGTGATCGGGAAAGATTTCTAAAATGCACCTCATTTCTCATCTCCTTGTGCTCGGGTTCGCCATTCCAGCCGCTTTACTAGCAATCTCCCTCCTTGGAGAATGAGCCCTTTTAACCTCCTGTTCCGAACAGGTTGCAATTTGTCCTGAGGATGAACGGGAAGAGGGGGAACCAATGAGAGACTAGGTCTAGGTGTGGGGACAGGCACAGGTCACTCTATTTTCCCATCAGAAAGAAGAATTAACCACAGGCTCAGCCTGCCGCCCGGAACCACAATAGGGCCTGAAGCAATCCTGCGCTTTTGGGGCCAGCTCCCAAGAAAGCGAGTTGAAAAATGGAGCTCAGGGGCACTGCAATTCACAAACCTGCAGAGTTATAAATGATAACTCTCGTCCACAAATATATTGAGGGAAGGCAACGAAGAGGATTTGAAAGCAAGGCAGAATTGCAGGAAACAGATTTCAGGAGGTAGATTCGAATCGCCTTTAAAGCACAGGAAAAGCGGCAAAACCTCGACCATGATGCCCTTGGCCAAAAAGGGCGTATGCGTTTTTTCCTGAATATATTCAGGAAAAAACGCATACGCCCTTTTTGGCCAACCAAGCAACCTGGAAAGGCAAATCAGCGCTACAAAGAAGTCTCGCTTCCCATCGGTCAAAAGGGCCATGCTGAATAAAGTGTCAAAACCAGAAATGCAGGACAGGCCATGGAGAAACGGGAGCCTTGCTACGCTGATGGGCGGGATGTAAATTGCCAACAGCCACTCTGGAGAAGTGTACGGTGTGTCCTGAAACATCTAAAAAACTCAGCTTAGAGAGCATAGGGCACTTCCACTCATGGGCGTATAAATTGGGAAACCTAAAAATCAGCAAACACAGGCACCGCAAAGTTTAGGGCTGCTCTGTTGACAAGAACCTCCACTTCGTTACACCTTAAATATCCCAGGAAAGAGAAAAATGGATAAAGAAGTTGTGGTCCATATGTATAATGGCATATCACTCAGCTATGAAATCAACATCATAAGGCTAGTAGCAGCATGATGAGAAGACTTAGGTACGACGATTCTAAGTGAAATAAGTCACACAGAAAAAGGCACTTATCATAAGATATCACTTATAGAGGGAATGTAAAAACCGCTACACTTGAACTGAATTACAAAACAGAACAGCGTCACACGTTTAGAAAACACACTATGGCTGCTTAACGGGAAAGGTGAGGTGGGGTGATACATAAAACAAGGGTATCAAATTAGCTCAGATACTGTTCAATAAACCCAATATGTAACAGACAAGACCTACTCCTTGCTCAGTGAACTGGATTCAACACCCCCTGTTCACCGCCCAAGAATATATCTGACTAGTAAGACTCTTAAAACCAATGTATTGATATCTCTCTGTAAGTGAGTCAAGTGGGTGTAAAGCGGCATAAACACAGCAGTGAAAAGAAGCTAAACCCCATTATAAAAATCAATTACTTTTAAATACCCGTGAAACAAAGACAGGGAAAGAGAGAGAAATTCATACAGAATTCGTTCAGGGGCTGGGATGCCACCTTTATTGACAATCTCTAGACCCACAGCTGATTGAGACATAAGGGTGGACACTCTTCGGGCTGAGAGGTTTGGTGAGGTTGGGTGAGCAAACACAGACCCTTTAAAGTAGTACTTCGTGGTACCCATCCCATGGGTCCAAAATCTCCAGGTTCAAGGGCATCTTCCTACATCGAAAACATGCATGAGAAACCCAGAAGATGGTACACCGTGTGATCGGGAAAGGTTTCTAAAACGCACCTCATTTCTCATCTCCTTGTGCTCGGGCTCGCCATTCCAGCCGCTTTACTAGCAATCTCCCTCCTTGGAGAATGAGCACCTTTAACCTCCTGTTCCGTACAGGTTGCAAATTTGTCCTGAGGATGAACGGGAAGAGGGGGAACCAATGAGAGACTAGGTCTAGGTGTGGGGACAGGCACAGGTCACTCTATTTTCCCATCAGGAAGAAGAATTAACCACAGGCTCAGCCTGCCGCCCGGAACCACAATAGGGCCTGAAGCAATCCTGCGCTTTTGCGGCCAGCTCCCAAGAAAGCGAGTTGAAAAATGGAGCTCAGGGGCACTGCAATTCACAAACCTGCAGAGTTAGAAATGATAATTCTCGTCCACAAATATATTGAGGGAAGGCAACGAAGAGGATTTGAAAGCAAGGCAGAATTGCAGGAAACAGATTTCAGGAGGTAGATTCCAATCGCCTTTAAAGCACAGGAAAAGCGGCAAAACCTCGACCATGATGCCCTTGGCCAAAAAGGGCGTATGCGTTTTTTCCTGAATATATTCAGGAAAAAACGCATACGCCCTTTTTGGCCAACCAAGCAACCTGGAAAGGCAAATCAGCGCTACAAAGAAGTCTCGCTTCCCATCGGTCAAAAGGGCCATGCTGAATAAAGTGTCAAAACCAGAAATGCAGGACAGGCCATGGAGAAACGGGAGCCTTGCTACGCTGATGGGCGGGATGTAAAGTGCCAACAGCCACTCTGGAGAAGTGTACGGTGTGTCCTGAAACATCTAAAAAACTCAGCTTAGAGAGCATAGGGCACTTCCACTCATGGGCGTATAAATTGGGAAAACTAAAAATCAGCAAGACACAGGCACCCCAAAGTTTAGGGCTGCTCTGTTGACAAGAACCTCCACTTCATTACACCTTAAATATCCCAGGAAATAGAAAAATGGATAAAGAAGTTGTACTCCTTATGCACAATGGAATATCACTCAGGCATGAAATCAACGTCATAAGGCTAGTAGCAGCATGATGAGTGGATTTAGGTACGACGATTCTAAGTGAAATAAGTCACACAGAAAGACACTTATCATAAGATATCACTTATAGAGGGAATGTAAAAACCGCTACACTTGAACTGAATTACAAAACAGAACAGAGTCCCACGTTTAGAAAACACACTATGGCTGCTTAACGGGAACGGTGAGGTGGGGTGACGCATAACACAAGGGTTTCAAATTAGCTCAGATAGCTTTCCATAAACCCAATATGTAATAGACAAGACCTACTCCTTGCTCAGTGAACTGGACGCAAAAACACCCTATTCACCGCCCAAGAATATATCTGACTAGGAAGAATCTTCAAAGCTATGTATTGATATCTCTCTGTAAGTGAGTCACGTGGGTGTAAAGCACCATAAAAACAGCAGTGAAAAGCAGCTAAACCCCATTATAAAAATCAATTACTTTTAAAAACCCGTGAAACAAAGACAGTGAAAGAGAGAGAAATTCTTACAAAATTCGTTCAGGGGCTGTGATGCCACCTGGATTGACCATATCTAGACCCACAGCTCATTGAGACATAAGGGTGGACACTCTTGGGGCTGAGAGGTTTGGTGAGGTTGGGTGAGCAAACGCAGACCCTTTAAAGTAATACTGCGTGGTACCCATCCCATAGGTCCCAAATCTCCAGCTTCAAGGGCATCTTCCTACATCGAAAACATGCATGAGAAACCCAGAAGATGGTACACCATGTGATCGGGAAAGATTTCTAAAATGCACCTCATTTCTCATCTCCTTGTGCTCGGGTTCGCCATTCCAGCCGCTTTACTAGCAATCTCCCTCCTTGGAGAATGAGCCCTTTTAACCTCCTGTTCCGAACAGGTTGCAATTTGTCCTGAGGATGAACGGGAAGAGGGGGAACCAATGAGAGACTAGGTCTAGGTGTGGGGACAGGCACAGGTCACTCTATTTTCCCATCAGGAAGAAGAATTAACCACAGGCTCAGCCTGCCGCCCGGAACCACAATAGGGCCTGAAGCAATCCTGCGCTTTTGGGGCCAGCTCCCAAGAAAGCGAGTTGAAAAATGGAGCTCAGGGGCACTGCAATTCACAAACCTGCAGAGTTAGAAATGATAACTCTCGTCCACAAATATATTGAGGGAAGGCAACGAAGAGGATTTGAAAGCAAGGCAGAATTGCAGGAAACAGATTTCAGGAGGTAGATTCGAATCGCCTTTAAAGCACAGGAAAAGCGGCAAAACCTCGACCATGATGCCCTTGGCCAAAAAGGGCGTATGCGTTTTTTCCTGAATATATTCAGGAAAAAACGCATACGCCCTTTTTGGCCAACCAAGCAACCTGGAAAGGCAAATCAGCGCTACAAAGAAGTCTCGCTTCCCATCGGTCAAAAGGGCCATGCTGAATAAAGTGTCAAAACCAGAAATGCAGGACAGGCCATGGAGAAACGGGAGCCTTGCTACGCTGATGGGCGGGATGTAAATTGCCAACAGCCACTCTGGAGAAGTGTACGGTGTGTCCTGAAACATCTAAAAAACTCAGCTTAGAGAGCATAGGGCACTTCCACTCATGGGCGTATAAATTGGGAAACCTAAAAATCAGCAAGACACAGGCACCGCAAAGTTTAGGGCTGCTCTGTTGACAAGAACCTCCACTTCGTTACACCTTAAATATCCCAGGAAAGAGAAAAATGGATAAAGAAGTTGTGGTCCATATGTATAATGGCATATCACTCAGCAATGAAATCAACATCATAAGGCTAGTAGCAGCATGATGAGAAGACTTAGGTACGACGATTCTAAGTGAAATAAGTCACACAGAAAAAGGCACTTATCATAAGATATCACTTATAGAGGGAATGTAAAAACCGCTACACTTGAACTGAATTACAAAACAGAACAGCGTCACACGTTTAGAAAACACACTATGGCTGCTTAACGGGAAAGGTGAGGTGGGGTGATACATAAAACAAGGGTATCAAATTAGCTCAGATACTGTTCAATAAACCCAATATGTAACAGACAAGACCTACTCCTTGCTCAGTGAACTGGATTCAACACCCCCTGTTCACCGCCCAATAATATATCTGACTAGTAAGACTCTTAAAACCAATGTATTGATATCTCTCTGTAAGTGAGTCAAGTGGGTGTAAAGCGGCATAAACACAGCAGTGAAAAGCAGCTAAACCCCATTATAAAAATCAATTACTTTTAAATACCCGTGAAACAAAGACAGGGAAAGAGAGAGAAATTCATACAGAATTCGTTCAGGGGCTGGGATGCCACCTTTATTGACAATCTCTAGACCCACAGCTGATTGAGACATAAGGGTGGACACTCTTCGGGCTGAGAGGTTTGGTGAGGTTGGGTGAGCAAACACAGACCCTTTAAAGTAGTACTTCGTGGTACCCATCCCATGGGTCCAAAATCTCCAGGTTCAAGGGCATCTTCCTACATCGAAAACATGCATGAGAAACCCAGAAGATGGTACACCGTGTGATCGGGAAAGGTTTCTAAAACGCACCTCATTTCTCATCTCCTTGTGCTCGGGCTCGCCATTCCAGCCGCTTTACTAGCAATCTCCCTCCTTGGAGAATGAGCACCTTTAACCTCCTGTTCCGTACAGGTTGCAAATTTGTCCTGAGGATGAACGGGAAGAGGGGGAACCAATGAGAGACTAGGTCTAGGTGTGGGGACAGGCACAGGTCACTCTATTTTCCCATCAGGAAGAAGAATTAACCACAGGCTCAGCCTGCCGCCCGGAACCACAATAGGGCCTGAAGCAATCCTGCGCTTTTGCGGCCAGCTCCCAAGAAAGCGAGTTGAAAAATGGAGCTCAGGGGCACTGCAATTCACAAACCTGCAGAGTTAGAAATGATAACTCTCGTCCACAAATATATTGAGGGAAGGCAACGAAGAGGATTTGAAAGCAAGGCAGAATTGCAGGAAACAGATTTCAGGAGGTAGATTCCAATCGCCTTTAAAGCACAGGAAAAGCGGCAAAACCTCGACCATGATGCCCTTGGCCAAAAAGGGCGTATGCGTTTTTTCCTGAATATATTCAGGAAAAAACGCATACGCCCTTTTTGGCCAACCAAGCAACCTGGAAAGGCAAATCAGCGCTACAAAGAAGTCTCGCTTCCCATCGGTCAAAAGGGCCATGCTGAATAAAGTGTCAAAACCAGAAATGCAGGACAGGCCATGGAGAAACGGGAGCCTTGCTACGCTGATGGGCGGGATGTAAAGTGCCAACAGCCACTCTGGAGAAGTGTACGGTGTGTCCTGAAACATCTAAAAAACTCAGCTTAGAGAGCATAGGGCACTTCCACTCATGGGCGTATAAATTGGGAAAACTAAAAATCAGCAAGACACAGGCACCCCAAAGTTTAGGGCTGCTCTGTTGACAAGAACCTCCACTTCATTACACCTTAAATATCCCAGGAAATAGAAAAATGGATAAAGAAGTTGTACTCCTTATGCACAATGGAATATCACTCAGGCATGAAATCAACGTCATAAGGCTAGTAGCAGCATGATGAGTGGATTTAGGTACGACGATTCTAAGTGAAATAAGTCACACAGAAAGACACTTATCGTAAGATATCACTTATAGAGGGAATGTAAAAACCGCTACACTTGAACTGAATTACAAAACAGAACAGAGTCCCACGTTTAGAAAACACACTATGGCTGCTTAACGGGAACGGTGAGGTGGGGTGACGCATAACACAAGGGTTTCAAATTAGCTCAGATAGCTTTCCATAAACCCAATATGTAATAGACAAGACCTACTCCTTGCTCAGTGAACTGGACGCAAAAACACCCTATTCACCGCCCAAGAATATATCTGACTAGGAAGAATCTTCAAAGCTATGTATTGATATCTCTCTGTAAGTGAGTCACGTGGGTGTAAAGCACCATAAAAACAGCAGTGAAAAGCAGCTAAACCCCATTATAAAAATCAATTACTTTTAAAAACCCGTGAAACAAAGACAGTGAAACAGAGAGAAATTCTTACAAAATTCGTTCAGGGGCTGTGATGCCACCTGGATTGACCATATCTAGACCCACAGCTCATTGAGACATAAGGGTGGACACTCTTGGGGCTGAGAGGTTTGGTGAGGTTGGGTGAGCAAACGCAGACCCTTTAAAGTAATACTGCGTGGTACCCATCCCATAGGTCCCAAATCTCCAGCTTCAAGGGCATCTTCCTACATCAAAAACATGCATGAGAAACCCAGAAGATGGTACACCATGTGATCGGGAAAGATTTCTAAAACGCACCTCATTTCTCATCTCCTTGTGCTCGGGTTCGCCATTCCAGCCGCTTTACTAGCAATCTCCCTCCTTGGAGAATGAGCCCTTTTAACCTCCTGTTCCGAACAGGTTGCAATTTGTCCTGAGGATGAACGGGAAGAGGGGGAACCAATGAGAGACTAGGTCTAGGTGTGGGGACAGGCACAGGTCACTCTATTTTCCCATCAGGAAGAAGAATTAACCACAGGCTCAGCCTGCCGCCCGGAACCACAATAGGGCCTGAAGCAATCCTGCGCTTTTGGGGCCAGCTCCCAAGAAAGCAAGTTGAAAAATGGAGCTCAGGGGCACTGCAATTCACAAACCTGCAGAGTTAGAAATGATAACTCTCGTCCACAAATATATTGAGGGAAGGCAACGAAGAGGATTTGAAAGCAAGGCAGAATTGCAGGAAACAGATTTCAGGAGGTAGATTCGAATCGCCTTTGAAGCACAGGAAAAGCGGCAAAACCTCGACCATGATGCCCTTGGCCAAAAAGGGCGTATGCGTTTTTTCCTGAATATATTCAGGAAAAAACGCATACGCCCTTTTTGGCCAACCAAGCAACCTGGAAAGGCAAATCAGCGCTACAAAGAAGTCTCGCTTCCCATCGGTCAAAAGGGCCATGCTGAATAAAGTGTCAAAACCAGAAATGCAGGACAGGCCATGGAGAAACGGGAGCCTTTCTACGCTGATGGGCGGGATGTAAATTGCCAACAGCCACTCTGGAGAAGTGTACGGTGTGTCCTGAAACATCTAAAAAACTCAGCTTAGAGAGCATAGGGCACTTCCACTCATGGGCGTATAAATTGGGAAAACTAAAAATCAGCAAGACACAGGCACCCCAAAGTTTAGGGCTGCTCTGTTGACAAGAACCTCCACTTCGTTACACCTTAAATATCCCAGGAAAGAGAAAAATGGATAAAGAAGTTGTGGTCCTTATGTACAATGGCATATCACTCAGCCTTGAAATTAACGTCATAAGGCTAGTAGCAGCATGATGAGAAGACTTAGGTACGACGATTCTAAGTGAAATAAGTCACACAGAAAAAGGCACTTATCATAAGATATCACTTATAGAGGGAATGTAAAAACCGCTACACTTGAACTGAATTACAAAACAGAACAGCGTCACACGTTTAGAAAACACACTATGGCTGCTTAACGGGAAAGGTGAGGTGGGGTGATACATAAAACAAGGGTATCAAATTAGCTCAGATACTGTTCAATAAACCCAATATGTAACAGACAAGACCTACTCCTTGCTCAGTGAACTGTATTCAACACCCCCTGTTCACCGCCCAAGAATATATCTGAGTAGTAAGACTCTTAAAACCAATGTATTGATATCTCTCTGTAAGTGAGCCAAGTGGGTGTAAAGCACCTTAAAAACAGCAGTGAAAAGCAGCTAAACCCCATTATAAAAATCAATTACTTTTAAAAACCCGCGAAACAAAGACAGGGAAAGAGAGAGAAATTCATACAGAATTCGTTCAGGGGCTGGGATGCCACCTTTATTGACCATCTCTAGACCCACAGCTGATTGAGACATAAGGGTGGACACTCTTCGGGCTGAGAGGTTTGGTGAGGTTGGGTGAGCAAACGCAGACCCTTTAAAGTAATACTGCGTGGTACCCATCCCATGGGTCCAAAATCTCTAGGTTCAAGGGCATCTTCCTACATCGAAAACATGCATGAGAAAACCAGAAGATGGTACACCGTGTGATCGGGAAAGGTTTCTAAAACGCACCTCATTTCTCATCTCCTTGTGCTCGGGTTGGCCATTACAGCCGCTTTACTAGCAATCTCCCTCCTTGGAGAATCAGCCCCTTTAACCTTCTGTTCTGTACAGGTTGCAATTTGTCCTGAGGATAAACGGGAAGAGGGGGAACCAATGAGAGACTAGCTCTAGGTGTTGGGACAGCCACAGGTCACTCTATTTTCCCATCAGGAAGAAGGATTAACCACAGGCTCAGCCTGCCGCCCGGAAGCAGAACAGGGCCTGAAGCAATCCTGTGCTTTTGCGGCCAGCTCCCAAAAAAGCCAGTTGAATAATCGAGCTCAGGGGCACTGCAATTCACAAACCTGTAGAGTTATAAATGATAACTCTCGTCCACAAATATATTGAGGGAAGGCAACGAAGAGGATTTGAAAGCAAGGCAGAATTGCAGGAAACAGATTTCAGGAGGTAGAGTCGAATCGCCTTTAAAGCACAGGAAAAGCGGCAAAACCTCGACCATGATGCCCTTGGCCAAAAAGGGCGTATGCGTTTATTCCTGAATATATTCAGGAAAAAACGCATACGCCCTTTTTGGCCAACCAAGCAACCTGGAAAGGCAAATCAGCGCTACAAAGAAGTCTCGCTTCCCATCGGTCAAAAGGGCCATGCTCAATAAAGTGTCAAAACCAGAAATGCAGGACAGGCCATGGAGAAACAGGAGCCTTGCTACGCTGATGGGCGGGATGTAAATTGCCAACAGCCACTCTGGAGAAGTGTACGGTGTGTCCTGAAACATCTAAAAAACTCAGCTTAGAGAGCATAGGGCACTTCCACTCATGGGCGTATAAATTGGGAAAACTAAAAATCAGCAAGACACAGGCACCCCAAAGTTTAGGGCTGCTCTGTTGACAAGAACCTCCACTTCGTTACACCTTAAATATCCCAGGAAAGAGAAAAATGGATAAGGAAGTTGTGGTCCTTATGTACAATGGCATATCACTCAGCCTTGAAATTAACGTCATAAGGCTAGTAGCAGCATGATGAGAAGATTTAGGTACGACGATTCTAAGTGAAATAAGTCACACAGAAAAAGACACTTATCATAAGATATCACTTATAGAGGGAATGTAAAAACCGCTACACTTGAACTGAATTACAAAACAGAACAGCGTCACACGTTTAGAAGACACACTATGGCTGCTTAACGGGAAAGGTGAGGTGGGGTGATGCAGAAAACAAGGGTTTCAAATTAGCTCAGATACTGTTCCATAAACCCAATATGTAACAGACAAGACCTACTCCTTGCTCAGTGAACTGGATTCAACACCACCTGTTCACCGCCCAAGAATATATCTGACTAGTAATACTCTTAAAACCAATGTATTGATATCTCTCTGTAAGTGAGTCAAGTGGGTGTAAAGCGGCATAAACACAGCAGTGAAAAGCAGCTAAACCCCATTATAAAAATCAATTACTTTTAAAAACCCGTGAAACAAAGACAGTGAAAGAGAGAGAAATTCATACAGAATTCGTTTAGGGGCTGGGATGCCACCTTTATTGACCATCTCTAGACCCACAGCTGATTGAGACATAAGGGTGGACACTCTTCGGGCTGAGAGGTTTGGTGAGGTTGGGTGAGCAAACGCAGACCCTTTAAAGTAATACTGCGTGGTACCCATCCCATGGGTCCAAAATCTCTAGGTTCAAGGGCATCTTCCTACATCGAAAACATGCATGAGAAACCCAGAAGATGGTACACCGTGTGATCGGGAAAGGTTTCTAAAACGCACCTCATTTCTCATCTCCTTGTGCTCGGGCTCGCCATTACAGCCGCTTTACTAGCAATCTCCCTCCTTGGAGAATGAGCACCTTTAACCTCCTGTTCCGTACAGGTTGCAAATTTGTCCTGAGGATGAACGGGAAGAGGGGGAACCAATGAGAGACTAGGTCTAGGTGTGGGGACAGGCACAGGTCACTCTATTTTCCCATCAGGAAGAAGAATTAACCACAGGCTTAGCCTGCCGCCCGGAACCACAATAGGGCCTGAAGCAATCCTGCGCTTTTGGGGCCAGCTCCCAAGAAAGCGAGTTGAAAAATGGAGCTCAGGGGCACTGCAATTCACAAACCTGCAGAGTTATAAACGATAACTCTCGTCCACAAATATATTGAGGGAAGGCAACGAAGAGGATTTGAAAGCAAGGCAGAATTGCAGGAAACAGATTTCAGGAGGTAGATTCGAATCGCCTTTAAAGCACAGGAAAAGCGGCAAAACCTCGACCATGATGCCCTTGGCCAAAAAGGGCGTATGCGTTTATTCCTGAATATATTCAGGAAAAAACGCATACGCCCTTTTTGGCCAACCAAGCAACCTGGAAAGGCAAATCAGCGCTACAAAGAAGTCTCGCTTCCCATCGGTCAAAAGGGCCATGCTGAATAAAGTGTCAAAACCAGAAATGCAGGACAGGCCATGGAGAAACAGGAGCCTTGCTACGCTGATGGGCGGGATGTAAATTGCCAACAGCCACTCTGGAGAAGTGTACGGTGTGTCCTGAAACATCTAAAAAACTCAGCTTAGAGAGCATAGGGCACTTCCACTCATGGGTGTATAAATTGGGAAAACTAAAAATCAGCAAGACACAGGCACCCTAAAGTTTAGGGCTGCTCTGTTGACAAGAACCTCCACTTCATTACACCTTAAATATCCCAGGAAAGGGAAAAATGGATAAAGAAGTTGTGCTCCTTATGTACAATGGAATATCACTCAGGCATGAAATCAACATCATAAGGCTAGTAGCAGCATGATGAGAAGATTTAGGTACGAGGATTCTAAGTGAAATAAGTCACACAGAAAAAGGCACTTATCATAAGATATCACTTATAGAGGGAATGTAAAAACCGCTACACTTGAACTGAATTACAAAACTAAACAGCGTCACACGTTTAGAAAACACACTATGGCTGCTTAACGGGAAAGGTGAGGTGGGGTGATGCAGAAAACAAGGGTTTCAAATTAGCTCAGATACTGTTCCATAAACCCAATATGTAACAGACAAGACCTACTCCTTGCTCAGTGAACTGGATTCAACACCCCCTGTTCACCGCCCAAGAATATATCTGACTAGTAAGACTCTTAAAACCAATGTATTGATATCTCTCTGTAAGTGAGTCAAGTGGGTGTAAAGCGGCATAAACACAGCAGTGAAAAGCAGCTAAACCCCATTATAAAAATCAATTACTTTTAAAAACCCGTGAAACAAAGACAGTGAAAGAGAGAGAAATTCATACAGAATTCGTTCAGGGGCTGGGATGCCACCTTTATTGACCATCTCTAGACCCACAGCTGATTGAGACATAAGGGTGGACACTCTTCGGGCTGAGAGGTTTGGTGAGGTTGGGTGAGCAAACGCAGACCCTTTAAAGTAATACTGCGTGGTACCCATCCCATGGGTCCAAAATCTCCAGGTTCAAGGGCATCTTCCTACATCGAAAACATGCTTGAGAAACCCAGAAGATGGTACACCATGTGATCGGGAAAGGTTTCTAAAACGCACCTCATTTCTCATCTCCTTGTGCTCGGGCTCGCCATTACAGCCGCTTTACTAGCAATCTCCCTCCTTGGAGAATGAGCACCTTTAACCTCCTGTTCCGTACAGGTTGCAAATTTGTCCTGAGGATGAACGGGAAGAGGGGGAACCAATGAGAGACTAGGTCTAGGTGTGGGGACAGGCACAGGTCACTCTATTTTCCCATCAGGAAGAAGAATTAACCACAGGCTCAGCCTGCCGCCCGGAACCACAATAGGGCCTGAAGCAATCCTGCGCTTTTGGGGCCAGCTCCCAAGAAAGCGAGTTGAAAAATGGAGCTCAGGGGCACTGCAATTCACAAACCTGCAGAGTTATAAATGATAACTCTCGTCCACAAATATATTGAGGGAAGGCAACGAAGAGGATTTGAAAGCAAGGCAGAATTGCAGGAAACAGATTTCAGGAGGTAGATTCGAATCGCCTTTAAAGCACAGGAAAAGCGGCAAAACCTCGACCATGATGCCCTTGGCCAAAAAGGGCGTATGCGTTTTTTCCTGAATATATTCAGGAAAAAACGCACACGCCCTTTTTGGCCAACCAAGCAACCTGGAAAGGCAAATCAGCGCTACAAAGAAGTCTCGCTTCCCATCGGTCAAAAGGGCCATGCTGAATAAAGTGTCAAAACCAGAAATGCAGGACAGGCCATGGAGAAACGGGAGCCTTGCTACGCTGATGGGCGGGATGTAAATTGCCAACAGCCACTCTGGAGAAGTGTACGGTGTGTCCTGAAACATCTAAAAAACTCAGCTTAGAGAGCATAGGGCACTTCCACTCATGGGCGTATAAATTGGGAAAACTAAAAATCAGCAAGACACAGGCACCCCAAAGTTTAGGGCTGCTCTGTTGACAAGAACCTCCACTTCATTACACCTTAAATATCCCAGGAAAGAGAAAAATGGATAAAGAAGTTGTGCTCCTTATGTACAATGGAATATCACTCAGGCATGAAATCAACATCATAAGGCTAGTAGCAGCATGATGAGTGGATTTAGGTACGACGATTCTAAGTGAAATAAGTCACACAGAAAGACACTTATCGTAAGATATCACTTATAGAGGGAATGTAAAAACCGCTACACTTGAACTGAATTACAAAACAGAACAGAGTCCCACGTTTAGAAAACACACTATGGCTGCTTAACGGGAACAGTGAGGTGGGGTGACGCATAAAACAAGGGTTTCAAATTAGCTCAGATAGCTTTCCATAAACCCAATATGTAATAGACAAGACCTACTCCTTGCTCAGTGAACTGGACGCAAAAACACCCTATACACCGCCCAAGAATATATCTGACTAGGAAGAATCTTCAAAGCTATGTATTGATATCTCTCTGTAAGTGAGTCACGTGGGTGTAAAGCACCATAAAAACAGCAGTGAAAAGCAGCTAAACCCCATTATAAAAATCAATTACTTTTAAAAACCCATGAAACAAAGACAGTGAAAGAGAGAGAAATCCTTACAAAATTCGTTCAGGGGCTGTGATGCCACCTGGATTGACCATATCTAGACCCACAGCTCATTGAGACATAAGGGTGGACACTCTTGGGGCTGAGAGTTTCGGTGAGGTTGGGTGAGCAAACGCAGACCCTTTAAAGTAATACTGCGTGGTACCCATCCCATAGGTCCCAAATCTCCAGCTTCAAGGGCATCTTCCTACATCGAAAACATGCATGAGAAACCCAGAAGATGGTACACCATGTGATCGGGAAAGATTTCTAAAACGCACCTCATTTCTCATCTCCTTGTGCTCGGGTTCGCCATTCCAGCCGCTTTACTAGCAATCTCCCTCCTTGGAGAATGAGCCCTTTTAACCTCCTGTTCCGAACAGGTTGCAATTTGTCCTGAGGATGAACGGGAAGAGGGGGAACCAATGAGAGACTAGGTCTAGGTGTGGGGACAGGCACAGGTCACTCTATTTTCCCATCAGGAAGAAGAATTAACCACAGGCTCAGCCTGCCGCCCGGAACCACAATAGGGCCTGAAGCAATCCTGCGCATTTGGGGCCAGCTCCCAAGAAAGCGAGTTGAAAAATGGAGCTCAGGGGCACTGCAATTCACAAACCTGCAGAGTTAGAAATGATAACTCTCGTCCACAAATATATTGAGGGAAGGCAACGAAGAGGATTTGAAAGCAAGGCAGAATTGCAGGAAACAGATTTCAGGAGGTAGATTCGAATCGCCTTTAAAGCACAGGAAAAGCGGCAAAACCTCGACCATGATGCCCTTGGCCAAAAAGGGCGTATGCGTTTTTTCCTGAATATATTCAGGAAAAAACGCATACGCCCTTTTTGGCCAACCAAGCAACCTGGAAAGGCAAATCAGCGCTACAAAGAAGTCTCGCTTCCCATCGGTCAAAAGGGCCATGCTGAATAAAGTGTCAAAACCAGAAATGCAGGACAGGCCATGGAGAAACGGGAGCCTTGCTACGCTGATGGGCGGGATGTAAATTGCCAACAGCCACTCTGGAGAAGTGTACGGTGTGTCCTGAAACATCTAAAAAACTCAGCTTAGAGAGCATAGGGCACTTCCACTCATGGGCGTATAAATTGGGAAACCTAAAAATCAGCAAGACACAGGCACCGCAAAGTTTAGGGCTGCTCTGTTGACAAGAACCTCCACTTCGTTACACCTTAAATATCCCAGGAAAGAGAAAAATGGATAAAGAAGTTGTGGTCCATATGTATAATGGCATATCACTCAGCAATGAAATCAACATCATAAGGCTAGTAGCAGCATGATGAGAAGACTTAGGTACGACGATTCTAAGTGAAATAAGTCACACAGAAAAAGGCACTTATCATAAGATATCACTTATAGAGGGAATGTAAAAACCGCTACACTTGAACTGAATTACAAAACAGAACAGCGTCACACGTTTAGAAAACACACTATGGCTGCTTAACGGGAAAGGTGAGGTGGGGTGATACATAAAACAAGGGTATCAAATTAGCTCAGATACTGTTCAATAAACCCAATATGTAACAGACAAGACCTACTCCTTGCTCAGTGAACTGGATTCAACACCCCCTGTTCACCGCCCAAGAATATATCTGACTAGTAAGACTCTTAAAACCAATGTATTGATATCTCTCTGTAAGTGAGTCAAGTGGGTGTAAAGCGGCATAAACACAGCAGTGAAAAGAAGCTAAACCCCATTATAAAAATCAATTACTTTTAAAAACCCGTGAAACAAAGACAGTGAAAGAGAGAGAAATTCATACAGAATTCGTTCAGGGGCTGGGATGCCACCTTTATTGACCATCTCTAGACCCACAGCTGATTGAGACATAAGGGTGGACACTCTTCGGGCTGAGAGGTTTGGTGAGGTTGGGTGAGCAAACGCAGACCCTTTAAAGTAATACTGCGTGGTACCCATCCCATGGGTCCAAAATCTCCAGGTTCAAGGGCATCTTCCTACATCGAAAACATGCATGAGAAACCCAGAAGATGGTACACCGTGTGATCGGGAAAGGTTTCTAAAACGAACCTCATTTCTCATCTCCTTGTGCTCGGGCTGGCCATTACAGCCGCTTTACTAGCAATCTCCCTCCTTGGAGAATGAGCACCTTTAACCTCCTGTTCCGTACAGGTTGCAAATTTGTCCTGAGGATGAACGGGAAGAGGGGGAACCAATGAGAGACTAGGTCTAGGTGTGGGGACAGGCACAGGTCACTCTATTTTCCCATCAGGAAGAAGAATTAACCACAGGCTCAGCCTGCCGCCCGGAACCACAATAGGGCCTGAAGCAATCCTGCGCTTTTGGGGCCAGCTCCCAAGAAAGCGAGTTGAAAAATGGAGCTCAGGGGCACTGCAATTCACAAACCTGCAGAGTTATAAACGATAACTCTCGTCCACAAATATATTGAGGGAAGGCAACGAAGAGGATTTGAAAGCAAGGCAGAATTGCAGGAAACAGATTTCAGGAGGTAGATTCGAATCGCCTTTAAAGCACAGGAAAAGCGGCAAAACCTCGACCATGATGCCCTTGGCCAAAAAGGGCGTATGCGTTTATTCCTGAATATATTCAGGAAAAAACGCATACGCCCTTTTTGGCCAACCAAGCAACCTGGAAAGGCAAATCAGTGCTACAAAGAAGTCTCGCTTCCCATCGGTCAAAAGGGCCATGCTGAATAAAGTGTCAAAACCAGAAATGCAGGACAGGCCATGGAGAAACAGGAGCCTTGCTACGCTGATGGGCGGGATGTAAATTGCCAACAGCCACTCTGGAGAAGTGTACGGTGTGTCCTGAAACATCTAAAAAACTCAGCTTAGAGAGCATAGGGCACTTCCACTCATGGGCGTATAAATTGGGAAAACTAAAAATCAGCAAGACACAGGCACCCTAAAGTTTAGGGCTGCTCTGTTGACAAGAACCTCCACTTCATTACACCTTAAATATCCCAGGAAAGGGAAAAATGGATAAAGAAGTTGTGCTCCTTATGTACAATGGAATATCACTCAGGCATGAAATCAACATCATAAGGCTAGTAGCAGCATGATGAGAAGATTTAGGTACGAGGATTCTAAGTGAAATAAGTCACACAGAAAAAGGCACTTATCATAAGATATCACTTATAGAGGGAATGTAAAAACCGCTACACTTGAACTGAATTACAAAACTAAACAGCGTCACACGTTTAGAAAACACACTATGGCTGCTTAACGGGAAAGGTGAGGTGGGGTGATGTAGAAAACAAGGGTTTCAAATTAGCTCAGATACTGTTCCATAAACCCAATATGTAACAGACAAGACCTACTCCTTGCTCAGTGAACTGGATTCAACACCCCCTGTTCACCGCCCAAGAATATATCTGACTAGTAAGACTCTTAAAACCAATGTATTGATATCTCTCTGTAAGTGAGTCAAGTGGGTGTAAAGCGGCATAAACACAGCAGTGAAAAGCAGCTAAACCCCATTATAAAAATCAATTACTTTTAAAAACCCGTGAAACAAAGACAGTGAAAGAGAGAGAAATTCATACAGAATTCGTTCAGGGGCTGGGATGCCACCTTTATTGACCATCTCTAGACCCACAGCTGATTGAGACATAAGGGTGGACACTCTTCGGGCTGAGAGGTTTGGTGAGGTTGGGTGAGCAAACGCAGACCCTTTAAAGTAATACTGCGTGGTACCCATCCCATGGGTCCAAAATCTCCAGGTTCAAGGGCATCTTCCTACATCGAAAACATGCATGAGAAACCCAGAAGATGGTACACCGTGTGATCGGGAAAGGTTTCTAAAACGCACCTCATTTCTCATCTCCTTGTGCTCGGGCTCGCCATTCCAGCCGCTTTACTAGCAATCTCCCTCCTTGGAGAATGAGCACCTTTAACCTCCTGTTCCGTACAGGTTGCAAATTTGTCCTGAGGATGAACGGGAAGAGGGGGAACCAATGAGAGACTAGGTCTAGGTGTGGGGACAGGCACAGGTCACTCTATTTTCCCATCAGGAAGAAGAATTAACCACAGGCTCAGCCTGCCGCCCGGAACCACAATAGGGCCTGAAGCAATCCTGCGCTTTTGGGGCCAGCTCCCAAGAAAGCGAGTTGAAAAATGGAGCTCAGGGGCACTGCAATTCACAAACCTGCAGAGTTAGAAATGATAACTCTCGTCCACAAATATATTGAGGGAAGGCAACGAAGAGGATTTGAAAGCAAGGCAGAATTGCAGGAAACAGATTTCAGGAGGTAGATTCCAATCGCCTTTAAAGCACAGGAAAAGCGGCAAAACCTCGACCATGATGCCCTTGGCCAAAAAGGGCGTATGCGTTTTTTCCTGAATATATTCAGGAAAAAACGCATACGCCCTTTTTGGCCAACCAAGCAACCTGGAAAGGCAAATCAGCGCTACAAAGAAGTCTCGCTTCCCATCGGTCAAAAGGGCCATGCTGAATAAAGTGTCAAAACCAGAAATGCAGGACAGGCCATGGAGAAACGGGAGCCTTGCTACGCTGATGGGCGGGATGTAAATTGCCAACAGCCACTCTGGAGAAGTGTACGGTGTGTCCTGAAACATCTAAAAAACTCAGCTTAGAGAGCATAGGGCACTTCCACTCATGGGCGTATAAATTGGGAAAACTAAAAATCAGCAAGACACAGGCACCCCAAAGTTTAGGGCTGCTCTGTTGACAAGAACCTCCACTTCATTACACCTTAAATATCCCAGGAAATAGAAAAATGGATAAAGAAGTTGTACTCCTTATGCACAATGGAATATCACTCAGGCATGAAATCAACGTCATAAGGCTAGTAGCAGCATGATGAGTGGATTTAGGTACGACGATTCTAAGTGAAATAAGTCACACAGAAAGACACTTATCGTAAGATATCACTTATAGAGGGAATGTAAAAACCGCTACACTTGAACTGAATTACAAAACAGAACAGAGTCCCACGTTTAGAAAACACACTATGGCTGCTTAACGGGAACAGTGAGGTGGGGTGACGCATAAAACAAGGGTTTCAAATTAGCTCAGATAGCTTTCCATAAACCCAATATGTAATAGACAAGACCTACTCCTTGCTCAGTGAACTGGACGCAAAAACACCCTATACACCGCCCAAGAATATATCTGACTAGGAAGAATCTTCAAAGCTATGTATTGATATCTCTCTGTAAGTGAGTCACGTGGGTGTAAAGCACCATAAAAACAGCAGTGAAAAGCAGCTAAACCCCATTATAAAAATCAATTACTTTTAAAAACCCGTGAAACAAAGACAGTGAAAGAGAGAGAAATCCTTACAAAATTCGTTCAGGGGCTGTGATGCCACCTGGATTGACCATATCTAGATCCACAGCTCATTGAGACATAAGGGTGGACACTCTTGGGGCTGAGAGTTTCGGTGAGGTTGGGTGAGCAAACGCAGACCCTTTAAAGTAATACTGCGTGGTACCCATCCCATAGGTCCCAAATCTCCAGCTTCAAGGGCATCTTCCTACATCGAAAACATGCATGAGAAACCCAGAAGATGGTACACCATGTGATCGGGAAAGATTTCTAAAACGCACCTCATTTCTCATCTCCTTGTGCTCGGGTTCGCCATTCCAGCCACTTTACTAGCAATCTCCCTCCTTGGAGAATGAGCCCTTTTAACCTCCTGTTCCGAACAGGTTGCAATTTGTCCTGAGGATGAACGGGAAGAGGGGGAACCAATGAGAGACTAGGTCTAGGTGTGGGGACAGGCACAGGTCACTCTATTTTCCCATCAGGAAGAAGAATTAACCACAGGCTCAGCCTGCCGCCCGGAACCACAATAGGGCCTGAAGCAATCCTGCGCTTTTGGGGCCAGCTCCCAAGAAAGCGAGTTGAAAAATGGAGCTCAGGGGCACTGCAATTCACAAACCTGCAGAGTTAGAAATGATAACTCTCGTCCACAAATATATTGAGGGAAGGCAACGAAGAGGATTTGAAAGCAAGGCAGAATTGCAGGAAACAGATTTCAGGAGGTAGATTCGAATCGCCTTTAAAGCACAGGAAAAGCGGCAAAACCTCGACCATGATGCCCTTGGCCAAAAAGGGCGTATGCGTTTTTTCCTGAATATATTCAGGAAAAAACGCATACGCCCTTTTTGGCCAACCAAGCAACCTGGAAAGGCAAATCAGCGCTACAAAGAAGTCTCGCTTCCCATCGGTCAAAAGGGCCATGCTGAATAAAGTGTCAAAACCAGAAATGCAGGACAGGCCATGGAGAAACGGGAGCCTTGCTACGCTGATGGGCGGGATGTAAATTGCCAACAGCCACTCTGGAGAAGTGTACGGTGTGTCCTGAAACATCTAAAAAACTCAGCTTAGAGAGCATAGGGCACTTCCACTCATGGGCGTATAAATTGGGAAACCTAAAAATCAGCAAGACACAGGCACCGCAAAGTTTAGGGCTGCTCTGCTGACAAGAACCTCCACTTCGTTACACCTTAAATATCCCAGGAAAGAGAAAAATGGATAAAGAAGTTGTGGTCCATATGTATAATGGCATATCACTCAGCAATGAAATCAACATCATAAGGCTAGTAGCAGCATGATGAGAAGACTTAGGTACGACGATTCTAAGTGAAATAAGTCACACAGAAAAAGGCACTTATCATAAGATATCACTTATAGAGGGAATGTAAAAACCGCTACACTTGAACTGAATTACAAAACAGAACAGCGTCACACGTTTAGAAAACACACTATGGCTGCTTAACGGGAAAGGTGAGGTGGGGTGATACATAAAACAAGGGTATCAAATTAGCTCAGATACTGTTCAATAAACCCAATATGTAACAGACAAGACCTACTCCTTGCTCAGTGAACTGGATTCAACACCCCCTGTTCACCGCCCAAGAATATATCTGACTAGTAAGACTCTTAAAACCAATGTATTGATATCTCTCTGTAAGTGAGTCAAGTGGGTGTAAAGCGGCATAAACACAGCAGTGAAAAGAAGCTAAACCCCATTATAAAAATCAATTACTTTTAAAAACCCGTGAAACAAAGACAGTGAAAGAGAGAGAAATTCATACAGAATTCGTTCAGGGGCTGGGATGCCACCTTTATTGACCATCTCTAGACCCACAGCTGATTGAGACATAAGGGTGGACACTCTTCGGGCTGAGAGGTTTGGTGAGGTTGGGTGAGCAAACGCAGACCCTTTAAAGTAATACTGCGTGGTACCCATCCCATGGGTCCAAAATCTCCAGGTTCAAGGGCATCTTCCTACATCGAAAACATGCATGAGAAACCCAGAAGATGGTACACCGTGTGATCGGGAAAGGTTTCTAAAACGCACCTCATTTCTCATCTCCTTGTGCTCGGGCTCGCCATTACAGCCGCTTTACTAGCAATCTCCCTCCTTGGAGAATGAGCACCTTTAACCTCCTGTTCCGTACAGGTTGCAAATTTGTCCTGAGGATGAACGGGAAGAGGGGGAACCAATGAGAGACTAGGTCTAGGTGTGGGGACAGGCACAGGTCACTCTATTTTCCCATCAGGAAGAAGAATTAACCACAGGCTCAGCCTGCCGCCCGGAACCACAATAGGGCCTGAAGCAATCCTGCGCTTTTGGGGCCAGCTCCCAAGAAAGCGAGTTGAAAAATGGAGCTCAGGGGCACTGCAATTCACAAACCTGCAGAGTTAGAAATGATAACTCTCGTCCACAAATATATTGAGGGAAGGCAACGAAGAGGATTTGAAAGCAAGGCAGAATTGCAGGAAACAGATTTCAGGAGGTAGATTCGAATCGCCTTTAAAGCACAGGAAAAGCGGCAAAACCTCGACCATGATGCCCTTGGCCAAAAAGGGCGTATGCGTTTATTCCTGAATATATTCAGGAAAAAACGCATACGCCCTTTTTGGCCAACCAAGCAACCTGGAAAGGCAAATCAGCGCTACAAAGAAGTCTCGCTTCCCATCGGTCAAAAGGGCCATGCTGAATAAAGTGTCAAAACCAGAAATGCAGGACAGGCCATGGAGAAACAGGAGCCTTGCTACGCTGATGGGCGGGATGTAAATTGCCAACAGCCACTCTGGAGAAGTGTACGGTGTGTCCTGAAACATCTAAAAAACTCAGCTTAGAGAGCATAGGGCACTTCCACTCATGGGCGTATAAATTGGGAAAACTAAAAATCAGCAAGACACAGGCACCCTAAAGTTTAGGGCTGCTCTGTTGACAAGAACCTCCACTTCATTACACCTTAAATATCCCAGGAAAGGGAAAAATGGATAAAGAAGTTGTGCTCCTTATGTACAATGGAATATCACTCAGGCATGAAATCAACATCATAAGGCTAGTAGCAGCATGATGAGAAGATTTAGGTACGAGGATTCTAAGTGAAATAAGTCACACAGAAAAAGGCACTTATCATAAGATATCACTTATAGAGGGAATGTAAAAACCGCTACACTTGAACTGAATTACAAAACTAAACAGCGTCACACGTTTAGAAAACACACTATGGCTGCTTAACGGGAAAGGTGAGGTGGGGTGATGCAGAAAACAAGGGTTTCAAATTAGCTCAGATACTGTTCCATAAACCCAATATGTAACAGACAAGACCTACTCCTTGCTCAGTGAACTGGATTCAACACCCCCTGTTCACCGCCCAAGAATATATCTGACTAGTAAGACTCTTAAAACCAATGTATTGATATCTCTCTGTAAGTGAGTCAAGTGGGTGTAAAGCGGCATAAACACAGCAGTGAAAAGCAGCTAAACCCCATTATAAAAATCAATTACTTTTAAAAACCCGTGAAACAAAGACAGTGAAAGAGAGAGAAATTCATACAGAATTCGTTCAGGGGCTGGGATGCCACCTTTATTGACCATCTCTAGACCCACAGCTGATTGAGACATAAGG
Source organism: Balaenoptera borealis (assembly GCF_965194805.1). Lineage (NCBI taxonomy): Eukaryota > Metazoa > Chordata > Mammalia > Artiodactyla > Balaenopteridae > Balaenoptera > Balaenoptera borealis. The sequence continues at coordinate 95,531,174 of NC_138863.1, forward strand.
GTGGACACTCTTCGGGCTGAGAGGTTTGGTGAGGTTGGGTGAGCAAACGCAGACCCTTTAAAGTAATACTGCGTGGTACCCATCCCATGGGTCCAAAATCTCCAGGTTCAAGGGCATCTTCCTACATCGAAAACATGCTTGAGAAACCCAGAAGATGGTACACCATGTGATCGGGAAAGGTTTCTAAAACGCACCTCATTTCTCATCTCCTTGTGCTCGGGCTCGCCATTACAGCCGCTTTACTAGCAATCTCCCTCCTTGGAGAATGAGCACCTTTAACCTCCTGTTCCGTACAGGTTGCAAATTTGTCCTGAGGATGAACGGGAAGAGGGGGAACCAATGAGAGACTAGGTCTAGGTGTGGGGACAGGCACAGGTCACTCTATTTTCCCATCAGGAAGAAGAATTAACCACAGGCTCAGCCTGCCGCCCGGAACCACAATAGGGCCTGAAGCAATCCTGCGCTTTTGGGGCCAGCTCCCAAGAAAGCGAGTTGAAAAATGGAGCTCAGGGGCACTGCAATTCACAAACCTGCAGAGTTATAAATGATAACTCTCGTCCACAAATATATTGAGGGAAGGCAACGAAGAGGATTTGAAAGCAAGGCAGAATTGCAGGAAACAGATTTCAGGAGGTAGATTCGAATCGCCTTTAAAGCACAGGAAAAGCGGCAAAACCTCGACCATGATGCCCTTGGCCAAAAAGGGCGTATGCGTTTTTTCCTGAATATATTCAGGAAAAAACGCACACGCCCTTTTTGGCCAACCAAGCAACCTGGAAAGGCAAATCAGCGCTACAAAGAAGTCTCGCTTCCCATCGGTCAAAAGGGCCATGCTGAATAAAGTGTCAAAACCAGAAATGCAGGACAGGCCATGGAGAAACGGGAGCCTTGCTACGCTGATGGGCGGGATGTAAATTGCCAACAGCCACTCTGGAGAAGTGTACGGTGTGTCCTGAAACATCTAAAAAACTCAGCTTAGAGAGCATAGGGCACTTCCACTCATGGGCGTATAAATTGGGAAAACTAAAAATCAGCAAGACACAGGCACCCCAAAGTTTAGGGCTGCTCTGTTGACAAGAACCTCCACTTCATTACACCTTAAATATCCCAGGAAAGAGAAAAATGGATAAAGAAGTTGTGCTCCTTATGTACAATGGAATATCACTCAGGCATGAAATCAACATCATAAGGCTAGTAGCAGCATGATGAGTGGATTTAGGTACGACGATTCTAAGTGAAATAAGTCACACAGAAAGACACTTATCGTAAGATATCACTTATAGAGGGAATGTAAAAACCGCTACACTTGAACTGAATTACAAAACAGAACAGAGTCCCACGTTTAGAAAACACACTATGGCTGCTTAACGGGAACAGTGAGGTGGGGTGACGCATAAAACAAGGGTTTCAAATTAGCTCAGATAGCTTTCCATAAACCCAATATGTAATAGACAAGACCTACTCCTTGCTCAGTGAACTGGACGCAAAAACACCCTATACACCGCCCAAGAATATATCTGACTAGGAAGAATCTTCAAAGCTATGTATTGATATCTCTCTGTAAGTGAGTCACGTGGGTGTAAAGCACCATAAAAACAGCAGTGAAAAGCAGCTAAACCCCATTATAAAAATCAATTACTTTTAAAAACCCATGAAACAAAGACAGTGAAAGAGAGAGAAATCCTTACAAAATTCGTTCAGGGGCTGTGATGCCACCTGGATTGACCATATCTAGACCCACAGCTCATTGAGACATAAGGGTGGACACTCTTGGGGCTGAGAGTTTCGGTGAGGTTGGGTGAGCAAACGCAGACCCTTTAAAGTAATACTGCGTGGTACCCATCCCATAGGTCCCAAATCTCCAGCTTCAAGGGCATCTTCCTACATCGAAAACATGCATGAGAAACCCAGAAGATGGTACACCATGTGATCGGGAAAGATTTCTAAAACGCACCTCATTTCTCATCTCCTTGTGCTCGGGTTCGCCATTCCAGCCGCTTTACTAGCAATCTCCCTCCTTGGAGAATGAGCCCTTTTAACCTCCTGTTCCGAACAGGTTGCAATTTGTCCTGAGGATGAACGGGAAGAGGGGGAACCAATGAGAGACTAGGTCTAGGTGTGGGGACAGGCACAGGTCACTCTATTTTCCCATCAGGAAGAAGAATTAACCACAGGCTCAGCCTGCCGCCCGGAACCACAATAGGGCCTGAAGCAATCCTGCGCTTTTGGGGCCAGCTCCCAAGAAAGCGAGTTGAAAAATGGAGCTCAGGGGCACTGCAATTCACAAACCTGCAGAGTTAGAAATGATAACTCTCGTCCACAAATATATTGAGGGAAGGCAACGAAGAGGATTTGAAAGCAAGGCAGAATTGCAGGAAACAGATTTCAGGAGGTAGATTCGAATCGCCTTTAAAGCACAGGAAAAGCGGCAAAACCTCGACCATGATGCCCTTGGCCAAAAAGGGCGTATGCGTTTTTTCCTGAATATATTCAGGAAAAAACGCATACGCCCTTTTTGGCCAACCAAGCAACCTGGAAAGGCAAATCAGCGCTACAAAGAAGTCTCGCTTCCCATCGGTCAAAAGGGCCATGCTGAATAAAGTGTCAAAACCAGAAATGCAGGACAGGCCATGGAGAAACGGGAGCCTTGCTACGCTGATGGGCGGGATGTAAATTGCCAACAGCCACTCTGGAGAAGTGTACGGTGTGTCCTGAAACATCTAAAAAACTCAGCTTAGAGAGCATAGGGCACTTCCACTCATGGGCGTATAAATTGGGAAACCTAAAAATCAGCAAGACACAGGCACCGCAAAGTTTAGGGCTGCTCTGTTGACAAGAACCTCCACTTCGTTACACCTTAAATATCCCAGGAAAGAGAAAAATGGATAAAGAAGTTGTGGTCCATATGTATAATGGCATATCACTCAGCAATGAAATCAACATCATAAGGCTAGTAGCAGCATGATGAGAAGACTTAGGTACGACGATTCTAAGTGAAATAAGTCACACAGAAAAAGGCACTTATCATAAGATATCACTTATAGAGGGAATGTAAAAACCGCTACACTTGAACTGAATTACAAAACAGAACAGCGTCACACGTTTAGAAAACACACTATGGCTGCTTAACGGGAAAGGTGAGGTGGGGTGATACATAAAACAAGGGTATCAAATTAGCTCAGATACTGTTCAATAAACCCAATATGTAACAGACAAGACCTACTCCTTGCTCAGTGAACTGGATTCAACACCCCCTGTTCACCGCCCAAGAATATATCTGACTAGTAAGACTCTTAAAACCAATGTATTGATATCTCTCTGTAAGTGAGTCAAGTGGGTGTAAAGCGGCATAAACACAGCAGTGAAAAGAAGCTAAACCCCATTATAAAAATCAATTACTTTTAAAAACCCGTGAAACAAAGACAGTGAAAGAGAGAGAAATTCATACAGAATTCGTTCAGGGGCTGGGATGCCACCTTTATTGACCATCTCTAGACCCACAGCTGATTGAGACATAAGGGTGGACACTCTTCGGGCTGAGAGGTTTGGTGAGGTTGGGTGAGCAAACGCAGACCCTTTAAAGTAATACTGCGTGGTACCCATCCCATGGGTCCAAAATCTCCAGGTTCAAGGGCATCTTCCTACATCGAAAACATGCATGAGAAACCCAGAAGATGGTACACCGTGTGATCGGGAAAGGTTTCTAAAACGAACCTCATTTCTCATCTCCTTGTGCTCGGGCTGGCCATTACAGCCGCTTTACTAGCAATCTCCCTCCTTGGAGAATGAGCACCTTTAACCTCCTGTTCCGTACAGGTTGCAAATTTGTCCTGAGGATGAACGGGAAGAGGGGGAACCAATGAGAGACTAGGTCTAGGTGTGGGGACAGGCACAGGTCACTCTATTTTCCCATCAGGAAGAAGAATTAACCACAGGCTCAGCCTGCCGCCCGGAACCACAATAGGGCCTGAAGCAATCCTGCGCTTTTGGGGCCAGCTCCCAAGAAAGCGAGTTGAAAAATGGAGCTCAGGGGCACTGCAATTCACAAACCTGCAGAGTTATAAACGATAACTCTCGTCCACAAATATATTGAGGGAAGGCAACGAAGAGGATTTGAAAGCAAGGCAGAATTGCAGGAAACAGATTTCAGGAGGTAGATTCGAATCGCCTTTAAAGCACAGGAAAAGCGGCAAAACCTCGACCATGATGCCCTTGGCCAAAAAGGGCGTATGCGTTTATTCCTGAATATATTCAGGAAAAAACGCATACGCCCTTTTTGGCCAACCAAGCAACCTGGAAAGGCAAATCAGTGCTACAAAGAAGTCTCGCTTCCCATCGGTCAAAAGGGCCATGCTGAATAAAGTGTCAAAACCAGAAATGCAGGACAGGCCATGGAGAAACAGGAGCCTTGCTACGCTGATGGGCGGGATGTAAATTGCCAACAGCCACTCTGGAGAAGTGTACGGTGTGTCCTGAAACATCTAAAAAACTCAGCTTAGAGAGCATAGGGCACTTCCACTCATGGGCGTATAAATTGGGAAAACTAAAAATCAGCAAGACACAGGCACCCTAAAGTTTAGGGCTGCTCTGTTGACAAGAACCTCCACTTCATTACACCTTAAATATCCCAGGAAAGGGAAAAATGGATAAAGAAGTTGTGCTCCTTATGTACAATGGAATATCACTCAGGCATGAAATCAACATCATAAGGCTAGTAGCAGCATGATGAGAAGATTTAGGTACGAGGATTCTAAGTGAAATAAGTCACACAGAAAAAGGCACTTATCATAAGATATCACTTATAGAGGGAATGTAAAAACCGCTACACTTGAACTGAATTACAAAACTAAACAGCGTCACACGTTTAGAAAACACACTATGGCTGCTTAACGGGAAAGGTGAGGTGGGGTGATGTAGAAAACAAGGGTTTCAAATTAGCTCAGATACTGTTCCATAAACCCAATATGTAACAGACAAGACCTACTCCTTGCTCAGTGAACTGGATTCAACACCCCCTGTTCACCGCCCAAGAATATATCTGACTAGTAAGACTCTTAAAACCAATGTATTGATATCTCTCTGTAAGTGAGTCAAGTGGGTGTAAAGCGGCATAAACACAGCAGTGAAAAGCAGCTAAACCCCATTATAAAAATCAATTACTTTTAAAAACCCGTGAAACAAAGACAGTGAAAGAGAGAGAAATTCATACAGAATTCGTTCAGGGGCTGGGATGCCACCTTTATTGACCATCTCTAGACCCACAGCTGATTGAGACATAAGGGTGGACACTCTTCGGGCTGAGAGGTTTGGTGAGGTTGGGTGAGCAAACGCAGACCCTTTAAAGTAATACTGCGTGGTACCCATCCCATGGGTCCAAAATCTCCAGGTTCAAGGGCATCTTCCTACATCGAAAACATGCATGAGAAACCCAGAAGATGGTACACCGTGTGATCGGGAAAGGTTTCTAAAACGCACCTCATTTCTCATCTCCTTGTGCTCGGGCTCGCCATTCCAGCCGCTTTACTAGCAATCTCCCTCCTTGGAGAATGAGCACCTTTAACCTCCTGTTCCGTACAGGTTGCAAATTTGTCCTGAGGATGAACGGGAAGAGGGGGAACCAATGAGAGACTAGGTCTAGGTGTGGGGACAGGCACAGGTCACTCTATTTTCCCATCAGGAAGAAGAATTAACCACAGGCTCAGCCTGCCGCCCGGAACCACAATAGGGCCTGAAGCAATCCTGCGCTTTTGGGGCCAGCTCCCAAGAAAGCGAGTTGAAAAATGGAGCTCAGGGGCACTGCAATTCACAAACCTGCAGAGTTAGAAATGATAACTCTCGTCCACAAATATATTGAGGGAAGGCAACGAAGAGGATTTGAAAGCAAGGCAGAATTGCAGGAAACAGATTTCAGGAGGTAGATTCCAATCGCCTTTAAAGCACAGGAAAAGCGGCAAAACCTCGACCATGATGCCCTTGGCCAAAAAGGGCGTATGCGTTTTTTCCTGAATATATTCAGGAAAAAACGCATACGCCCTTTTTGGCCAACCAAGCAACCTGGAAAGGCAAATCAGCGCTACAAAGAAGTCTCGCTTCCCATCGGTCAAAAGGGCCATGCTGAATAAAGTGTCAAAACCAGAAATGCAGGACAGGCCATGGAGAAACGGGAGCCTTGCTACGCTGATGGGCGGGATGTAAATTGCCAACAGCCACTCTGGAGAAGTGTACGGTGTGTCCTGAAACATCTAAAAAACTCAGCTTAGAGAGCATAGGGCACTTCCACTCATGGGCGTATAAATTGGGAAAACTAAAAATCAGCAAGACACAGGCACCCCAAAGTTTAGGGCTGCTCTGTTGACAAGAACCTCCACTTCATTACACCTTAAATATCCCAGGAAATAGAAAAATGGATAAAGAAGTTGTACTCCTTATGCACAATGGAATATCACTCAGGCATGAAATCAACGTCATAAGGCTAGTAGCAGCATGATGAGTGGATTTAGGTACGACGATTCTAAGTGAAATAAGTCACACAGAAAGACACTTATCGTAAGATATCACTTATAGAGGGAATGTAAAAACCGCTACACTTGAACTGAATTACAAAACAGAACAGAGTCCCACGTTTAGAAAACACACTATGGCTGCTTAACGGGAACAGTGAGGTGGGGTGACGCATAAAACAAGGGTTTCAAATTAGCTCAGATAGCTTTCCATAAACCCAATATGTAATAGACAAGACCTACTCCTTGCTCAGTGAACTGGACGCAAAAACACCCTATACACCGCCCAAGAATATATCTGACTAGGAAGAATCTTCAAAGCTATGTATTGATATCTCTCTGTAAGTGAGTCACGTGGGTGTAAAGCACCATAAAAACAGCAGTGAAAAGCAGCTAAACCCCATTATAAAAATCAATTACTTTTAAAAACCCGTGAAACAAAGACAGTGAAAGAGAGAGAAATCCTTACAAAATTCGTTCAGGGGCTGTGATGCCACCTGGATTGACCATATCTAGATCCACAGCTCATTGAGACATAAGGGTGGACACTCTTGGGGCTGAGAGTTTCGGTGAGGTTGGGTGAGCAAACGCAGACCCTTTAAAGTAATACTGCGTGGTACCCATCCCATAGGTCCCAAATCTCCAGCTTCAAGGGCATCTTCCTACATCGAAAACATGCATGAGAAACCCAGAAGATGGTACACCATGTGATCGGGAAAGATTTCTAAAACGCACCTCATTTCTCATCTCCTTGTGCTCGGGTTCGCCATTCCAGCCACTTTACTAGCAATCTCCCTCCTTGGAGAATGAGCCCTTTTAACCTCCTGTTCCGAACAGGTTGCAATTTGTCCTGAGGATGAACGGGAAGAGGGGGAACCAATGAGAGACTAGGTCTAGGTGTGGGGACAGGCACAGGTCACTCTATTTTCCCATCAGGAAGAAGAATTAACCACAGGCTCAGCCTGCCGCCCGGAACCACAATAGGGCCTGAAGCAATCCTGCGCTTTTGGGGCCAGCTCCCAAGAAAGCGAGTTGAAAAATGGAGCTCAGGGGCACTGCAATTCACAAACCTGCAGAGTTAGAAATGATAACTCTCGTCCACAAATATATTGAGGGAAGGCAACGAAGAGGATTTGAAAGCAAGGCAGAATTGCAGGAAACAGATTTCAGGAGGTAGATTCGAATCGCCTTTAAAGCACAGGAAAAGCGGCAAAACCTCGACCATGATGCCCTTGGCCAAAAAGGGCGTATGCGTTTTTTCCTGAATATATTCAGGAAAAAACGCATACGCCCTTTTTGGCCAACCAAGCAACCTGGAAAGGCAAATCAGCGCTACAAAGAAGTCTCGCTTCCCATCGGTCAAAAGGGCCATGCTGAATAAAGTGTCAAAACCAGAAATGCAGGACAGGCCATGGAGAAACGGGAGCCTTGCTACGCTGATGGGCGGGATGTAAATTGCCAACAGCCACTCTGGAGAAGTGTACGGTGTGTCCTGAAACATCTAAAAAACTCAGCTTAGAGAGCATAGGGCACTTCCACTCATGGGCGTATAAATTGGGAAACCTAAAAATCAGCAAGACACAGGCACCGCAAAGTTTAGGGCTGCTCTGCTGACAAGAACCTCCACTTCGTTACACCTTAAATATCCCAGGAAAGAGAAAAATGGATAAAGAAGTTGTGGTCCATATGTATAATGGCATATCACTCAGCAATGAAATCAACATCATAAGGCTAGTAGCAGCATGATGAGAAGACTTAGGTACGACGATTCTAAGTGAAATAAGTCACACAGAAAAAGGCACTTATCATAAGATATCACTTATAGAGGGAATGTAAAAACCGCTACACTTGAACTGAATTACAAAACAGAACAGCGTCACACGTTTAGAAAACACACTATGGCTGCTTAACGGGAAAGGTGAGGTGGGGTGATACATAAAACAAGGGTATCAAATTAGCTCAGATACTGTTCAATAAACCCAATATGTAACAGACAAGACCTACTCCTTGCTCAGTGAACTGGATTCAACACCCCCTGTTCACCGCCCAAGAATATATCTGACTAGTAAGACTCTTAAAACCAATGTATTGATATCTCTCTGTAAGTGAGTCAAGTGGGTGTAAAGCGGCATAAACACAGCAGTGAAAAGAAGCTAAACCCCATTATAAAAATCAATTACTTTTAAAAACCCGTGAAACAAAGACAGTGAAAGAGAGAGAAATTCATACAGAATTCGTTCAGGGGCTGGGATGCCACCTTTATTGACCATCTCTAGACCCACAGCTGATTGAGACATAAGGGTGGACACTCTTCGGGCTGAGAGGTTTGGTGAGGTTGGGTGAGCAAACGCAGACCCTTTAAAGTAATACTGCGTGGTACCCATCCCATGGGTCCAAAATCTCCAGGTTCAAGGGCATCTTCCTACATCGAAAACATGCATGAGAAACCCAGAAGATGGTACACCGTGTGATCGGGAAAGGTTTCTAAAACGCACCTCATTTCTCATCTCCTTGTGCTCGGGCTCGCCATTACAGCCGCTTTACTAGCAATCTCCCTCCTTGGAGAATGAGCACCTTTAACCTCCTGTTCCGTACAGGTTGCAAATTTGTCCTGAGGATGAACGGGAAGAGGGGGAACCAATGAGAGACTAGGTCTAGGTGTGGGGACAGGCACAGGTCACTCTATTTTCCCATCAGGAAGAAGAATTAACCACAGGCTCAGCCTGCCGCCCGGAACCACAATAGGGCCTGAAGCAATCCTGCGCTTTTGGGGCCAGCTCCCAAGAAAGCGAGTTGAAAAATGGAGCTCAGGGGCACTGCAATTCACAAACCTGCAGAGTTAGAAATGATAACTCTCGTCCACAAATATATTGAGGGAAGGCAACGAAGAGGATTTGAAAGCAAGGCAGAATTGCAGGAAACAGATTTCAGGAGGTAGATTCGAATCGCCTTTAAAGCACAGGAAAAGCGGCAAAACCTCGACCATGATGCCCTTGGCCAAAAAGGGCGTATGCGTTTTTTCCTGAATATATTCAGGAAAAAACGCATACGCCCTTTTTGGCCAACCAAGCAACCTGGAAAGGCAAATCAGCGCTACAAAGAAGTCTCGCTTCCCATCGGTCAAAAGGGCCATGCTGAATAAAGTGTCAAAACCAGAAATGCAGGACAGGCCATGGAGAAACGGGAGCCTTGCTACGCTGATGGGCGGGATGTAAATTGCCAACAGCCACTCTGGAGAAGTGTACGGTGTGTCCTGAAACATCTAAAAAACTCAGCTTAGAGAGCATAGGGCACTTCCACTCATGGGCGTATAAATTGGGAAAACTAAAAATCAGCAAGACACAGGCACCCCAAAGTTTAGGGCTGCTCTGTTGACAAGAACCTCCACTTCATTACACCTTAAATATCCCAGGAAAGAGAAAAATGGATAAAGAAGTTGTAGTCCTTATGCACAATGGAATATCACTCAGGCATGAAATCAACGTCATAAGGCTAGTAGCAGCATGATGAGTGGATTTAGGTACGACGATTCTAAGTGAAATAAGTCACACAGAAAGACACTTATCGTAAGATATCACTTATAGAGGGAATGTAAAAACCGCTACACTTGAACTGAATTACAAAACAGAACAGAGTCCCACGTTTAGAAAACACACTATGGCTGCTTAACGGGAAAGGTGAGGTGGGGTGATGCAGAAAACAAGGGTTTCAAATTAGCTCAGATACTGTTCCATAAACCCAATATGTAACAGACAAGACCTACTCCTTGCTCAGTGAACTGGATTCAACACCCCCTGTTCACCGCCCAAGAATATATCTGACTAGTAAGACTCTTAAAACCAATGTATTGATATCTCTCTGTAAGTGAGTCAAGTGGGTGTAAAGCGGCATAAACACAGCAGTGAAAAGCAGCTAAACCCCATTATAAAAATCAATTACTTTTAAAAACCCGTGAAACAAAGACAGTGAAAGAGAGAGAAATTCATACAGAATTCGTTCAGGGGCTGGGATGCCACCTTTATTGACCATCTCTAGACCCACAGCTGATTGAGACATAAGGGTGGACACTCTTCGGGCTGAGAGGTTTGGTGAGGTTGGGTGAGCAAACGCAGACCCTTTAAAGTAATACTGCGTGGTACCCATCCCATGGGTCCAAAATCTCCAGGTTCAAGGGCATCTTCCTACATCGAAAACATGCTTGAGAAACCCAGAAGATGGTACACCATGTGATCGGGAAAGGTTTCTAAAACGCACCTCATTTCTCATCTCCTTGTGCTCGGGCTCGCCATTACAGCCGCTTTACTAGCAATCTCCCTCCTTGGAGAATGAGCACCTTTAACCTCCTGTTCCGTACAGGTTGCAAATTTGTCCTGAGGATGAACGGGAAGAGGGGGAACCAATGAGAGACTAGGTCTAGGTGTGGGGACAGGCACAGGTCACTCTATTTTCCCATCAGGAAGAAGAATTAACCACAGGCTCAGCCTGCCGCCCGGAACCACAATAGGGCCTGAAGCAATCCTGCGCTTTTGGGGCCAGCTCCCAAGAAAGCGAGTTGAAAAATGGAGCTCAGGGGCACTGCAATTCACAAACCTGCAGAGTTATAAATGATAACTCTCGTCCACAAATATATTGAGGGAAGGCAACGAAGAGGATTTGAAAGCAAGGCAGAATTGCAGGAAACAGATTTCAGGAGGTAGATTCGAATCGCCTTTAAAGCACAGGAAAAGCGGCAAAACCTCGACCATGATGCCCTTGGCCAAAAAGGGCGTATGCGTTTTTTCCTGAATATATTCAGGAAAAAACGCACACGCCCTTTTTGGCCAACCAAGCAACCTGGAAAGGCAAATCAGCGCTACAAAGAAGTCTCGCTTCCCATCGGTCAAAAGGGCCATGCTGAATAAAGTGTCAAAACCAGAAATGCAGGACAGGCCATGGAGAAACGGGAGCCTTGCTACGCTGATGGGCGGGATGTAAATTGCCAACAGCCACTCTGGAGAAGTGTACGGTGTGTCCTGAAACATATAAAAAACTCAGCTTAGAGAGCATAGGGCACTTCCACTCATGGGCGTATAAATTGGGAAAACTAAAAATCAGCAAGACACAGGCACCCCAAAGTTTAGGGCTGCTCTGTTGACAAGAACCTCCACTTCATTACACCTTAAATATCCCAGGAAAGAGAAAAATGGATAAAGAAGTTGTGCTCCTTATGTACAATGGAATATCACTCAGGCATGAAATCAACATCATAAGGCTAGTAGCAGCATGATGAGTGGATTTAGGTACGACGATTCTAAGTGAAATAAGTCACACAGAAAGACACTTATCGTAAGATATCACTTATAGAGGGAATGTAAAAACCGCTACACTTGAACTGAATTACAAAACAGAACAGAGTCCCACGTTTAGAAAACACACTATGGCTGCTTAACGGGAACAGTGAGGTGGGGTGACGCATAAAACAAGGGTTTCAAATTAGCTCAGATAGCTTTCCATAAACCCAATATGTAATAGACAAGACCTACTCCTTGCTCAGTGAACTGGACGCAAAAACACCCTATACACCGCCCAAGAATATATCTGACTAGGAAGAATCTTCAAAGCTATGTATTGATATCTCTCTGTAAGTGAGTCACGTGGGTGTAAAGCACCATAAAAACAGCAGTGAAAAGCAGCTAAACCCCATTATAAAAATCAATTACTTTTAAAAACCCATGAAACAAAGACAGTGAAAGAGAGAGAAATCCTTACAAAATTCGTTCAGGGGCTGTGATGCCACCTGGATTGACCATATCTAGACCCACAGCTCATTGAGACATAAGGGTGGACACTCTTGGGGCTGAGAGTTTCGGTGAGGTTGGGTGAGCAAACGCAGACCCTTTAAAGTAATACTGCGTGGTACCCATCCCATAGGTCCCAAATCTCCAGCTTCAAGGGCATCTTCCTACATCGAAAACATGCATGAGAAACCCAGAAGATGGTACACCATGTGATCGGGAAAGATTTCTAAAACGCACCTCATTTCTCATCTCCTTGTGCTCGGGTTCGCCATTCCAGCCACTTTACTAGCAATCTCCCTCCTTGGAGAATGAGCACCTTTAACCTCCTGTTCCGTACAGGTTGCAAATTTGTCCTGAGGATGAACGGGAAGAGGGGGAACCAATGAGAGACTAGGTCTAGGTGTGGGGACAGGCACAGGTCACTCTATTTTCCCATCAGGAAGAAGAATTAACCACAGGCTCAGCCTGCCGCCCGGAACCACAATAGGGCCTGAAGCAATCCTGCGCTTTTGGGGCCAGCTCCCAAGAAAGCGAGTTGAAAAATGGAGCTCAGGGGCACTGCAATTCACAAACCTGCAGAGTTAGAAATGATAACTCTCGTCCACAAATATATTGAGGGAAGGCAACGAAGAGGATTTGAAAGCAAGGCAGAATTGCAGGAAACAGATTTCAGGAGGTAGATTCGAATCGCCTTTAAAGCACAGGAAAAGCGGCAAAACCTCGACCATGATGCCCTTGGCCAAAAAGGGCGTATGCGTTTTTTCCTGAATATATTCAGGAAAAAACGCATACGCCCTTTTTGGCCAACCAAGCAACCTGGAAAGGCAAATCAGCGCTACAAAGAAGTCTCGCTTCCCATCGGTCAAAAGGGCCATGCTGAATAAAGTGTCAAAACCAGAAATGCAGGACAGGCCATGGAGAAACGGGAGCCTTGCTACGCTGATGGGCGGGATGTAAATTGCCAACAGCCACTCTGGAGAAGTGTACGGTGTGTCCTGAAACATCTAAAAAACTCAGCTTAGAGAGCATAGGGCACTTCCACTCATGGGCGTATAAATTGGGAAACCTAAAAATCAGCAAGACACAGGCACCGCAAAGTTTAGGGCTGCTCTGCTGACAAGAACCTCCACTTCGTTACACCTTAAATATCCCAGGAAAGAGAAAAATGGATAAAGAAGTTGTGGTCCATATGTATAATGGCATATCACTCAGCAATGAAATCAACATCATAAGGCTAGTAGCAGCATGATGAGAAGACTTAGGTACGACGATTCTAAGTGAAATAAGTCACACAGAAAAAGGCACTTATCATAAGATATCACTTATAGAGGGAATGTAAAAACCGCTACACTTGAACTGAATTACAAAACAGAACAGCGTCACACGTTTAGAAAACACACTATGGCTGCTTAACGGGAAAGGTGAGGTGGGGTGATACATAAAACAAGGGTATCAAATTAGCTCAGATACTGTTCAATAAACCCAATATGTAACAGACAAGACCTACTCCTTGCTCAGTGAACTGGATTCAACACCCCCTGTTCACCGCCCAAGAATATATCTGACTAGTAAGACTCTTAAAACCAATGTATTGATATCTCTCTGTAAGTGAGTCAAGTGGGTGTAAAGCGGCATAAACACAGCAGTGAAAAGCAGCTAAACCCCATTATAAAAATCAATTACTTTTAAAAACCCGTGAAACAAAGACAGTGAAAGAGAGAGAAATTCATACAGAATTCGTTCAGGGGCTGGGATGCCACCTTTATTGACCATCTCTAGACCCACAGCTGATTGAGACATAAGGGTGGACACTCTTCGGGCTGAGAGGTTTGGTGAGGTTGGGTGAGCAAACGCAGACCCTTTAAAGTAATACTGCGTGGTACCCATCCCATGGGTCCAAAATCTCCAGGTTCAAGGGCATCTTCCTACATCGAAAACATGCATGAGAAACCCAGAAGATGGTACACCGTGTGATCGGGAAAGGTTTCTAAAACGCACCTCATTTCTCATCTCCTTGTGCTCGGGCTCGCCATTCCAGCCGCTTTACTAGCAATCTCCCTCCTTGGAGAATGAGCACCTTTAACCTCCTGTTCCGTACAGGTTGCAAATTTGTCCTGAGGATGAACGGGAAGAGGGGGAACCAATGAGAGACTAGGTCTAGGTGTGGGGACAGGCACAGGTCACTCTATTTTCCCATCAGGAAGAAGAATTAACCACAGGCTCAGCCTGCCGCCCGGAACCACAATAGGGCCTGAAGCAATCCTGCGCTTTTGGGGCCAGCTCCCAAGAAAGCGAGTTGAAAAATGGAGCTCAGGGGCACTGCAATTCACAAACCTGCAGAGTTAGAAATGATAACTCTCGTCCACAAATATATTGAGGGAAGGCAACGAAGAGGATTTGAAAGCAAGGCAGAATTGCAGGAAACAGATTTCAGGAGGTAGATTCGAATCGCCTTTAAAGCACAGGAAAAGCGGCAAAACCTCGACCATGATGCCCTTGGCCAAAAAGGGCGTATGCGTTTTTTCCTGAATATATTCAGGAAAAAACGCACACGCCCTTTTTGGCCAACCAAGCAACCTGGAAAGGCAAATCAGCGCTACAAAGAAGTCTCGCTTCCCATCGGTCAAAAGGGCCATGCTGAATAAAGTGTCAAAACCAGAAATGCAGGACAGGCCATGGAGAAACGGGAGCCTTGCTACGCTGATGGGCGGGATGTAAATTGCCAACAGCCACTCTGGAGAAGTGTACGGTGTGTCCTGAAACATCTAAAAAACTCAGCTTAGAGAGCATAGGGCACTTCCACTCATGGGCGTATAAATTGGGAAAACTAAAAATCAGCAAGACACAGGCACCCCAAAGTTTAGGGCTGCTCTGTTGACAAGAACCTCCACTTCATTACACCTTAAATATCCCAGGAAAGAGAAAAATGGATAAAGAAGTTGTAGTCCTTATGCACAATGGAATATCACTCAGGCATGAAATCAACGTCATAAGGCTAGTAGCAGCATGATGAGTGGATTTAGGTACGACGATTCTAAGTGAAATAAGTCACACAGAAAGACACTTATCGTAAGATATCACTTATAGAGGGAATGTAAAAACCGCTACACTTGAACTGAATTACAAAACAGAACAGAGTCCCACGTTTAGAAAACACACTATGGCTGCTTAACGGGAACAGTGAGGTGGGGTGACGCATAAAACAAGGGTTTCAAATTAGCTCAGATAGCTTTCCATAAACCCAATATGTAATAGACAAGACCTACTCCTTGCTCAGTGAACTGGACGCAAAAACACCCTATACACCGCCCAAGAATATATCTGACTAGGAAGAATCTTCAAAGCTATGTATTGATATCTCTCTGTAAGTGAGTCACGTGGGTGTAAAGCACCATAAAAACAGCAGTGAAAAGCAGCTAAACCCCATTATAAAAATCAATTACTTTTAAAAACCCGTGAAACAAAGACAGTGAAAGAGAGAGAAATCCTTACAAAATTCGTTCAGGGGCTGTGATGCCACCTGGATTGACCATATCTAGATCCACAGCTCATTGAGACATAAGGGTGGACACTCTTGGGGCTGAGAGTTTCGGTGAGGTTGGGTGAGCAAACGCAGACCCTTTAAAGTAATACTGCGTGGTACCCATCCCATAGGTCCCAAATCTCCAGCTTCAAGGGCATCTTCCTACATCGAAAACATGCATGAGAAACCCAGAAGATGCTACACCATGTGATCGGGAAAGATTTCTAAAACGCACCTCATTTCTCATCTCCTTGTGCTCGGGTTCGCCATTCCAGCCGCTTTACTAGCAATCTCCCTCCTTGGAGAATGAGCCCTTTTAACCTCCTGTTCCGAACAGGTTGCAATTTGTCCTGAGGATGAACGGGAAGAGGGGGAACCAATGAGAGACTAGGTCTAGGTGTGGGGACAGGCACAGGTCACTCTATTTTCCCATCAGGAAGAAGAATTAACCACAGGCTCAGCCTGCCGCCCGGAACCACAATAGGGCCTGAAGCAATCCTGCGCTTTTGGGGCCAGCTCCCAAGAAAGCGAGTTGAAAAATGGAGCTCAGGGGCACTGCAATTCACAAACCTGCAGAGTTAGAAATGATAACTCTCGTCCACAAATATATTGAGGGAAGGCAACGAAGAGGATTTGAAAGCAAGGCAGAATTGCAGGAAACAGATTTCAGGAGGTAGATTCGAATCGCCTTTAAAGCACAGGAAAAGCGGCAAAACCTCGACCATGATGCCCTTGGCCAAAAAGGGCGTATGCGTTTTTTCCTGAATATATTCAGGAAAAAACGCACACGCCCTTTTTGGCCAACCAAGCAACCTGGAAAGGCAAATCAGCGCTACAAAGAAGTCTCGCTTCCCATCGGTCAAAAGGGCCATGCTGAATAAAGTGTCAAAACCAGAAATGCAGGACAGGCCATGGAGAAACGGGAGCCTTGCTACGCTGATGGGCGGGATGTAAATTGCCAACAGCCACTCTGGAGAAGTGTACGGTGTGTCCTGAAACATCTAAAAAACTCAGCTTAGAGAGCATAGGGCACTTCCACTCATGGGCGTATAAATTGGGAAACCTAAAAATCAGCAAGACACAGGCACCGCAAAGTTTAGGGCTGCTCTGCTGACAAGAACCTCCACTTCGTTACACCTTAAATATCCCAGGAAAGAGAAAAATGGATAAAGAAGTTGTGGTCCATATGTATAATGGCATATCACTCAGCAATGAAATCAACATCATAAGGCTAGTAGCAGCATGATGAGAAGACTTAGGTACGACGATTCTAAGTGAAATAAGTCACACAGAAAAAGGCACTTATCATAAGATATCACTTATAGAGGGAATGTAAAAACCGCTACACTTGAACTGAATTACAAAACAGAACAGCGTCACACGTTTAGAAAACACACTATGGCTGCTTAACGGGAAAGGTGAGGTGGGGTGATACATAAAACAAGGGTATCAAATTAGCTCAGATACTGTTCAATAAACCCAATATGTAACAGACAAGACCTACTCCTTGCTCAGTGAACTGGATTCAACACCCCCTGTTCACCGCCCAAGAATATATCTGACTAGTAAGACTCTTAAAACCAATGTATTGATATCTCTCTGTAAGTGAGTCAAGTGGGTGTAAAGCGGCATAAACACAGCAGTGAAAAGAAGCTAAACCCCATTATAAAAATCAATTACTTTTAAAAACCCGTGAAACAAAGACAGTGAAAGAGAGAGAAATTCATACAGAATTCGTTCAGGGGCTGGGATGCCACCTTTATTGACCATCTCTAGACCCACAGCTGATTGAGACATAAGGGTGGACACTCTTCGGGCTGAGAGGTTTGGTGAGGTTGGGTGAGCAAACGCAGACCCTTTAAAGTAATACTGCGTGGTACCCATCCCATGGGTCCAAAATCTCCAGGTTCAAGGGCATCTTCCTACATCGAAAACATGCATGAGAAACCCAGAAGATGGTACACCGTGTGATCGGGAAAGGTTTCTAAAACGCACCTCATTTCTCATCTCCTTGTGCTCGGGCTCGCCATTACAGCCGCTTTACTAGCAATCTCCCTCCTTGGAGAATGAGCACCTTTAACCTCCTGTTCTGTACAGGTTGCAAATTTGTCCTGAGGATGAACGGGAAGAGGGGGAACCAATGAGAGACTAGGTCTAGGTGTGGGGACAGGCACAGGTCACTCTATTTTCCCATCAGGAAGAAGAATTAACCACAGGCTCAGCCTGCCGCCCGGAACCACAATAGGGCCTGAAGCAATCCTGCGCTTTTGGGGCCAGCTCCCAAGAAAGCGAGTTGAAAAATGGAGCTCAGGGGCACTGCAATTCACAAACCTGCAGAGTTAGAAATGATAACTCTCGTCCACAAATATATTGAGGGAAGGCAACGAAGAGGATTTGAAAGCAAGGCAGAATTGCAGGAAACAGATTTCAGGAGGTAGATTCGAATCGCCTTTAAAGCACAGGAAAAGCGGCAAAACCTCGACCATGATGCCCTTGGCCAAAAAGGGCGTATGCGTTTTTTCCTGAATATATTCAGGAAAAAACGCATACGCCCTTTTTGGCCAACCAAGCAACCTGGAAAGGCAAATCAGCGCTACAAAGAAGTCTCGCTTCCCATCGGTCAAAAGGGCCATGCTGAATAAAGTGTCAAAACCAGAAATGCAGGACAGGCCATGGAGAAACGGGAGCCTTGCTACGCTGATGGGCGGGATGTAAATTGCCAACAGCCACTCTGGAGAAGTGTACGGTGTGTCCTGAAACATCTAAAAAACTCAGCGTAGAGAGCATAGGGCACTTCCACTCATGGGCGTATAAATTGGGAAAACTAAAAATCAGCAAGACACAGGCACCCCAAAGTTTAGGGCTGCTCTGTTGACAAGAACCTCCACTTCATTACACCTTAAATATCCCAGGAAAGAGAAAAATGGATAAAGAAGTTGTAGTCCTTATGCACAATGGAATATCACTCAGGCATGAAATCAACGTCATAAGGCTAGTAGCAGCATGATGAGTGGATTTAGGTACGACGATTCTAAGTGAAATAAGTCACACAGAAAGACACTTATCGTAAGATATCACTTATAGAGGGAATGTAAAAACCGCTACACTTGAACTGAATTACAAAACAGAACAGAGTCCCACGTTTAGAAAACACACTATGGCTGCTTAACGGGAACAGTGAGGTGGGGTGACGCATAAAACAAGGGTTTCAAATTAGCTCAGATAGCTTTCCATAAACCCAATATGTAATAGACAAGACCTACTCCTTGCTCAGTGAACTGGACGCAAAAACACCCTATACACCGCCCAAGAATATATCTGACTAGGAAGAATCTTCAAAGCTATGTATTGATATCTCTCTGTAAGTGAGTCACGTGGGTGTAAAGCACCATAAAAACAGCAGTGAAAAGCAGCTAAACCCCATTATAAAAATCAATTACTTTTAAAAACCCGTGAAACAAAGACAGTGAAAGAGAGAGAAATCCTTACAAAATTCGTTCAGGGGCTGTGATGCCACCTGGATTGACCATATCTAGATCCACAGCTCATTGAGACATAAGGGTGGACACTCTTGGGGCTGAGAGTTTCGGTGAGGTTGGGTGAGCAAACGCAGACCCTTTAAAGTAATACTGCGTGGTACCCATCCCATAGGTCCCAAATCTCCAGCTTCAAGGGCATCTTCCTACATCGAAAACATGCATGAGAAACCCAGAAGATGCTACACCATGTGATCGGGAAAGATTTCTAAAACGCACCTCATTTCTCATCTCCTTGTGCTCGGGTTCGCCATTCCAGCCGCTTTACTAGCAATCTCCCTCCTTGGAGAATGAGCCCTTTTAACCTCCTGTTCCGAACAGGTTGCAATTTGTCCTGAGGATGAACGGGAAGAGGGGGAACCAATGAGAGACTAGGTCTAGGTGTGGGGACAGGCACAGGTCACTCTATTTTCCCATCAGGAAGAAGAATTAACCACAGGCTCAGCCTGCCGCCCGGAACCACAATAGGGCCTGAAGCAATCCTGCGCTTTTGGGGCCAGCTCCCAAGAAAGCGAGTTGAAAAATGGAGCTCAGGGGCACTGCAATTCACAAACCTGCAGAGTTAGAAATGATAACTCTCGTCCACAAATATATTGAGGGAAGGCAACGAAGAGGATTTGAAAGCAAGGCAGAATTGCAGGAAACAGATTTCAGGAGGTAGATTCGAATCGCCTTTAAAGCACAGGAAAAGCGGCAAAACCTCGACCATGATGCCCTTGGCCAAAAAGGGCGTATGCGTTTTTTCCTGAATATATTCAGGAAAAAACGCATACGCCCTTTTTGGCCAACCAAGCAACCTGGAAAGGCAAATCAGCGCTACAAAGAAGTCTCGCTTCCCATCGGTCAAAAGGGCCATGCTGAATAAAGTGTCAAAACCAGAAATGCAGGACAGGCCATGGAGAAACGGGAGCCTTGCTACGCTGATGGGCGGGATGTAAATTGCCAACAGCCACTCTGGAGAAGTGTACGGTGTGTCCTGAAACATCTAAAAAACTCAGCTTAGAGAGCATAGGGCACTTCCACTCATGGGCGTATAAATTGGGAAACCTAAAAATCAGCAAGACACAGGCACCGCAAAGTTTAGGGCTGCTCTGTTGACAAGAACCTCCACTTCGTTACACCTTAAATATCCCAGGAAAGAGAAAAATGGATAAAGAAGTTGTGGTCCATATGTATAATGGCATATCACTCAGCAATGAAATCAACATCATAAGGCTAGTAGCAGCATGATGAGAAGACTTAGGTACGACGATTCTAAGTGAAATAAGTCACACAGAAAAAGGCACTTATCATAAGATATCACTTATAGAGGGAATGTAAAAACCGCTACACTTGAACTGAATTACAAAACAGAACAGCGTCACACGTTTAGAAAACACACTATGGCTGCTTAACGGGAAAGGTGAGGTGGGGTGATACATAAAACAAGGGTATCAAATTAGCTCAGATACTGTTCAATAAACCCAATATGTAACAGACAAGACCTACTCCTTGCTCAGTGAACTGGATTCAACACCCCCTGTTCACCGCCCAAGAATATATCTGACTAGTAAGACTCTTAAAACCAATGTATTGATATCTCTCTGTAAGTGAGTCAAGTGGGTGTAAAGCGGCATAAACACAGCAGTGAAAAGAAGCTAAACCCCATTATAAAAATCAATTACTTTTAAAAACCCGTGAAACAAAGACAGTGAAAGAGAGAGAAATTCATACAGAATTCGTTCAGGGGCTGGGATGCCACCTTTATTGACCATCTCTAGACCCACAGCTGATTGAGACATAAGGGTGGACACTCTTCGGGCTGAGAGGTTTGGTGAGGTTGGGTGAGCAAACGCAGACCCTTTAAAGTAATACTGCGTGGTACCCATCCCATGGGTCCAAAATCTCCAGGTTCAAGGGCATCTTCCTACATCGAAAACATGCATGAGAAACCCAGAAGATGGTACACCGTGTGATCGGGAAAGGTTTCTAAAACGCACCTCATTTCTCATCTCCTTGTGCTCGGGCTCGCCATTACAGCCGCTTTACTAGCAATCTCCCTCCTTGGAGAATGAGCACCTTTAACCTCCTGTTCCGTACAGGTTGCAAATTTGTCCTGAGGATGAACGGGAAGAGGGGGAACCAATGAGAGACTAGGTCTAGGTGTGGGGACAGGCACAGGTCACTCTATTTTCCCATCAGGAAGAAGAATTAACCACAGGCTCAGCCTGCCGCCCGGAACCACAATAGGGCCTGAAGCAATCCTGCGCTTTTGGGGCCAGCTCCCAAGAAAGCGAGTTGAAAAATGGAGCTCAGGGGCACTGCAATTCACAAACCTGCAGAGTTAGAAATGATAACTCTCGTCCACAAATATATTGAGGGAAGGCAACGAAGAGGATTTGAAAGCAAGGCAGAATTGCAGGAAACAGATTTCAGGAGGTAGATTCGAATCGCCTTTAAAGCACAGGAAAAGCGGCAAAACCTCGACCATGATGCCCTTGGCCAAAAAGGGCGTATGCGTTTTTTCCTGAATATATTCAGGAAAAAACGCATACGCCCTTTTTGGCCAACCAAGCAACCTGGAAAGGCAAATCAGCGCTACAAAGAAGTCTCGCTTCCCATCGGTCAAAAGGGCCATGCTGAATAAAGTGTCAAAACCAGAAATGCAGGACAGGCCATGGAGAAACGGGAGCCTTGCTACGCTGATGGGCGGGATGTAAATTGCCAACAGCCACTCTGGAGAAGTGTACGGTGTGTCCTGAAACATCTAAAAAACTCAGCTTAGAGAGCATAGGGCACTTCCACTCATGGGCGTATAAATTGGGAAAACTAAAAATCAGCAAGACACAGGCACCCCAAAGTTTAGGGCTGCTCTGTTGACAAGAACCTCCACTTCATTACACCTTAAATATCCCAGGAAAGAGAAAAATGGATAAAGAAGTTGTAGTCCTTATGCACAATGGAATATCACTCAGGCATGAAATCAACGTCATAAGGCTAGTAGCAGCATGATGAGTGGATTTAGGTACGACGATTCTAAGTGAAATAAGTCACACAGAAAGACACTTATCGTAAGATATCACTTATAGAGGGAATGTAAAAACCGCTACACTTGAACTGAATTACAAAACAGAACAGAGTCCCACGTTTAGAAAACACACTATGGCTGCTTAACGGGAACAGTGAGGTGGGGTGACGCATAAAACAAGGGTTTCAAATTAGCTCAGATAGCTTTCCATAAACCCAATATGTAATAGACAAGACCTACTCCTTGCTCAGTGAACTGGACGCAAAAACACCCTATACACCGCCCAAGAATATATCTGACTAGGAAGAATCTTCAAAGCTATGTATTGATATCTCTCTGTAAGTGAGTCACGTGGGTGTAAAGCACCATAAAAACAGCAGTGAAAAGCAGCTAAACCCCATTATAAAAATCAATTACTTTTAAAAACCCGTGAAACAAAGACAGTGAAAGAGAGAGAAATCCTTACAAAATTCGTTCAGGGGCTGTGATGCCACCTGGATTGACCATATCTAGATCCACAGCTCATTGAGACATAAGGGTGGACACTCTTGGGGCTGAGAGTTTCGGTGAGGTTGGGTGAGCAAACGCAGACCCTTTAAAGTAATACTGCGTGGTACCCATCCCATAGGTCCCAAATCTCCAGCTTCAAGGGCATCTTCCTACATCGAAAACATGCATGAGAAACCCAGAAGATGCTACACCATGTGATCGGGAAAGATTTCTAAAACGCACCTCATTTCTCATCTCCTTGTGCTCGGGTTCGCCATTCCAGCCGCTTTACTAGCAATCTCCCTCCTTGGAGAATGAGCCCTTTTAACCTCCTGTTCCGAACAGGTTGCAATTTGTCCTGAGGATGAACGGGAAGAGGGGGAACCAATGAGAGACTAGGTCTAGGTGTGGGGACAGGCACAGGTCACTCTATTTTCCCATCAGGAAGAAGAATTAACCACAGGCTCAGCCTGCCGCCCGGAACCACAATAGGGCCTGAAGCAATCCTGCGCTTTTGGGGCCAGCTCCCAAGAAAGCGAGTTGAAAAATGGAGCTCAGGGGCACTGCAATTCACAAACCTGCAGAGTTAGAAATGATAACTCTCGTCCACAAATATATTGAGGGAAGGCAACGAAGAGGATTTGAAAGCAAGGCAGAATTGCAGGAAACAGATTTCAGGAGGTAGATTCGAATCGCCTTTAAAGCACAGGAAAAGCGGCAAAACCTCGACCATGATGCCCTTGGCCAAAAAGGGCGTATGCGTTTTTTCCTGAATATATTCAGGAAAAAACGCATACGCCCTTTTTGGCCAACCAAGCAACCTGGAAAGGCAAATCAGCGCTACAAAGAAGTCTCGCTTCCCATCGGTCAAAAGGGCCATGCTGAATAAAGTGTCAAAACCAGAAATGCAGGACAGGCCATGGAGAAACGGGAGCCTTGCTACGCTGATGGGCGGGATGTAAATTGCCAACAGCCACTCTGGAGAAGTGTACGGTGTGTCCTGAAACATCTAAAAAACTCAGCTTAGAGAGCATAGGGCACTTCCACTCATGGGCGTATAAATTGGGAAACCTAAAAATCAGCAAGACACAGGCACCGCAAAGTTTAGGGCTGCTCTGTTGACAAGAACCTCCACTTCGTTACACCTTAAATATCCCAGGAAAGAGAAAAATGGATAAAGAAGTTTTGGTCCATATGTATAATGGCATATCACTCAGCAATGAAATCAACATCATAAGGCTAGTAGCAGCATGATGAGAAGACTTAGGTACGACGATTCTAAGTGAAATAAGTCACACAGAAAAAGGCACTTATCATAAGATATCACTTATAGAGGGAATGTAAAAACCGCTACACTTGAACTGAATTACAAAACAGAACAGCGTCACACGTTTAGAAAACACACTATGGCTGCTTAACGGGAAAGGTGAGGTGGGGTGATACATAAAACAAGGGTATCAAATTAGCTCAGATACTGTTCAATAAACCCAATATGTAACAGACAAGACCTACTCCTTGCTCAGTGAACTGGATTCAACACCCCCTGTTCACCGCCCAAGAATATATCTGACTAGTAAGACTCTTAAAACCAATGTATTGATATCTCTCTGTAAGTGAGTCAAGTGGGTGTAAAGCGGCATAAACACAGCAGTGAAAAGCAGCTAAACCCCATTATAAAAATCAATTACTTTTAAAAACCCGTGAAACAAAGACAGTGAAAGAGAGAGAAATTCATACAGAATTCGTTCAGGGGCTGGGATGCCACCTTTATTGACCATCTCTAGACCCACAGCTGATTGAGACATAAGGGTGGACACTCTTCGGGCTGAGAGGTTTGGTGAGGTTGGGTGAGCAAACGCAGACCCTTTAAAGTAATACTGCGTGGTACCCATCCCATGGGTCCAAAATCTCCAGGTTCAAGGGCATCTTCCTACATCGAAAACATGCATGAGAAACCCAGAAGATGGTACACCGTGTGATCGGGAAAGGTTTCTAAAACGCACCTCATTTCTCATCTCCTTGTGCTCGGGCTCGCCATTACAGCCGCTTTACTAGCAATCTCCCTCCTTGGAGAATGAGCACCTTTAACCTCCTGTTCCGTACAGGTTGCAAATTTGTCCTGAGGATGAACGGGAAGAGGGGGAACCAATGAGAGACTAGGTCTAGGTGTGGGGACAGGCACAGGTCACTCTATTTTCCCATCAGGAAGAAGAATTAACCACAGGCTCAGCCTGCCGCCCGGAACCACAATAGGGCCTGAAGCAATCCTGCGCTTTTGGGGCCAGCTCCCAAGAAAGCGAGTTGAAAAATGGAGCTCAGGGGCACTGCAATTCACAAACCTGCAGAGTTAGAAATGATAACTCTCGTCCACAAATATATTGAGGGAAGGCAACGAAGAGGATTTGAAAGCAAGGCAGAATTGCAGGAAACATATTTCAGGAGGTAGATTCGAATCGCCTTTAAAGCACAGGAAAAGCAGCAAAACCTCGACCATGATGCCCTTGGCCAAAAAGGGCGTATGCGTTTTTTCCTGAATATATTCAGGAAAAAACGCACACGCCCTTTTTGGCCAACCAAGCAACCTGGAAAGGCAAATCAGCGCTACAAAGAAGTCTCGCTTCCCATCGGTCAAAAGGGCCATGCTGAATAAAGTGTCAAAACCAGAAATGCAGGACAGGCCATGGAGAAACGGGAGCCTTGCTACGCTGATGGGCGGGATGTAAATTGCCAACAGCCACTCTGGAGAAGTGTACGGTGTGTCCTGAAACATCTAAAAAACTCAGCTTAGAGAGCATAGGGCACTTCCACTCATGGGCGTATAAATTGGGAAAACTAAAAATCAGCAAGACACAGGCACCCCAAAGTTTAGGGCTGCTCTGTTGACAAGAACCTCCACTTCATTACACCTTAAATATCCCAGGAAAGAGAAAAATGGATAAAGAAGTTGTGCTCCTTATGTACAATGGAATATCACTCAGGCATGAAATCAACATCATAAGGCTAGTAGCAGCATGATGAGTGGATTTAGGTACGACGATTCTAAGTGAAATAAGTCACACAGAAAGACACTTATCGTAAGATATCACTTATAGAGGGAATGTAAAAACCGCTACACTTGAACTGAATTACAAAACAGAACAGAGTCCCACGTTTAGAAAACACACTATGGCTGCTTAACGGGAACAGTGAGGTGGGGTGACGCATAAAACAAGGGTTTCAAATTAGCTCAGATAGCTTTCCATAAACCCAATATGTAATAGACAAGACCTACTCCTTGCTCAGTGAACTGGACGCAAAAACACCCTATACACCGCCCAAGAATATATCTGACTAGGAAGAATCTTCAAAGCTATGTATTGATATCTCTCTGTAAGTGAGTCACGTGGGTGTAAAGCACCATAAAAACAGCAGTGAAAAGCAGCTAAACCCCATTATAAAAATCAATTACTTTTAAAAACCCGTGAAACAAAGACAGTGAAAGAGAGAGAAATCCTTACAAAATTCGTTCAGGGGCTGTGATGCCACCTGGATTGACCATATCTAGACCCACAGCTCATTGAGACATAAGGGTGGACACTCTTGGGGCTGAGAGTTTCGGTGAGGTTGGGTGAGCAAACGCAGACCCTTTAAAGTAATACTGCGTGGTACCCATCCCATAGGTCCCAAATCTCCAGCTTCAAGGGCATCTTCCTACATCGAAAACATGCATGAGAAACCCAGAAGATGGTACACCATGTGATCGGGAAAGATTTCTAAAACGCACCTCATTTCTCATCTCCTTGTGCTCGGGTTCGCCATTCCAGCCGCTTTACTAGCAATCTCCCTCCTTGGAGAATGAGCCCTTTTAACCTCCTGTTCCGAACAGGTTGCAATTTGTCCTGAGGATGAACGGGAAGAGGGGGAACCAATGAGAGACTAGGTCTAGGTGTGGGGACAGGCACAGGTCACTCTATTTTCCCATCAGGAAGAAGAATTAACCACAGGCTCAGCCTGCCGCCCGGAACCACAATAGGGCCTGAAGCAATCCTGCGCTTTTGGGGCCAGCTCCCAAGAAAGCGAGTTGAAAAATGGAGCTCAGGGGCACTGCAATTCACAAACCTGCAGAGTTAGAAATGATAACTCTCGTCCACAAATATATTGAGGGAAGGCAACGAAGAGGATTTGAAAGCAAGGCAGAATTGCAGGAAACAGATTTCAGGAGGTAGATTCGAATCGCCTTTAAAGCACAGGAAAAGCGGCAAAACCTCGACCATGATGCCCTTGGCCAAAAAGGGCGTATGCGTTTTTTCCTGAATATATTCAGGAAAAAACGCATACGCCCTTTTTGGCCAACCAAGCAACCTGGAAAGGCAAATCAGCGCTACAAAGAAGTCTCGCTTCCCATCGGTCAAAAGGGCCATGCTGAATAAAGTGTCAAAACCAGAAATGCAGGACAGGCCATGGAGAAACGGGAGCCTTGCTACGCTGATGGGCGTGATGTAAATTGCCAACAGCCACTCTGGAGAAGTGTACGGTGTGTCCTGAAACATCTAAAAAACTCAGCTTAGAGAGCATAGGGCACTTCCACTCATGGGCGTCTAAATTGGGAAACCTAAAAATCAGCAAGACACAGGCACCGCAAAGTTTAGGGCTGCTCTGTTGACAAGAACCTCCACTTCGTTACACCTTAAATATCCCAGGAAAGAGAAAAATGGATAAAGAAGTTGTGGTCCATATGTATAATGGCATATCACTCAGCAATGAAATCAACATCATAAGGCTAGTAGCAGCATGATGAGAAGACTTAGGTACGACGATTCTAAGTGAAATAAGTCACACAGAAAAAGGCACTTATCATAAGATATCACTTATAGAGGGAATGTAAAAACCGCTACACTTGAACTGAATTACAAAACAGAACAGCGTCACACGTTTAGAAAACACACTATGGCTGCTTAACGGGAAAGGTGAGGTGGGGTGATACATAAAACAAGGGTATCAAATTAGCTCAGATACTGTTCAATAAACCCAATATGTAACAGACAAGACCTACTCCTTGCTCAGTGAACTGGATTCAACACCCCCTGTTCACCGCCCAAGAATATATCTGACTAGTAAGACTCTTAAAACCAATGTATTGATATCTCTCTGTAAGTGAGTCAAGTGGGTGTAAAGCAGCATAAACACAGCAGTGAAAAGCAGCTAAACCCCATTATAAAAATCAATTACTTTTAAAAACCCGCGAAACAAAGACAGGGAAAGAGAGAGAAATTCATACAGAATTCGTTCAGGGGCTGGGATGCCACCTTTATTGACCATCTCTAGACCCACAGCTGATTGAGACATAAGGGTGGACACTCTTCGGGCTGAGAGGTTTGGTGAGGTTGGGTGAGCAAACGCAGACCCTTTAAAGTAATACTTCGTGGTACCCATCCCATGGGTCCAAAATCTCCAGGTTCAAGGGCATCTTCCTACATCGAAAACATGCATGAGAAACCCAGAAGATGGTACACCGTGTGATCGGGAAAGGTTTCTAAAACGCACCTCATTTCTCATCTCCTTGTGCTCGGGCTCGCCATTACAGCCGCTTTACTAGCAATCTCCCTCCTTGGAGAATGAGCACCTTTAACCTCCTGTTCCGTACAGGTTGCAAATTTGTCCTGAGGATGAACGGGAAGAGGGGGAACCAATGAGAGACTAGGTCTAGGTGTGGGGACAGGCACAGGTCACTCTATTTTCCCATCAGGAAGAAGAATTAACCACAGGCTCAGCCTGCCGCCCGGAACCACAATAGGGCCTGAAGCAATCCTGCGCTTTTGGGGCCAGCTCCCAAGAAAGCGAGTTGAAAAATGGAGCTCAGGGGCACTGCAATTCACAAACCTGCAGAGTTAGAAATGATAACTCTCGTCCACAAATATATTGAGGGAAGGCAACGAAGAGGATTTGAAAGCAAGGCAGAATTGCAGGAAACAGATTTCAGGAGGTAGATTCGAATCGCCTTTAAAGCACAGGAAAAGCGGCAAAACCTCGACCATGATGCCCTTGGCCAAAAAGGGCGTATGCGTTTTTTCCTGAATATATTCAGGAAAAAACGCACACGCCCTTTTTGGCCAACCAAGCAACCTGGAAAGGCAAATCAGCGCTACAAAGAAGTCTCGCTTCCCATCGGTCAAAAGGGCCATGCTGAATAAAGTGTCAAAACCAGAAATGCAGGACAGGCCATGGAGAAACGGGAGCCTTGCTACGCTGATGGGCGGGATGTAAATTGCCAACAGCCACTCTGGAGAAGTGTACGGTGTGTCCTGAAACATCTAAAAAACTCAGCTTAGAGAGCATAGGGCACTTCCACTCATGGGCGTATAAATTGGGAAAACTAAAAATCAGCAAGACACAGGCACCCCAAAGTTTAGGGCTGCTCTGTTGACAAGAACCTCCACTTCATTACACCTTAAATATCCCAGGAAAGAGAAAAATGGATAAAGAAGTTGTAGTCCTTATGCACAATGGAATATCACTCAGGCATGAAATCAACGTCATAAGGCTAGTAGCAGCATGATGAGTGGATTTAGGTACGCAGATTCTAAGTGAAATAAGTCACACAGAAAGACACTTATCGTAAGATATCACTTATAGAGGGAATGTAAAAACCGCTACACTTGAACTGAATTACAAAACAGAACAGAGTCCCACGTTTAGAAAACACACTATGGCTGCTTAACGGGAACAGTGAGGTGGGGTGACGCATAAAACAAGGGTTTCAAATTAGCTCAGATAGCTTTCCATAAACCCAATATGTAATAGACAAGACCTACTCCTTGCTCAGTGAACTGGACGCAAAAACACCCTAAACACCGCCCAAGAATATATCTGACTAGGAAGAATCTTCAAAGCTATGTATTGATATCTCTCTGTAAGTGAGTCACGTGGGTGTAAAGCACCATAAAAACAGCAGTGAAAAGCAGCTAAACCCCATTATAAAAATCAATTACTTTTAAAAACCCGTGAAACAAAGACAGTGAAAGAGAGAGAAATCCTTACAAAATTCGTTCAGGGGCTGTGATGCCACCTGGATTGACCATATCTAGACCCACAGCTCATTGAGACATAAGGGTGGACACTCTTGGGGCTGAGAGTTTCGGTGAGGTTGGGTGAGCAAACGCAGACCCTTTAAAGTAATACTGCGTGGTACCCATCCCATAGGTCCCAAATCTCCAGCTTCAAGGGCATCTTCCTACATCGAAAACATGCATGAGAAACCCAGAAGATGCTACACCATGTGATCGGGAAAGATTTCTAAAACGCACCTCATTTCTCATCTCCTTGTGCTCGGGTTCGCCATTCCAGCCGCTTTACTAGCAATCTCCCTCCTTGGAGAATGAGCCCTTTTAACCTCCTGTTCCGAACAGGTTGCAATTTGTCCTGAGGATGAACGGGAAGAGGGGGAACCAATGAGAGACTAGGTCTAGGTGTGGGGACAGGCACAGGTCACTCTATTTTCCCATCAGGAAGAAGAATTAACCACAGGCTCAGCCTGCCGCCCGGAACCACAATAGGGCCTGAAGCAATCCTGCGCTTTTGGGGCCAGCTCCCAAGAAAGCGAGTTGAAAAATGGAGCTCAGGGGCACTGCAATTCACAAACCTGCAGAGTTAGAAATGATAACTCTCGTCCACAAATATATTGAGGGAAGGCAACGAAGAGGATTTGAAAGCAAGGCAGAATTGCAGGAAACAGATTTCAGGAGGTAGATTCGAATCGCCTTTAAAGCACAGGAAAAGCGGCAAAACCTCGACCATGATGCCCTTGGCCAAAAAGGGCGTATGCGTTTTTTCCTGAATATATTCAGGAAAAAACGCATACGCCCTTTTTGGCCAACCAAGCAACCTGGAAAGGCAAATCAGCGCTACAAAGAAGTCTCGCTTCCCATCGGTCAAAAGGGCCATGCTGAATAAAGTGTCAAAACCAGAAATGCAGGACAGGCCATGGAGAAACGGGAGCCTTGCTACGCTGATGGGCGGGATGTAAATTGCCAACAGCCACTCTGGAGAAGTGTACGGTGTGTCCTGAAACATCTAAAAAACTCAGCTTAGAGAGCATAGGGCACTTCCACTCATGGGCGTATAAATTGGGAAACCTAAAAATCAGCAAGACACAGGCACCGCAAAGTTTAGGGCTGCTCTGTTGACAAGAACCTCCACTTCGTTACACCTTAAATATCCCAGGAAAGAGAAAAATGGATAAAGAAGTTGTGGTCCATATGTATAATGGCATATCACTCAGTAATGAAATCAACATCATAAGGCTAGTAGCAGCATGATGAGAAGACTTAGGTACGACGATTCTAAGTGAAATAAGTCACACAGAAAAAGGCACTTATCATAAGATATCACTTATAGAGGGAATGTAAAAACTGCTACACTTGAACTGAATTACAAAACAGAACAGCGTCACACGTTTAGAAAACACACTATGGCTGCTTAACGGGAAAGGTGAGGTGGGGTGATACATAAAACAAGGGTATCAAATTAGCTCAGATACTGTTCCATAAACCCAATATGTAACAGACAAGACCTACTCCTTGCTCAGTGAACTGTATTCAACACCCCCTGTTCACCGCCCAAGAATATATCTGACTAGTAAGACTCATAAAACCAATGTATTGATATCTCTCTGTAAGTGAGCCAAGTGGGTGTAAAGCACCATAAAAACAGCAGTGAAAAGCAGCTAAACCCCATTATAAAAATCAATTACTTTTAAAAACCCGCGAAACAAAGACAGGGAAAGAGAGAGAAATTCATACAGAATTCGTTCAGGGGCTGGGATGCCACCTTTATTGACCATCTCTAGACCCACAGCTGATTGAGACATAAGGGTGGACACTCTTCGGGCTGAGAGGTTTGGTGAGGTTGGGTGAGCAAACGCAGACCCTTTAAAGTAATACTGCGTGGTACCCATCCCATGGGTCCAAAATCTCCAGGTGCAAGGGCATCTTCATACATCGAAAACATGCATGAGAAAACCAGAAGATGGTACACCGTGTGATCGGGAAAGGTTTCTAAAACGCACCTCATTTCTCATCTCCTTGTGCTCGGGTTGGCCATTACAGCCGCTTTACTAGCAATCTCCCTCCTTCGAGAATCAGCCCCTTTAACCTTCTGTTGTGTACAGGTTGCAATTTGTCCTGAGGATAAACGGGAAGAGGGGGAACCAATGAGAGACTAGGTCTAGGTGTTGGGACAGCCACAGGTCACTCTATTTTCCCATCAGGAAGAAGGATTAACCACAGGCTCAGCCTGCCGCCCGGAAGCAGAACAGGGCCTGAAGCAATCCTGTGCTTTTGCGGCCAGCTCCCAAAAAAGCCAGTTGAAAAATCGAGCTCAGGGGCACTGCAATTCACAAACCTGTAGAGTTATAAATGATAACTCTCGTCCACAAATATATTGAGGGAAGGCAACGAAGAGGATTTGAAAGCAAGGCAGAATTGCAGGAAACAGATTTCAGGAGGTAGAGTCGAATCGCCTTTAAAGCACAGGAAAAGCGGCAAAACCTCGACAAGGATGCCCTTGGCCAAAAAGGGCGTATGCGTTTATTCCTGAATATATTCAGGAAAAAACGCATACGCCCTTTTTGGCCAACCAAGCAACCTGGAAAGGCAAATCAGCGCTACAAAGAAGTCTCGCTTCCCATCGGTCAAAAGGGCCATGCTGAATAAAGTGTCAAAACCAGAAATGCAGGACAGGCCATGAAGAAACAGGAGCCTTGCTACGCTGATGGGCGGGATGTAAATTGCCAACAGCCACTCTGGAGAAGTGTACGGTGTGTCCTGAAACATCTAAAAAACTCAGCTTAGAGAGCATAGGGCACTTCCACTCATGGGCGTATAAATTGGGAAAACTAAAAATCAGCAAGACAAAGGCACCCCAAACTTTAGGGCTGCTCTGTTGACAAGAACCTCCACTTCGTTACACCTTAAATATCCCAGGAAAGAGAAAAATGGATAAGGAAGTTGTGGTCCTTATGTACAATGGCATATCACTCAGCCTTGAAATTAACGTCATAAGGCTAGTAGCAGCATGATGAGAAGATTTAGGTACGACGATTCTAAGTGAAATAAGTCACACAGAAAAAGACACTTATCATAAGATATCACTTATAGAGGGAATGTAAAAACCGCTACACTTGAACTGAATTACAAAACAGAACAGCATCACACGTTTAGAAGACACACTATGGCTGCTTAACGGGAAAGGTGAGGTGGGGTGATGCATAAAACAAGGGTTTCAAATTAGCTCAGATACCGTTCCATAAACCCAATATGTAATAGACAAGACCTACGCCTTGCTCAGTGAACTGGACTCAACACCCCCTGTTCATCGCCCAAGAATATATCTGATTAGTAAGAATCTAAAAACCAATGTATTCATATCCCTCTGTAAGTGAGTCAAGTGGGTGTAAACTGGCATAAAAACAGCAGTGAAAAGCAGCTAAACCCCATTATAAAAATCAATTACATTTAAAAACCTGTGAAACAAAGACAGTGAAAGAGAGAGAAATTCATACAGAATTCGTTCAGGGGCTGGGATGCCACCTTTATTGACCATCTCTAGACCCACAGCTGATTGAGACATAAGGGTGGACACTCTTCGGGCTGAGAGGTTTGGTGAGGTTGGGTGAGCAAACGCAGACCCTTTAAAGTAATACTGCGTGGTACCCATCCCATGGGTCCAAAATCTCCAGGTTCAAGGGCATCTTCCTACATCGAAAACATGCATGAGAAACCCAGAAGATGGTACACCGTGTGATCGGGAAAGGTTTCTAAAACGCACCTCATTTCTCATCTCCTTGTGCTCGGGCTCGCCATTACAGCCGCTTTACTAGCAATCTCCCTCCTTGGAGAATGAGCACCTTTAACCTCCTGTTCCGTACAGGTTGCAAATTTGTCCTGAGGATGAACGGGAAGAGGGGGAACCAATGAGACACTAGGTCTAGGTGTGGGGACAGGCACAGGTCACTCTATTTTCCCATCAGGAAGAAGAATTAACCACAGGCTCAGCCTGCCGCCCGGAACCACAATAGGGCCTGAAGCAATCCTGCGCTTTTGGGGCCAGCTCCCAAGAAAGCGAGTTGAAAAATGGAGCTCAGGGGCACTGCAATTCACAAACCTGCAGAGTTATAAATGATAACTCTCGTCCACAAATATATTGAGGGAAGGCAACGAAGAGGATTTGAAAGCAAGGCAGAATTGCAGGAAACAGATTTCAGGAGGTAGATTCGAATCGCCTTTAAAGCACAGGAAAAGCGGCAAAACCTCGACCATGATGCCCTTGGCCAAAAAGGGCGTATGCGTTTTTTCCTGAATATATTCAGGAAAAAACTCACACGCCCTTTTTGGCCAACCAAGCAACCTGGAAAGGCAAATCAGCGCTACAAAGAAGTCTCGCTTCCCATCGGTCAAAAGGGCCATGCTGAATAAAGTGTCAAAACCAGAAATGCAGGACAGGCCATGGAGAAACGGGAGCCTTGCTACGCTGATGGGCGGGATGTAAATTGCCAACAGCCACTCTGGAGAAGTGTACGGTGTGTCCTGAAACATCTAAAAAACTCAGCTTAGAGAGCATAGGGCACTTCCACTCATGGGCGTATAAATTGGGAAAACTAAAAATCAGCAAGACACAGGCACCCCAAAGTTTAGGGCTGCTCTGTTGACAAGAACCTCCACTTCATTACACCTTAAATATCCCAGGAAAGAGAAAAATGGATAAAAAAGTTGTGCTCCTTATGTACAATGGAATATCACTCAGGCATGAAATCAACATCATAAGGCTAGTAGCAGCATGATGAGTGGATTTAGGTACGACGATTCTAAGTGAAATAAGTCACACAGAAAGACACTTATCGTAAGATATCACTTATAGAGGGAATGTAAAAACCGCTACACTTGAACTGAATTACAAAACTAAACAGCGTCACACGTTTAGAAAACACACTATGGCTGCTTAACGGGAAAGGTGAGGTGGGGTGATGCAGAAAACAAGGGTTTCAAATTAGCTCAGATACTGTTCCATAAACCCAATATGTAACAGACAAGACCTACTCCTTGCTCAGTGAACTGGATTCAACACCCCCTGTTCACCGCCCAAGAATATATCTGACTAGTAAGACTCTTAAAACCAATGTATTGATATCTCTCTGTAAGTGAGTCAAGTGGGTGTAAAGCGGCATAAACACAGCAGTGAAAAGCAGCTAAACCCCATTATAAAAATCAGTTTCTTTTAAAAACCTGTGAAACAAAGACAGTGAAAGAGAGAGAAATTCATACAGAATTCGTTCAGGGGCTGGGATGCCACCTTTATTGACCATCTCTAGACCCACAGCTGATTGAGACATAAGGGTGGACACTCTTGGGGCTGAGAGGTTTGGTGAGGTTGGGTGAGCAAACGCAGACCCTTTAAAGTAATACTGCGTGGTACCCATCCCATGGGTCCAAAATCTCCAGGTTCAAGGGCATCTTCCTACATCGAAAACATGCATGAGAAACCCAGAAGATGGTACACCGTGTGATCGGGAAAGGTTTCTAAAACCTACCTCATTTCTCATCTCCTTGTGCTCGGGCTCGCCATTACAGCCGCTTTACTAGCAATCTCCCTCCTTGGAGAATGAGCACCTTTAACCTCCTGTTCCGTACAGGTTGCAAATTTGTCCTGAGGATGAACGGGAAGAGGGGGAACCAATGAGAGACTAGGTCTAGGTGTGGGGACAGGCACAGGTCACTCTATTTTCCCATCAGGAAGAAGAATTAACCACAGGCTCAGCCTGCCGCCCGGAACCACAATAGGACCTGAAGCAATCCTGCGCTTTTGGGGCCAGCTCCCAAGAAAGCGAGTTGAAAAATGGAGCTCAGGGGCACTGCAATTCACAAACCTGCAGAGTTATAAACGATAACTCTCGTCCACAAATATATTGAGGGAAGGCAACGAAGAGGATTTGAAAGCAAGGCAGAATTGCAGGAAACAGATTTCAGGAGGTAGATTCGAATCGCCTTTAAAGCACAGGAAAAGCGGCAAAACCTCGACCATGATGCCCTTGGCCAAAAAGGGCGTATGCGTTTATTCCTGAATATATTCAGGAAAAAACGCATACGCCCTTTTTGGCCAACCAAGCAACCTGGAAAGGCAAATCAGCTCTACAAAGAAGTCTCGCTTCCCATCGGTCAAAAGGGCCATGCTGAATAAAGTGTCAAAACCAGAAATGCAGTACAGGCCATGGAGAAACAGGAGCCTTGCTACGCTGATGGGCGGGATGTAAATTGCCAACAGCCACTCTGGAGAAGTGTACGGTGTGTCCTGAAACATCTAAAAAACTCAGCTTAGAGAGCATAGGGCACTTCCACTCATGGGCGTATAAATTGGGAAAACTAAAAATCAGCAAGACACAGGCACCCTAAAGTTTAGGGCTGCTCTGTTGACAAGAACCTCCACTTCATTACACCTTAAATATCCCAGGAAAGGGAAAAATGGATAAAGAAGTTGTGCTCCTTATGTACAATGGAATATCACTCAGGCATGAAATCAACATCATAAGGCTAGTAGCAGCATGATGAGAAGATTTAGGTACGAGGATTCTAAGTGAAATAAGTCACACAGAAAAAGGCACTTATCATAAGATATCACTTATAGAGGGAATGTAAAAACCGCTACACTTGAACTGAATTACAAAACTAAACAGCGTCACACGTTTAGAAAACACACTATGGCTGCTTAACGGGAAAGGTGAGGTGGGGTGATGCAGAAAACAAGGGTTTCAAATTAGCTCAGATACTGTTCCATAAACCCAATATGTAACAGACAAGACCTACTCCTTGCTCAGTGAACTGGATTCAACACCCCCTGTTCACCGCCCAAGAATATATCTGACTAGTAAGACTCTTAAAACCAATGTATTGATATCTCTCTGTAAGTGAGTCAAGTGGGTGTAAAGCGGCATAAACACAGCAGTGAAAAGCAGCTAAACCCCATTATAAAAATCAATTACTTTTAAAAACCCGTGAAACAAAGACAGTGAAAGAGAGAGAAATTCATACAGAATTCGTTCAGGGGCTGGGATGCCACCTTTATTGACAATCTCTAGACCCACAGCTGATTGAGACATAAGGGTGGACACTCTTCGAGCTGAGAGGTTTCGTGAGGTTGGGTGAGCAAACACAGACCCTTTAAAGTAGTACTTCGTGGTACCCATCCCATGGGTCCAAAATCTCCAGGTTCAAGGGCATCTTCCTACATCGAAAACATGCATGAGAAACCCAGAAGATGGTACACCGTGTGATCGGGAAAGGTTTCTAAAACGCACCTCATTTCTCATCTCCTTGTGCTCGGGCTCGCCATTCCAGCCGCTTTACTAGCAATCTCCCTCCTTGGAGAATGAGCACCTTTAACCTCCTGTTCCGTACAGGTTGCAAATTTGTCCTGAGGATGAACGGGAAGAGGGGGAACCAATGAGAGACTAGGTCTAGGTGTGGGGACAGGCACAGGTCACTCTATTTTCCCATCAGGAAGAAGAATTAACCACAGGCTCAGCCTGCCGCCCGGAACCACAATAGGGCCTGAAGCAATCCTGCGCTTTTGCGGCCAGCTCCCAAGAAAGCGAGTTGAAAAATGGAGCTCAGGGGCACTGCAATTCACAAACCTGCAGAGTTAGAAATGATAACTCTCGTCCACAAATATATTGAGGGAAGGCAACGAAGAGGATTTGAAAGCAAGGCAGAATTGCAGGAAACAGATTTCAGGAGGTAGATTCGAATCGCCTTTAAAGCACAGGAAAAGCGGCAAAACCTCGACCATGATGCCCTTGGCCAAAAAGGGCGTATGTGTTTTTTCCTGAATATATTCAGGAAAAAACGCATACGCCCTTTTTGGCCAACCAAGCAACCTGGAAAGGCAAATCAGCGCTACAAAGAAGTCTCGCTTCCCATCGGTCAAAAGGGCCATGCTGAATAAAGTGTCAAAACCAGAAATGCAGGACAGGCCATGGAGAAACGGGAGCCTTGCTACGCTGATGGGCGAGATGTAAATTGCCAACAGCCACTCTGGAGAAGTGTACGGTGTGTCCTGAAACATCTAAAAAACTCAGCTTAGAGAGCATAGGGCACTTCCACTCATGGGCGTATAAATTGGGAAAACTAAAAATCAGCAAGACACAGGCACCCCAAAGTTTAGGGCTGCTCTGTTGACAAGAACCTCCACTTCATTACACCTTAAATATCCCAGGAAAGAGAAAAATGGATAAAGAAGTTGTACTCCTTATGCACAATGGAATATCACTCAGGCATGAAATCAACGTCATAAGGCTAGTAGCAGCATGATGAGTGGATTTAGGTACGACGATTCTA
This sequence comes from Balaenoptera borealis, assembly GCF_965194805.1. Classification (NCBI taxonomy): domain Eukaryota; kingdom Metazoa; phylum Chordata; class Mammalia; order Artiodactyla; family Balaenopteridae; genus Balaenoptera; species Balaenoptera borealis. The sequence continues at coordinate 95,569,368 of NC_138863.1, forward strand.
AGTGAAATAAGTCACACAGAAAGACACTTATCGTAAGATATCACTTATAGAGGGAATGTAAAAACCGCTACACTTGAACTGAATTACAAAACAGAACAGAGTCCCACGTTTAGAAAACACACTATGGCTGCTTAACGGGAATGGTGAGGTGGGGTGACGCATAACACAAGGGTTTCAAATTAGCTCAGATAGCTTTCCATAAACCCAATATGTAATAGACAAGACCTACTCCTTGCTCAGTGAACTGGACGCAAAAACACCCTATTCACCGCCCAAGAATATATCTGACTAGGAAGAATCTTCAAAGCTATGTATTGATATCTCTCTGTAAGTGAGTCACGTGGGTGTAAAGCACCATAAAAACAGCAGTGAAAAGCAGCTAAACCCCATTATAAAAATCAATTACTTTTAAAAACCCGTGAAACAAAGACAGTGAAAGAGAGAGAAATTCTTACAAAATTCGTTCAGGGGCTGTGATGCCACCTGGATTGACCATATCTAGACCCACAGCTCATTGAGACATAAGGGTGGACACTCTTGGGGCTGAGAGGTTTGGTGAGGTTGGGTGAGCAAACGCAGACCCTTTAAAGTAATACTGCGTGGTACCCATCCCATAGGTCCCAAATCTCCAGCTTCAAGGGCATCTTCCTACATCAAAAACATGCATGAGAAACCCAGAAGATGGTACACCATGTGATCGGGAAAGATTTCTAAAACGCACCTCATTTCTCATCTCCTTGTGCTCGGGTTCGCCATTCCAGCCGCTTTACTAGCAATCTCCCTCCTTGGAGAATGAGCCCTTTTAACCTCCTGTTCCGAACAGGTTGCAATTTGTCCTGAGGATGAACGGGAAGAGGGGGAACCAATGAGAGACTAGGTCTAGGTGTGGGGACAGGCACAGGTCACTCTATTTTCCCATCAGGAAGAAGAATTAACCACAGGCTCAGCCTGCCGCCCGGAACCACAATAGGGCCTGAAGCAATCCTGCGCTTTTGGGGCCAGCTCCCAAGAAAGCGAGTTGAAAAATGGAGCTCAGGGGCACTGCAATTCACAAACCTGCAGAGTTAGAAATGATAACTCTCGTCCACAAATATATTGAGGGAAGGCAACGAAGAGGATTTGAAAGCAAGGCAGAATTGCAGGAAACAGATTTCAGGAGGTAGATTCGAATCGCCTTTAAAGCACAGGAAAAGCGGCAAAACCTCGACCATGATGCCCTTGGCCAAAAAGGGCGTATGCGTTTTTTCCTGAATATATTCAGGAAAAAACGCATACGCCCTTTTTGGCCAACCAAGCAACCTGGAAAGGCAAATCAGCGCTACAAAGAAGTCTCGCTTCCCATCGGTCAAAAGGGCCATGCTGAATAAAGTGTCAAAACCAGAAATGCAGGACAGGCCATGGAGAAACGGGAGCCTTGCTACGCTGATGGGCGGGATGTAAATTGCCAACAGCCACTCTGGAGAAGTGTACGGTGTGTCCTGAAACATCTAAAAAACTCAGCTTAGAGAGCGTAGGGCACTTCCACTCATGGGCGTATAAATTGGGAAACCTAAAAATCAGCAAGACACAGGCACCGCAAAGTTTAGGGCTGCTCTGTTGACAAGAACCTCCACTTCGTTACACCTTAAGTATCCCAGGAAAGAGAAAAATGGATAAAGAAGTTGTGGTCCATATATATAATGGCATATCACTCAGCAATGAAATCAACATCATAAGGCTAGTAGCAGCATGATGAGAAGACTTAGGTACGACGATTCTAAGTGAAATAAGTCACACAGAAAAAGGCACTTATCATAACATATCACTTATAGAGGGAATGTAAAAACCGCTACACTTGAACTGAATTACAAAACAGAACAGCGTCACACGTTTAGAAAACACACTATGGCTGCTTAACGGGAAAGGTGAGGTGGGGTGATACATAAAACAAGGGTATCAAATTAGCTCAGATACTGTTCAATAAACCCAATATGTAACAGACAAGACCTACTCCTTGCTCAGTGAACTGGATTCAACACCCCCTGTTCACCGCCCAATAATATATCTGAATAGTAAGACTCTTAAAACCAATGTATTGATATCTCTCTGTAAGTGAGTCAAGTGGGTGTAAAGCGGCATAAACACAGCAGTGAAAAGCAGCTAAACCCCATTATAAAAATCAATTACTTTTAAAAACCCGTGAAACAAAGACAGGGAAAGAGAGAGAAATTCATACAGAATTCGTTCAGGGGCTGGGATGCCACCTTTATTGACAATCTCTAGACCCACAGCTGATTGAGACATAAGGGTGGACACTCTTCGGGCTGAGAGGTTTGGTGAGGTTGGGTGAGCAAACACAGACCCTTTAAAGTAGTACTTCGTGGTACCCATCCCATGGGTCCAAAATCTCCAGGTTCAAGGGCATCTTCCTACATCGAAAACATGCATGAGAAACCCAGAAGATGGTACACCGTGTGATCGAGAAAGGTTTCTAAAACGCACCTCATTTCTCATCTCCTTGTGCTCGGGCTCGCCATTCCAGCCGCTTTACTAGCAATCTCCCTCCTTGGAGAATGAGCACCTTTAACCTCCTGTTCCGTACAGGTTGCAAATTTGTCCTGAGCATGAACGGGAAGAGGGGGAACCAATGAGAGACTAGGTCGAGGTGTGCGGACAGGCACAGGTCACTCTATTTTCCCATCAGGAAGAAGAATTAACCACAGGCTCAGCCTGCCGCCCGGAACCACAATAGGGCCTGAAGCAATCCTGCGCTTTTGCGGCCAGCTCCCAAGAAAGCGAGTTGAAAAATGGAGCTCAGGGGCACTGCAATTCACAAACCTGCAGAGTTAGAAATGATAACTCTTGTCCACAAATATATTGAGGGAAGGCAACGAAGAGGATTTGAAAGCAAGGCAGAATTGCAGGAAACAGATTTCAGGAGGTAGATTCGAATCGCCTTTAAAGCACAGGAAAAGCGGCAAAACCTCGACCATGATGCCCTTGGCCAAAAAGGGCGTATGCGTTTTTTCCTGAATATATTCAGGAAAAAACGCATACGCCCTTTTTGTCCAACCAAGCAACCTGGAAAGGCAAATCAGCGCTACAAAGAAGTCTCACTTCCCATCGGTCAAAAGGGCCATGCTGAATAAAGTGTCAAAACCAGAAATGCAGGACAGGCCATGGAGAAACGGGAGCCTTGCTACGCTGATGGGCGGGATGTAAATTGCCAACAGCCACTCTGGAGAAGTGTACGGTGTGTCCTGAAACATCTAAAAATCTCAGCTTAGAGAGCATAGGGCACTTCCACTCATGGGCGTATAAATTGGGAAAACTAAAAATCAGCAAGACACAGGCACCCCAAAGTTTAGGGCTGCTCTGTTGACAAGAACCTCCACTTCATTACACCTTAAATATCCCAGGAAAGAGAAAAATGGATAAAGAAGTTGTACTCCTTATGCACAATGGAATATCACTCAGGCATGAAATCAACGTCATAAGGCTAGTAGCAGCATGATGAGTGGATTTAGGTACGACGATTCTAAGTGAAATAAGTCACACAGAAAGACACTTATCGTAAGATATCACTTATAGAGGGAATGTAAAAACCGCTACACTTGAACTGAATTACAAAACAGAACAGAGTCCCACGTTTAGAAAACACACTATGGCTGCTTAACGGGAACGGTGAGGTGGGGTGACGCATAACACAAGGGTTTCAAATTAGCTCAGATAGCTTTCCATAAACCCAATATGTAATAGACAAGACCTACTCCTTGCTCAGTGAACTGGACGCAAAAACACCCTATTCACCGCCCAAGAATATATCTGACTAGGAAGAATCTTCAAAGCTATGTATTGATATCTCTCTGTAAGTGAGTCACGTGGGTGTAAAGCACCATAAAAACAGCAGTGAAAAGCAGCTAAACCCCATTATAAAAATCAATTACTTTTAAAAACCCGTGAAACAAAGACAGTGAAAGAGAGAGAAATTCTTACAAAATTCGTTCAGGGGCTGTGATGCCACCTGGATTGACCATATCTAGACCCACAGCTGATTGAGACATAAGGGTGGACACTCTTGGGGCTGAGAGGTTTGGTGAGGTTGGGTGAGCAAACGCAGACCCTTTAAAGTAATACTGCGTGGTACCCATCCCATAGGTCCCAAATCTCCAGCTTCAAGGGCATCTTCCTACATCAAAAACATGCATGAGAAACCCAGAAGATGGTACACCATGTGATCGGGAAAGATTTCTAAAACGCACCTCATTTCTCATCTCCTTGTGCTCGGGTTCGCCATTCCAGCCGCTTTACTAGCAATCTCCCTCCTTGGAGAATGAGCCCTTTTAACCTCCTGTTCCGAACAGGTTGCAATTTGTCCTGAGGATGAACGGGAAGAGGGGGAACCAATGAGAGACTAGGTCTAGGTGTGGGGACAGGCACAGGTCACTCTATTTTCCCATCAGGAAGAAGAATTAACCACAGGCTCAGCCTGCCGCCCGGAACCACAATAGGGCCTGAAGCAATCCTGCGCTTTTGGGGCCAGCTCCCAAGAAAGCGAGTTGAAAAATGGAGCTCAGGGGCACTGCAATTCACAAACCTGCAGAGTTATAAATGATAACTCTCGTCCACAAATATATTGAGGGAAGGCAACGAAGAGGATTTGAAAGCAAGGCAGAATTGCAGGAAACAGATTTCAGGAGGTAGATTCGAATCGCCTTTAAAGCACAGGAAAAGCGGCAAAACCTCGACCATGATGCCCTTGGCCAAAAAGGGCGTATGCGTTTTTTCCTGAATATATTCAGGAAAAAACGCATACGCCCTTTTTGGCCAACCAAGCAACCTGGAAAGGCAAATCAGCGCTACAAAGAAGTCTCGCTTCCCATCGGTCAAAAGGGCCATGCTGAATAAAGTGTCAAAACCAGAAATGCAGGACAGGCCATGGAGAAACGGGAGCCTTGCTACGCTGATGGGCGGGATGTAAATTGCCAACAGCCACTCTGGAGAAGTGTACGGTGTGTCCTGAAACATCTAAAAAACTCAGCTTAGAGAGCATAGGGCACTTCCACTCATGGGCGTATAAATTGGGAAACCTAAAAATCAGCAAGACACAGGCACCCCAAAGTTTAGGGCTGCTCTGTTGACAAGAACCTCCACTTCGTTACACCTTAAATATCCCAGGAAAGAGAAAAATGGATAAAGAAGTTGTGGTCCATATGTATAATGGCATATCACTCAGTAATGAAATCAACATCATAAGGCTAGTAGCAGCATGATGAGAAGACTTAGGTACGACGATTCTAAGTGAAATAAGTCACACAGAAAAAGGCACTTATCATAAGATATCACTTATAGAGGGAATGTAAAAACTGCTACACTTGAACTGAATTACAAAACAGAACAGCGTCACACGTTTAGAAAACACACTATGGCTGCTTAACGGGAAAGGTGAGGTGGGGTGATACATAAAACAAGGGTATCAAATTAGCTCAGATACTGTTCCATAAACCCAATATGTAACAGACAAGACCTACTCCTTGCTCAGTGAACTGTATTCAACACCCCCTGTTCACCGCCCAAGAATATATCTGACTAGTAAGACTCATAAAACCAATGTATTGATATCTCTCTGTAAGTGAGCCAAGTGGGTGTAAAGCACCATAAAAACAGCAGTGAAAAGCAGCTAAACCCCATTATAAAAATCAATTACTTTTAAAAACCCGCGAAACAAAGACAGGGAAAGAGAGAGAAATTCATACAGAATTCGTTCAGGGGCTGGGATGCCACCTTTATTGACCATCTCTAGACCCACAGCTGATTGAGACATAAGGGTGGACACTCTTCGGGCTGAGAGGTTTGGTGAGGTTGGGTGAGCAAACGCAGACCCTTTAAAGTAATACTGCGTGGTACCCATCCCATGGGTCCAAAATCTCCAGGTGCAAGGGCATCTTCTTACATCGAAAACATGCATGAGAAAACCAGAAGATGGTACACCGTGTGATCGGGAAAGGTTTCTAAAACGCACCTCATTTCTAATCTCCTTGTGCTCGGGTTGGCCATTACAGCCGCTTTACTAGCAATCTCCCTCCTTGGAGAATCAGCCCCTTTAACCTTCTGTTCTGTACAGGTTGCAATTTGTCCTGAGGATAAACGGGAAGAGGGGGAACCAATGAGAGACTAGCTCTAGGTGTTGGGACAGCCACAGGTCACTCTATTTTCCCATCAGGAAGAAGGATTAACCACAGGCTCAGCCTGCCGCCCGGAAGCAGAACAGGGCCTGAAGCAATCCTGTGCTTTTGCGGCCAGCTCCCAAAAAAGCAAGTAGAAAAATCGAGCTCAGGGGCACTGCAATTCACAAACCTGTAGAGTTATAAATGATAACTCTCGTCCACAAATATATTGAGGGAAGGCAACGAAGAGGATTTGAAAGCAAGGCAGAATTGCAGGAAACAGATTTCAGGAGGTAGAGTCGAATCGCCTTTAAAGCACAGGAAAAGCGGCAAAACCTCGACAAGGATGCCCTTGGCCAAAAAGGGCGTATGCGTTTATTCCTGAATATATTCAGGAAAAAACGCATACGCCCTTTTTGGCCAACCAAGCAACCTGGAAAGGCAAATCAGCGCTACAAAGAAGTCTCGCTTCCCATCGGTCAAAAGGGCCATGCTGAATAAAGTGTCAAAACCAGAAATGCAGGACAGGCCATGGAGAAACAGGAGCCTTGCTACGCTGATGGGCGGGATGTAAATTGCCAACAGCCACTCTGGAGAAGTGTACGGTGTGTCCTGAAACATCTAAAAAACTCAGCTTAGAGAGCATAGGGCACTTCCACTCATGGGCGTATAAATTGGGAAAACTAAAAATCAGCAAGACACAGGCACCCCAAAGTTTAGGGCTGCTCTGTTGACAAGAACCTCCACTTCGTTACACCTTAAATATCCCAGGAAAGAGAAAAATGGATAAGGAAGTTGTGGTCCTTATGTACAATGGCATATCACTCAGCCTTGAAATTAACGTCATAAGGCTAGTAGCAGCATGATGAGAAGATTTAGGTACGACGATTCTAAGTGAAATAAGTCACACAGAAAAAGACACTTATCATAAGATATCACTTATAGAGGGAATGTAAAAACCGCTACACTTGAACTGAATTACAAAACAGAACAGCGTCACACGTTTAGAAGACACACTATGGCTGCTTAACGGGAAAGGTGAGGTGGGGTGATGCATAAAACAAGGGTTTCAAATTAGCTCAGATACCGTTCCATAAACCCAATATGTAATAGACAAGACCTACGCCTTGCTCAGTGAACTGGACTCAACACCCCCTGTTCATCGCCCAAGAATATATCTGATTAGTAAGAATCTAAAAACCAATGTATTGATATCCCTCTGTAAGTGAGTCAAGTGGGTGTAAACTGGCATAAAAACAGCAGTGAAAAGCAGCTAAACCCCATTATAAAAATCAATTACATTTAAAAACCTGTGAAACAAAGACAGTGAAAGAGAGAGAAATTCATACAGAATTCGTTCAGGGGCTGGGATGCCACCTTTATTGACCATCTCTAGACCCACAGCTGATTGAGACATAAGGGTGGACACTCTTCGGGCTGAGAGGTTTGGTGAGGTTGGGTGAGCAAACGCAGACCCTTTAAAGTAATACTGCGTGGTACCCATCCCATGGGTCCAAAATCTCCAGGTTCAAGGGCATCTTCCTACATCGAAAACATGCATGAGAAACCCAGAAGATGGTACACCGTGTGATCGGGAAAGGTTTCTAAAACGCACCTCATTTCTCATCTCCTTGTGCTCGGGCTCGCCATTACAGCCGCTTTACTAGCAATCTCCCTCCTTGGAGAATCAGCACCTTTAACCTCCTGTTCCGTACAGGTTGCAAATTTGTCCTGAGGATGAACGGGAAGAGGGGGAACCAATGAGAGACTAGGTCTAGGTGTGGGGACAGGCACAGGTCACTCTATTTTCCCATCAGGAAGAAGAATTAACCACAGGCTCAGCCTGCCGCCCGGAACCACAATAGGGCCTGAAGCAATCCTGCGCTTTTGGGGCCAGCTCCCAAGAAAGCGAGTTGAAAAATGGAGCTCAGGGCCACTGCAATTCACAAACCTGCAGAGTTAGAAATGATAACTCTCGTCCACAAATATATTGAGGGAAGGCAACGAAGAGGATTTGAAAGCAAGGCAGAATTGCAGGAAACAGATTTCAGGAGGTAGATTCGAATCGCCTTTAAAGCACAGGAAAAGCGGCAAAACCTCGACCATGATGCCCTTGGCCAAAAAGGGCGTATGCGTTTTTTCCTGAATATATTCAGGAAAAAACGCATACGCCCTTTTTGGCCAACCAAGCAACCTGGAAAGGCAAATCAGCGCTACAAAGAAGTCTCGCTTCCCATCGGTCAAAAGGGCCATGCTGAATAAAGTGTCAAAACCAGAAATGCAGGACAGGCCATGGAGAAACGGGAGCCTTGCTACGCTGATGGGCGGGATGTAAATTGCCAACAGCCACTCTGGAGAAGTGTACGGTGTGTCCTGAAACATCTAAAAAACTCAGCTTAGAGAGCATAGGGCACTTCCACTCATGGGCGTATAAATTGGGAAAACTAAAAATCAGCAAGACACAGGCACCCCAAAGTTTAGGGCTGCTCTGTTGACAAGAACCTCCACTTCATTACACCTTAAATATCCCAGGAAAGAGAAAAATGGATAAAAAAGTTGTGCTCCTTATGTACAATGGAATATCACTCAGGCATGAAATCAACATCATAAGGCTAGTAGCAGCATAATGAGTGGATTTAGGTACGACGATTCTAAGTGAAATAAGTCACACAGAAAGACACTTATCGTAAGATATCACTTATAGAGGGAATGTAAAAACCGCTACACTTGAACTGAATTACAAAACTAAACAGCGTCACACGTTTAGAAAACACACTATGGCTGCTTAACGGGAAAGGTGAGGTGGGGTGATGCAGAAAACAAGGGTTTCAAATTAGCTCAGATACTGTTCCATAAACCCAATATGTAACAGACAAGACCTACTCCTTGCTCAGTGAACTGGATTCAACACCCCCTGTTCACCGCCCAAGAATATATCTGACTAGTAAGACTCTTAAAACCAATGTATTGATATCTCTCTGTAAGTGAGTCAAGTGGGTGTAAAGCGGCATAAACACAGCAGTGAAAAGCAGCTAAACCCCATTATAAAAATCAATTTCTTTTAAAAACCTGTGAAACAAAGACAGTGAAAGAGAGAGAAATTCATACAGAATTCGTTCAGGGGCTGGGATGCCACCTTTATTGACCATCTCTAGACCCACAGCTGATTGAGACATAAGGGTGGACACTCTTGGGGCTGAGAGGTTTGGTGAGGTTGGGTGAGCAAACGCAGACCCTTTAAAGTAATACTGCGTGGTACCCATCCCATGGGTCCAAAATCTCCAGGTTCAAGGGCATCTTCCTACATCGAAAACATGCATGAGAAACCCAGAAGATGGTACACCGTGTGATCGGGAAAGGTTTCTAAAACGCACCTCATTTCTCATCTCCTTGTGCTCGGGCTCGCCATTCCAGCCGCTTTACTAGCAATCTCCCTCCTTGGAGAATGAGCACCTTTAACCTCCTGTTCCGTACAGGTTGCAAATTTGTCCTGAGGATGAACGGGAAGAGGGGGAACCAATGAGACACTAGGTCTAGGTGTGGGGACAGGCACAGGTCACTCTATTTTCCCATCAGGAAGAAGAATTAACCACAGGCTCAGCCTGCCGCCCGGAACCACAATAGGGCCTGAAGCAATCCTGCGCTTTTGGGGCCAGCTCCCAAGAAAGCGAGTTGAAAAATGGAGCTCAGGGGCACTGCAATTCACAAACCTGCAGAGTTATAAACGATAACTCTCGTCCACAAATATATTGAGGGAAGGCAACGAAGAGGATTTGAAAGCAAGGCAGAATTGCAGGAAACAGATTTCAGGAGGTAGATTCGAATCGCCTTTAAAGCACAGGAAAAGCGGCAAAACCTCGACCATGATGCCCTTGGCCAAAAAGGGCGTATGCGTTTATTCCTGAATATATTCAGGAAAAAACGCATACGCCCTTTTTGGCCAACCAAGCAACCTGGAAAGGCAAATCAGCGCTACAAAGAAGTCTCGCTTCCCATCGGTCAAAAGGGCCATGCTGAATAAAGTGTCAAAACCAGAAATGCAGGACAGGCCATGGAGAAACAGGAGCCTTGCTACGCTGATGGGCGGGATGTAAATTGCCAACAGCCACTCTGGAGAAGTGTACGGTGTGTCCTGAAACATCTAAAAAACTCAGCTTAGAGAGCATAGGGCACTTCCACTCATGGGCGTATAAATTGGGAAAACTAAAAATCAGCAAGACACAGGCACCCCAAAGTTTAGGGCTGCTCTGTTGACAAGAACCTCCACTTCATTACACCTTAAATATCCCAGGAAAGAGAAAAATGGATAAAGAAGTTGTACTCCTTATGCACAATGGAATATCACTCAGGCATGAAATCAACGTCATAAGGCTAGTAGCAGCATGATGAGTGGATTTAGGTACGACGATTCTAAGTGAAATAAGTCACACAGAAAGACACTTATCGTAAGATATCACTTATAGAGGGAATGTAAAAACCGCTACACTTGAACTGAATTACAAAACAGAACAGAGTCCCACGTTTAGAAAACACACTATGGCTGCTTAACGGGAACGGTGAGGTGGGGTGACGCATAACACAAGGGTTTCAAATTAGCTCAGATAGCTTTCCATAAACCCAATATGTAATAGACAAGACCTACTCCTTGCTCAGTGAACTGGACGCAAAAACACCCTATTCACCGCCCAAGAATATATCTGACTAGGAAGAATCTTCAAAGCTATGTATTGATATCTCTCTGTAAGTGAGTCACGTGGGTGTAAAGCACCATAAAAACAGCAGTGAAAAGCAGCTAAACCCCATTATAAAAATCAATTACTTTTAAAAACCCGTGAAACAAAGACAGTGAAAGAGAGAGAAATTCTTACAAAATTCGTTCAGGGGCTGGGATGCCACCTGGATTGACCATATCTAGACCCACAGCTGATTGAGACATAAGGGTGGACACTCTTGGGGCTGAGAGGTTTGGTGAGGTTGGGTGAGCAAACGCAGACCCTTTAAAGTAATACTGCGTGGTACCCATCCCATAGGTCCCAAATCTCCAGCTTCAAGGGCATCTTCCTACATCAAAAACATGCATGAGAAACCCAGAAGATGGTACACCATGTGATCGGGAAAGATTTCTAAAACGCACCTCATTTCTCATCTCCTTGTGCTCGGGTTCGCCATTCCAGCCGCTTTACTAGCAATCTCCCTCCTTGGAGAATGAGCCCTTTTAACCTCCTGTTCCGAACAGGTTGCAATTTGTCCTGAGGATGAACGGGAAGAGGGGGAACCAATGAGAGACTAGGTCTAGGTGTGGGGACAGGCACAGGTCACTCTATTTTCCCATCAGGAAGAAGAATTAACCACAGGCTCAGCCTGCCGCCCGGAACCACAATAGGGCCTGAAGCAATCCTGCGCTTTTGGGGCCAGCTCCCAAGAAAGCGAGTTGAAAAATGGAGCTCAGGGGCACTGCAATTCACAAACCTGCAGAGTTAGAAATGATAACTCTCGTCCACAAATATATTGAGGGAAGGCAACGAAGAGGATTTGAAAGCAAGGCAGAATTGCAGGAAACAGATTTCAGGAGGTAGATTCGAATCGCCTTTAAAGCACAGGAAAAGCGGCAAAACCTCGACCATGATGCCCTTGGCCAAAAAGGGCGTATGCGTTTTTTCCTGAATATATTCAGGAAAAAACGCATACGCCCTTTTTGGCCAACCAAGCAACCTGGAAAGGCAAATCAGCGCTACAAAGAAGTCTCGCTTCCCATCGGTCAAAAGGGCCATGCTGAATAAAGTGTCAAAACCAGAAATGCAGGACAGGCCATGGAGAAACGGGAGCCTTGCTACGCTGATGGGCGGGATGTAAATTGCCAACAGCCACTCTGGAGAAGTGTACGGTGTGTCCTGAAACATCTAAAAAACTCAGCTTAGAGAGCATAGGGCACTTCCACTCATGGGCGTATAAATTGGGAAAACTGAAAATCAGCAAGACACAGGCACCCCAAAGTTTAGGGCTGCTCTGTTGACAAGAACCTCCACTTCGTTAAACCTTAAATATCCCAGGAAAGAGAAAAATGGATAAAGAAGTTGTGGTCCATATGTATAATGGCATATCACTCAGCAATGAAATCAACATCTTAAGGCTAGTAGCAGCATGATGAGAAGATTTAGGTACGAGGATTCTAAGTGAAATAAGTCACACAGAAAAAGGCACTTATCATAAGATATCACTTATAGAGGGAATGTAAAAACAGCTACACTTGAACTGAATTACAAAACAGAACAGCGTCACACGTTTAGAAAACACACTATGGCTGCTTAACGGGAAAGGTGAGGTGGGGTGATGCATAAAACAAGGGTTTCAAATTAGCTCAGATACTGTTCCATAAACCCAATATGTAACAGACAAGACCTACTCCTTGCTCAGTGAACTGGATTCAACACCCCCTGTTCACCGCCCAAGAATATATCTGACTAGTAAGACTCTTAAAACCAATGTATTGATATCTCTCTGTAAGTGAGTCAAGTGGGTGTAAAGCGGCATAAACACAGCAGTGAAAAGCAGCTAAACCCCATTATAAAAATCAATTACTTTTAAAAACCCGTGAAACAAAGACAGTGAAAGAGAGAGAAATTCATACAGAATTCGTTCAGGGGCTGGGATGCCACCTTTATTGACCATCTCTAGACCCACAGCTGATTGAGACATAAGGGTGGACACTCTTGGGGCTGAGAGGTTTGGTGAGGTTGGGTGAGCAAACGCAGACCCTTTAAAGTAATACTGCGTGGTACCCATCCCATGGGTCCAAAATCTCCAGGTTCAAGGGCATCTTCCTACATCGAAAACATGCTTGAGAAACCCAGAAGATGGTACACCGTGTGATCGGGAAAGGTTTCTAAAACGCACCACATTTCTCATCTCCTTGTGCTCGGGCTCGCCATTACAGCCGCTTTACTAGCAATCTCCCTCCTTGGAGAATGAGCACCTTTAACCTCCTGTTCCGTACAGGTTGCAAATTTGTCCTGAGCATGAACGGGAAGAGGGGGAACCAATGAGAGACTAGGTCGAGGTGTGGGGACAGGCACAGGTCACTCTATTTTCCCATCAGGAAGAAGAATTAACCACAGGCTCAGCCTGCCGCCCAGAACCACAATAGGGCCTGAAGCAATCCTGCGCTTTTGCGGCCAGCTCCCAAGAAAGCGAGTTGAAAATGGAGCTCAGGGGCACTGCAATTCACAAACCTGCAGAGTTAGAAACGATAACTCTCGTCCACAAATATATTGAGGGAAGGCAACGAAGAGGATTTGAAAGCAAGGCAGAATTGCAGGAAACAGATTTCAGGAGGTAGATTCGAATCGCCTTTAAAGCACAGGAAAAGCGGCAAAACCTCGACCATGATGCCCTTGGCCAAAAAGGGCGTATGCGTTTTTTCCTGAATATATTCAGGAAAAAACGCATACGCCCTTTTTGGCCAACCAAGCAACCTGGAAAGGCAAATCAGCGCTACAAAGAAGTCTCGCTTCCCATCGGTCAAAAGGGCCATGCTGAATAAAGTGTCAAAACCAGAAATGCAGGACAGGCCATGGAGAAACGGGAGCCTTGCTACGCTGATGGGCGGGATGTAAATTGCCAACAGCCACTCTGGAGAAGTGTACGGTGTGTCCTGAAACATCTAAAAAACTCAGCTTAGAGAGCATAGGGCACTTCCACTCATGGGCGTATAAATTGGGAAAACTAAAAATCAGCAAGACACAGGCACCCCAAAGTTTAGGGCTGCTCTGTTGACAAGAACCTCCACTTCATTACACCTTAAATATCCCAGGAAAGAGAAAAATGGATAAAGAAGTTGTGGTCCTTATGTACAATGGAATGTCACTCAGGCATGAAATCAACATCATAAGGCTAGTAGCAGCATGATGAGAAGATTTAGGTACGACGATTCTAAGTGAAATAAATCACACAGAAAAAGGCACTTATCATAAGATATCACTTATAGAGGGAATGTAAAAACCGCTACACTTGAACTGAATTACAAAACAGAACAGAGTCCCACGTTTAGAAAACACACTATGGCTGCTTAACGGGAACGGTGAGGTGGGGTGACGCATAAAACAAGGGTTTCAAATTAGCTCAGATAGCGTTCCATAAACCCAATATGTAATAGACAAGACCTACTCCTTGCTCAGTGAACTGGACGCAAAAACCCCCTATTCACCGCCCAAGAATATATCTGACTAGGAAGAATCTTCAAAGCTATGTATTGATATCTCTCTGTAAGTGAGTCAAGTGGGTGTAAAGCAGCATAAACACAGCAGTGAAAAGCAGCTAGCCCCACTATAAAAATCAATTACTTTTAAAAACCCGTGAAACAAAGACAGTGAAAGAGAGAGAAATTCTTACAAAATTCGTTCAGGGGCTGTGATGCCACCTGGATTGACCATATCTAGACCCACAGCTGATTGAGACATAAGGGTGGACACTCTTGGGGCTGAGAGGTTTGGTGAGGTTGGGTGAGCAAACGCAGACCCTTTAAAGTAATACTGCGTGGTACCCATCCCATAGGTCCCAAATCTCCAGGTTCAAGGGCATCTTCCTACATCGAAAACATGCATGAGAAACCCAGAAGACGGTACACCGTGTGATCGCGAAAGGTTTCTAAAACGCACCTCATTTCTCATCTCCTTGTGCTCGGGTTCGCCATTCCAGCCGCTTTACTAGCAATCTCCCTCCTTGGAGAATGAGCACCTTTAACCTCCTGTTCCGTACAGGTTGCAATTTGTCCTGAGGATGAACGGGAAGAGGGGGAACCAATGAGAGACTAGGTCTAGGTGTGGGGACAGGCACAGGTCACTCTATTTTCCCATCAGGAAGAAGAATTAACCACAGGCTCAGCCTGCCGCCCGGAACCAGAATAGGGCCTTAAACAATCCTGCGCTTTTGGGGCCAGCTCCCAAGAAAGCGAGTTGAAAAATGGAGCTCAGGGGCACTGCAATTCAGAAACCTGCAGAGTTATAAATGTTAACTCTCGTCCACAAATATATTGAGGGAAGGCAACGAAGAGGATTTGAAAGCAAGGCAGAATTGCAGGAAACAGATTTCAGGAGGTAGATTCGAATCGCCTTTAAAGCACAGGAAAAGCGGCAAAACCTCGACCATGATGCCCTTGGCCAAAAAGGGCGTATGCGTTTTTTCCTGAATATATTCAGGAAAAAACGCATACGCCCTTTTTGGCCAACCAAGCAACCTGGAAAGGCAAATCAGCGCTACAAAGAAGTCTCGCTTCCCATCGGTCAAAAGGGCCATGCTGAATAAAGTGTCAAAACCAGAAATGCAGGACAGGCCATGGAGAAACGGGAGCCTTGCTACGCTGATGGGCGGGATGTAAATTGCCAACAGCCACTCTGGAGAAGAGTACGGGGTGTCCTGAAACATCTAAAAAACTCAGCTTAGAGAGCATAGGGCACTTCCACTCATGGGCGTATAAATTGGGAAAACTGAAAATCAGCAAGACACAGGCACCCCAAAGTTTAGGGCTGCTCTGTTGACAAGAACCTCCACTTCGTTAAACCTTAAATATCCCAGGAAAGAGAAAAATGGATAAAGAAGTTGTGGTCCATATGTATAATGGCATATCACTCAGCAATGAAATCAACATCTTAAGGCTAGTAGCAGCATGATGAGAAGATTTAGGTACGAGGATTCTAAGTGAAATAAGTCACACAGAAAAAGGCACTTATCATAAGATATCACTTATAGAGGGAATGTAAAAACAGCTACACTTGAACTGAATTACAAAACAGAACAGCGTCACACGTTTAGAAAACACACTATGGCTGCTTAACGGGAAAGGTGAGGTGGGGTGATGCATAAAACAAGGGTTTCAAATTAGCTCAGATACTGTTCCATAAACCCAATATGTAACAGACAAGACCTACTCCTTGCTCAGTGAACTGGATTCAACACCCCCTGTTCACCGCCCAAGAATATATCTGACTAGTAAGACTCTTAAAACCAATGTATTGATATCTCTCTGTAAGTGAGTCAAGTGGGTGTAAAGCGGCATAAACACAGCAGTGAAAAGCAGCTAAACCCCATTATAAAAATCAATTACTTTTAAAAACCCGTGAAACAAAGACAGTGAAAGAGAGAGAAATTCATACAGAATTCGTTCAGGGGCTGGGATGCCACCTTTATTGACCATCTCTAGACCCACAGCTGATTGAGACATAAGGGTGGACACTCTTGGGGCTGAGAGGTTTGGTGAGGTTGGGTGAGCAAACGCAGACCCTTTAAAGTAATACTGCGTGGTACCCATCCCATGGGTCCAAAATCTCCAGGTTCAAGGGCATCTTCCTACATCGAAAACATGCTTGAGAAACCCAGAAGATGGTACACCGTGTGATCGGGAAAGGTTTCTAAAACGCACCACATTTCTCATCTCCTTGTGCTCGGGCTCGCCATTACAGCCGCTTTACTAGCAATCTCCCTCCTTGGAGAATGAGCACCTTTAACCTCCTGTTCCGTACAGGTTGCAAATTTGTCCTGAGCATGAACGGGAAGAGGGGGAACCAATGAGAGACTAGGTCGAGGTGTGGGGACAGGCACAGGTCACTCTATTTTCCCATCAGGAAGAAGAATTAACCACAGGCTCAGCCTGCCGCCCGGAACCACAATAGGGCCTGAAGCAATCCTGCGCTTTTGGGGCCAGCTCCCAAGAAAGCGAGTTGAAAAATGGAGCTCAGGGGCACTGCAATTCACAAACCTGCAGAGTTATAAACGATAACTCTCGTCCACAAATATATTGAGGGAAGGCAACGAAGAGGATTTGAAAGCAAGGCAGAATTGCAGGAAACAGATTTCAGGAGGTAGATTCGAATCGCCTTTAAAGCACAGGAAAAGCGGCAAAACCTCGACCATGATGCCCTTGGCCAAAAAGGGCGTATGCGTTTATTCCTGAATATATTCAGGAAAAAACGCATACGCCCTTTTTGGCCAACCAAGCAACCTGGAAAGGCAAATCAGCGCTACAAAGAAGTCTCGCTTCCCATCGGTCAAAAGGGCCATGCTGAATAAAGTGTCAAAACCAGAAATGCAGGACAGGCCATGGAGAAACAGGAGCCTTGCTACGCTGATGGGCGGGATGTAAATTGCCAACAGCCACTCTGGAGAAGTGTACGGTGTGTCCTGAAACATCTAAAAAACTCAGCTTAGAGAGCATAGGGCACTTCCACTCATGGGCGTATAAATTGGGAAAACTAAAAATCAGCAAGACACAGGCACCCCAAAGTTTAGGGCTGCTCTGTTGACAAGAACCTCCACTTCATTACACCTTAAATATCCCAGGAAAGAGAAAAATGGATAAAGAAGTTGTACTCCTTATGCACAATGGAATATCACTCAGGCATGAAATCAACGTCATAAGGCTAGTAGCAGCATGATGAGTGGATTTAGGTACGACGATTCTAAGTGAAATAAGTCACACAGAAAGACACTTATCGTAAGATATCACTTATAGAGGGAATGTAAAAACCGCTACACTTGAACTGAATTACAAAACAGAACAGAGTCCCACGTTTAGAAAACACACTATGGCTGCTTAACGGGAACGGTGAGGTGGGGTGACGCATAACACAAGGGTTTCAAATTAGCTCAGATAGCTTTCCATAAACCCAATATGTAATAGACAAGACCTACTCCTTGCTCAGTGAACTGGACGCAAAAACACCCTATTCACCGCCCAAGAATATATCTGACTAGGAAGAATCTTCAAAGCTATGTATTGATATCTCTCTGTAAGTGAGTCACGTGGGTGTAAAGCACCATAAAAACAGCAGTGAAAAGCAGCTAAACCCCATTATAAAAATCAATTACTTTTAAAAACCCGTGAAACAAAGACAGTGAAAGAGAGAGAAATTCTTACAAAATTCGTTCAGGGGCTGGGATGCCACCTGGATTGACCATATCTAGACCCACAGCTGATTGAGACATAAGGGTGGACACTCTTGGGGCTGAGAGGTTTGGTGAGGTTGGGTGAGCAAACGCAGACCCTTTAAAGTAATACTGCGTGGTACCCATCCCATAGGTCCCAAATCTCCAGCTTCAAGGGCATCTTCCTACATCAAAAACATGCATGAGAAACCCAGAAGATGGTACACCATGTGATCGGGAAAGATTTCTAAAACGCACCTCATTTCTCATCTCCTTGTGCTCGGGTTCGCCATTCCAGCCGCTTTACTAGCAATCTCCCTCCTTGGAGAATGAGCCCTTTTAACCTCCTGTTCCGAACAGGTTGCAATTTGTCCTGAGGATGAACGGGAAGAGGGGGAACCAATGAGAGACTAGGTCTAGGTGTGGGGACAGGCACAGGTCACTCTATTTTCCCATCAGGAAGAAGAATTAACCACAGGCTCAGCCTGCCGCCCGGAACCACAATAGGGCCTGAAGCAATCCTGCGCTTTTGGGGCCAGCTCCCAAGAAAGCGAGTTGAAAAATGGAGCTCAGGGGCACTGCAATTCACAAACCTGCAGAGTTAGAAATGATAACTCTCGTCCACAAATATATTGAGGGAAGGCAACGAAGAGGATTTGAAAGCAAGGCAGAATTGCAGGAAACAGATTTCAGGAGGTAGATTCGAATCGCCTTTAAAGCACAGGAAAAGCGGCAAAACCTCGACCATGATGCCCTTGGCCAAAAAGGGCGTATGCGTTTTTTCCTGAATATATTCAGGAAAAAACGCATACGCCCTTTTTGGCCAACCAAGCAACCTGGAAAGGCAAATCAGCGCTACAAAGAAGTCTCGCTTCCCATCGGTCAAAAGGGCCATGCTGAATAAAGTGTCAAAACCAGAAATGCAGGACAGGCCATGGAGAAACGGGAGCCTTGCTACGCTGATGGGCGGGATGTAAATTGCCAACAGCCACTCTGGAGAAGTGTACGGTGTGTCCTGAAACATCTAAAAAACTCAGCTTAGAGAGCATAGGGCACTTCCACTCATGGGCGTATAAATTGGGAAAACTGAAAATCAGCAAGACACAGGCACCCCAAAGTTTAGGGCTGCTCTGTTGACAAGAACCTCCACTTCGTTAAACCTTAAATATCCCAGGAAAGAGAAAAATGGATAAAGAAGTTGTGGTCCATATGTATAATGGCATATCACTCAGCAATGAAATCAACATCTTAAGGCTAGTAGCAGCATGATGAGAAGATTTAGGTACGAGGATTCTAAGTGAAATAAGTCACACAGAAAAAGGCACTTATCATAAGATATCACTTATAGAGGGAATGTAAAAACAGCTACACTTGAACTGAATTACAAAACAGAACAGCGTCACACGTTTAGAAAACACACTATGGCTGCTTAACGGGAAAGGTGAGGTGGGGTGATGCATAAAACAAGGGTTTCAAATTAGCTCAGATACTGTTCCATAAACCCAATATGTAACAGACAAGACCTACTCCTTGCTCAGTGAACTGGATTCAACACCCCCTGTTCACCGCCCAAGAATATATCTGACTAGTAAGACTCTTAAAACCAATGTATTGATATCTCTCTGTAAGTGAGTCAAGTGGGTGTAAAGCGGCATAAACACAGCAGTGAAAAGCAGCTAAACCCCATTATAAAAATCAATTACTTTTAAAAACCCGTGAAACAAAGACAGTGAAAGAGAGAGAAATTCATACAGAATTCGTTCAGGGGCTGGGATGCCACCTTTATTGACCATCTCTAGACCCACAGCTGATTGAGACATAAGGGTGGACACTCTTGGGGCTGAGAGGTTTGGTGAGGTTGGGTGAGCAAACGCAGACCCTTTAAAGTAATACTGCGTGGTACCCATCCCATGGGTCCAAAATCTCCAGGTTCAAGGGCATCTTCCTACATCGAAAACATGCTTGAGAAACCCAGAAGATGGTACACCGTGTGATCGGGAAAGGTTTCTAAAACTCACCACATTTCTCATCTCCTTGTGCTCGGGCTCGCCATTACAGCCGCTTTACTAGCAATCTCCCTCCTTGGAGAATGAGCACCTTTAACCTCCTGTTCCGTACAGGTTGCAAATTTGTCCTGAGCATGAACGGGAAGAGGGGGAACCAATGAGAGACTAGGTCGAGGTGTGGGGACAGGCACAGGTCACTCTATTTTCCCATCAGGAAGAAGAATTAACCACAGGCTCAGCCTGCCGCCCAGAACCACAATAGGGCCTGAAGCAATCCTGCGCTTTTGCGGCCAGCTCCCAAGAAAGCGAGTTGAAAATGGAGCTCAGGGGCACTGCAATTCACAAACCTGCAGAGTTAGAAACGATAACTCTCGTCCACAAATATATTGAGGGAAGGCAACGAAGAGGATTTGAAAGCAAGGCAGAATTGCAGGAAACAGATTTCAGGAGGTAGATTCGAATCGCCTTTAAAGCACAGGAAAAGCGGCAAAACCTCGACCATGATGCCCTTGGCCAAAAAGGGCGTATGCGTTTTTTCCTGAATATATTCAGGAAAAAACGCATACGCCCTTTTTGGCCAACCAAGCAACCTGGAAAGGCAAATCAGCGCTACAAAGAAGTCTCGCTTCCCATCGGTCAAAAGGGCCATGCTGAATAAAGTGTCAAAACCAGAAATGCAGGACAGGCCATGGAGAAACGGGAGCCTTGCTACGCTGATGGGCGGGATGTAAATTGCCAACAGCCACTCTGGAGAAGTGTACGGTGTGTCCTGAAACATCTAAAAAACTCAGCTTAGAGAGCATAGGGCACTTCCACTCATGGGCGTATAAATTGGGAAAACTAAAAATCAGCAAGACACAGGCACCCCAAAGTTTAGGGCTGCTCTGTTGACAAGAACCTCCACTTCATTACACCTTAAATATCCCAGGAAAGAGAAAAATGGATAAAGAAGTTGTGGTCCTTATGTACAATGGAATGTCACTCAGGCATGAAATCAACATCATAAGGCTAGTAGCAGCATGATGAGAAGATTTAGGTACGACGATTCTAAGTGAAATAAATCACACAGAAAAAGGCACTTATCATAAGATATCACTTATAGAGGGAATGTAAAAACCGCTACACTTGAACTGAATTACAAAACAGAACAGAGTCCCACGTTTAGAAAACACACTATGGCTGCTTAACGGGAACGGTGAGGTGGGGTGACGCATAAAACAAGGGTTTCAAATTAGCTCAGATAGCGTTCCATAAACCCAATATGTAATAGACAAGACCTACTCCTTGCTCAGTGAACTGGACGCAAAAACCCCCTATTCACCGCCCAAGAATATATCTGACTAGGAAGAATCTTCAAAGCTATGTATTGATATCTCTCTGTAAGTGAGTCAAGTGGGTGTAAAGCAGCATAAACACAGCAGTGAAAAGCAGCTAGCCCCACTATAAAAATCAATTACTTTTAAAAACCCGTGAAACAAAGACAGTGAAAGAGAGAGAAATTCTTACAAAATTCGTTCAGGGGCTGTGATGCCACCTGGATTGACCATATCTAGACCCACAGCTGATTGAGACATAAGGGTGGACACTCTTGGGGCTGAGAGGTTTGGTGAGGTTGGGTGAGCAAACGCAGACCCTTTAAAGTAATACTGCGTGGTACCCATCCCATAGGTCCCAAATCTCCAGGTTCAAGGGCATCTTCCTACATCGAAAACATGCATGAGAAACCCAGAAGACGGTACACCGTGTGATCGCGAAAGGTTTCTAAAACGCACCTCATTTCTCATCTCCTTGTGCTCGGGTTCGCCATTCCAGCCGCTTTACTAGCAATCTCCCTCCTTGGAGAATGAGCACCTTTAACCTCCTGTTCCGTACAGGTTGCAATTTGTCCTGAGGATGAACGGGAAGAGGGGGAACCAATGAGAGACTAGGTCTAGGTGTGGGGACAGGCACAGGTCACTCTATTTTCCCATCAGGAAGAAGAATTAACCACAGGCTCAGCCTGCCGCCCGGAACCAGAATAGGGCCTTAAACAATCCTGCGCTTTTGGGGCCAGCTCCCAAGAAAGCGAGTTGAAAAATGGAGCTCAGGGGCACTGCAATTCAGAAACCTGCAGAGTTATAAATGTTAACTCTCGTCCACAAATATATTGAGGGAAGGCAACGAAGAGGATTTGAAAGCAAGGCAGAATTGCAGGAAACAGATTTCAGGAGGTAGATTCGAATCGCCTTTAAAGCACAGGAAAAGCGGCAAAACCTCGACCATGATGCCCTTGGCCAAAAAGGGCGTATGCGTTTTTTCCTGAATATATTCAGGAAAAAACGCATACGCCCTTTTTGGCCAACCAAGCAACCTGGAAAGGCAAATCAGCGCTACAAAGAAGTCTCGCTTCCCATCGGTCAAAAGGGCCATGCTGAATAAAGTGTCAAAACCAGAAATGCAGGACAGGCCATGGAGAAACGGGAGCCTTGCTACGCTGATGGGCGGGATGTAAATTGCCAACAGCCACTCTGGAGAAGAGTACGGGGTGTCCTGAAACATCTAAAAAACTCAGCTTAGAGAGCATAGGGCACTTCCACTCATGGGCGTATAAATTGGGAAAACTGAAAATCAGCAAGACACAGGCACCCCAAAGTTTAGGGCTGCTCTGTTGACAAGAACCTCCACTTCGTTAAACCTTAAATATCCCAGGAAAGAGAAAAATGGATAAAGAAGTTGTGGTCCATATGTATAATGGCATATCACTCAGCAATGAAATCAACATCTTAAGGCTAGTAGCAGCATGATGAGAAGATTTAGGTACGAGGATTCTAAGTGAAATAAGTCACACAGAAAAAGGCACTTATCATAAGATATCACTTATAGAGGGAATGTAAAAACAGCTACACTTGAACTGAATTACAAAACAGAACAGCGTCACACGTTTAGAAAACACACTATGGCTGCTTAACGGGAAAGGTGAGGTGGGGTGATGCATAAAACAAGGGTTTCAAATTAGCTCAGATACTGTTCCATAAACCCAATATGTAACAGACAAGACCTACTCCTTGCTCAGTGAACTGGATTCAACACCCCCTGTTCACCGCCCAAGAATATATCTGACTAGTAAGACTCTTAAAACCAATGTATTGATATCTCTCTGTAAGTGAGTCAAGTGGGTGTAAAGCGGCATAAACACAGCAGTGAAAAGCAGCTAAACCCCATTATAAAAATCAATTACTTTTAAAAACCCGTGAAACAAAGACAGTGAAAGAGAGAGAAATTCATACAGAATTCGTTCAGGGGCTGGGATGCCACCTTTATTGACCATCTCTAGACCCACAGCTGATTGAGACATAAGGGTGGACACTCTTGGGGCTGAGAGGTTTGGTGAGGTTGGGTGAGCAAACGCAGACCCTTTAAAGTAATACTGCGTGGTACCCATCCCATGGGTCCAAAATCTCCAGGTTCAAGGGCATCTTCCTACATCGAAAACATGCTTGAGAAACCCAGAAGATGGTACACCGTGTGATCGGGAAAGGTTTCTAAAACGCACCACATTTCTCATCTCCTTGTGCTCGGGCTCGCCATTACAGCCGCTTTACTAGCAATCTCCCTCCTTGGAGAATGAGCACCTTTAACCTCCTGTTCCGTACAGGTTGCAAATTTGTCCTGAGCATGAACGGGAAGAGGGGGAACCAATGAGAGACTAGGTCGAGGTGTGGGGACAGGCACAGGTCACTCTATTTTCCCATCAGGAAGAAGAATTAACCACAGGCTCAGCCTGCCGCCCAGAACCACAATAGGGCCTGAAGCAATCCTGCGCTTTTGCGGCCAGCTCCCAAGAAAGCGAGTTGAAAATGGAGCTCAGGGGCACTGCAATTCACAAACCTGCAGAGTTAGAAACGATAACTCTCGTCCACAAATATATTGAGGGAAGGCAACGAAGAGGATTTGAAAGCAAGGCAGAATTGCAGGAAACAGATTTCAGGAGGTAGATTCGAATCGCCTTTAAAGCACAGGAAAAGCGGCAAAACCTCGACCATGATGCCCTTGGCCAAAAAGGGCGTATGCGTTTTTTCCTGAATATATTCAGGAAAAAACGCATACGCCCTTTTTGGCCAACCAAGCAACCTGGAAAGGCAAATCAGCGCTACAAAGAAGTCTCGCTTCCCATCGGTCAAAAGGGCCATGCTGAATAAAGTGTCAAAACCAGAAATGCAGGACAGGCCATGGAGAAACGGGAGCCTTGCTACGCTGATGGGCGGGATGTAAATTGCCAACAGCCACTCTGGAGAAGTGTACGGTGTGTCCTGAAACATCTAAAAAACTCAGCTTAGAGAGCATAGGGCACTTCCACTCATGGGCGTATAAATTGGGAAAACTAAAAATCAGCAAGACACAGGCACCCCAAAGTTTAGGGCTGCTCTGTTGACAAGAACCTCCACTTCATTACACCTTAAATATCCCAGGAAAGAGAAAAATGGATAAAGAAGTTGTGGTCCTTATGTACAATGGAATGTCACTCAGGCATGAAATCAACATCATAAGGCTAGTAGCAGCATGATGAGAAGATTTAGGTACGATGATTCTAAGTGAAATAAATCACACAGAAAAAGGCACTTATCATAAGATATCACTTATAGAGGGAATGTAAAAACCGCTACACTTGAACTGAATTACAAAACAGAACAGAGTCCCACGTTTAGAAAACACACTATGGCTGCTTAACGGGAACGGTGAGGTGGGGTGACGCATAAAACAAGGGTTTCAAATTAGCTCAGATAGCGTTCCATAAACCCAATATGTAATAGACAAGACCTACTCCTTGCTCAGTGAACTGGACGCAAAAACCCCCTATTCACCGCCCAAGAATATATCTGACTAGGAAGAATCTTCAAAGCTATGTATTGATATCTCTCTGTAAGTGAGTCAAGTGGGTGTAAAGCAGCATAAACACAGCAGTGAAAAGCAGCTAGCCCCACTATAAAAATCAATTACTTTTAAAAACCCGTGAAACAAAGACAGTGAAAGAGAGAGAAATTCTTACAAAATTCGTTCAGGGGCTGTGATGCCACCTGGATTGACCATATCTAGACCCACAGCTGATTGAGACATAAGGGTGGACACTCTTGGGGCTGAGAGGTTTGGTGAGGTTGGGTGAGCAAACGCAGACCCTTTAAAGTAATACTGCGTGGTACCCATCCCATAGGTCCCAAATCTCCAGGTTCAAGGGCATCTTCCTACATCGAAAACATGCATGAGAAACCCAGAAGACGGTACACCGTGTGATCGCGAAAGGTTTCTAAAACGCACCTCATTTCTCATCTCCTTGTGCTCGGGTTCGCCATTCCAGCCGCTTTACTAGCAATCTCCCTCCTTGGAGAATGAGCACCTTTAACCTCCTGTTCCGTACAGGTTGCAATTTGTCCTGAGGATGAACGGGAAGAGGGGGAACCAATGAGAGACTAGGTCTAGGTGTGGGGACAGGCACAGGTCACTCTATTTTCCCATCAGGAAGAAGAATTAACCACAGGCTCAGCCTGCCGCCCGGAACCAGAATAGGGCCTTAAACAATCCTGCGCTTTTGGGGCCAGCTCCCAAGAAAGCGAGTTGAAAAATGGAGCTCAGGGGCACTGCAATTCAGAAACCTGCAGAGTTATAAATGTTAACTCTCGTCCACAAATATATTGAGGGAAGGCAACGAAGAGGATTTGAAAGCAAGGCAGAATTGCAGGAAACAGATTTCAGGAGGTAGATTCGAATCGCCTTTAAAGCACAGGAAAAGCGGCAAAACCTCGACCATGATGCCCTTGGCCAAAAAGGGCGTATGCGTTTTTTCCTGAATATATTCAGGAAAAAACGCATACGCCCTTTTTGGCCAACCAAGCAACCTGGAAAGGCAAATCAGCGCTACAAAGAAGTCTCGCTTCCCATCGGTCAAAAGGGCCATGCTGAATAAAGTGTCAAAACCAGAAATGCAGGACAGGCCATGGAGAAACGGGAGCCTTGCTACGCTGATGGGCGGGATGTAAATTGCCAACAGCCACTCTGGAGAAGAGTACGGGGTGTCCTGAAACATCTAAAAAACTCAGCTTAGAGAGCATAGGGCACTTCCACTCATGGGCGTATAAATTGGGAAAACTGAAAATCAGCAAGACACAGGCACCCCAAAGTTTAGGGCTGCTCTGTTGACAAGAACCTCCACTTCGTTAAACCTTAAATATCCCAGGAAAGAGAAAAATGGATAAAGAAGTTGTGGTCCATATGTATAATGGCATATCACTCAGCAATGAAATCAACATCTTAAGGCTAGTAGCAGCATGATGAGAAGATTTAGGTACGACGATTCTAAGTGAAATAAGTCACACAGAAAAAGGCACTTATCATAAGATATCACTTATAGAGGGAATGTAAAAACCGCTACACTTGAACTGAATTACAAAACAGAACAGCGTCACACGTTTAGAAAACACACTATGGCTGCTTAACGGGAAAGGTGAGGTGGGGTGATGCATAAAACAAGGGTTTCAAATTAGCTCAGATACTGTTCCATAAACCCAATATGTAACAGACAAGACCTACTCCTTGCTCAGTGAACTGGATTCAACACCCCCTGTTCACCGCCCAAGAATATATCTGACTAGTAAGACTCTTAAAACCAATGTATTGATATCTCTCTGTAAGTGAGTCAAGTGGGTGTAAAGCGGCATAAACACAGCAGTGAAAAGCAGCTAAACCCCATTATAAAAATCAATTACTTTTAAAAACCCGTGAAACAAAGACAGTGAAAGAGAGAGAAATTCATACAGAATTCGTTCAGGGGCTGGGATGCCACCTTTATTGACCATCTCTAGACCCACAGCTGATTGAGACATAAGGGTGGACACTCTTGGGGCTGAGAGGTTTGGTGAGGTTGGGTGAGCAAACGCAGACCCTTTAAAGTAATACTGCGTGGTACCCATCCCATGGGTCCAAAATCTCCAGGTTCAAGGGCATCTTCCTACATCGAAAACATGCTTGAGAAACCCAGAAGATGGTACACCGTGTGATCGGGAAAGGTTTCTAAAACGCACCTCATTTCTCATCTCCTTGTGCTCGGGCTCGCCATTACAGCCGCTTTACTAGCAATCTCCCTCCTTGGAGAATGAGCACCTTTAACCTCCTGTTCCGTACAGGTTGCAAATTTGTCCTGAGCATGAACGGGAAGAGGGGGAACCAATGAGAGACTAGGTCGAGGTGTGGGGACAGGCACAGGTCACTCTATTTTCCCATCAGGAAGAAGAATTAACCACAGGCTCAGCCTGCCGCCCGGAACCACAATAGGGCCTGAAGCAATCCTGCGCTTTTGCGGCCAGCTCCCAAGAAAGCGAGTTGAAAATGGAGCTCAGGGGCACTGCAATTCACAAACCTGCAGAGTTAGAAACGATAACTCTCGTCCACAAATATATTGAGGGAAGGCAACGAAGAGGATTTGAAAGCAAGGCAGAATTGCAGGAAACAGATTTCAGGAGGTAGATTCGAATCGCCTTTAAAGCACAGGAAAAGTGGCAAAACCTCGACCATGATGCCCTTGGCCAAAAAGGGCGTATGCGTTTTTTCCTGAATATATTCAGGAAAAAACGCATACGCCCTTTTTGGCCAACCAAGCAACCTGGAAAGGCAAATCAGCGCTACAAAGAAGTCTCGCTTCCCATCGGTCAAAAGGGCCATGCTGAATAAAGTGTCAAAACCAGAAATGCAGGACAGGCCATGGAGAAACGGGAGCCTTGCTACGCTGATGGGCGGGATGTAAATTGCCAACAGCCACTCTGGAGAAGTGTACGGTGTGTCCTGAAACATCTAAAAAACTCAGCTTAGAGAGCATAGGGCACTTCCACTCATGGGCGTATAAATTGGGAAAACTAAAAATCAGCAAGACACAGGCACCCCAAAGTTTAGGGCTGCTCTGTTGACAAGAACCTCCACTTCATTACACCTTAAATATCCCAGGAAAGAGAAAAATGGATAAAGAAGTTGTGGTCCTTATGTACAATGGAATGTCACTCAGGCATGAAATCAACATCATAAGGCTAGTAGCAGCATGATGAGAAGATTTAGGTACGACGATTCTAAGTGAAATAAGTCACACAGAAAAAGGCACTTATCATAAGATATCACTTATAGAGGGAATGTAAAAACCGCTACACTTGAACTGAATTACAAAACAGAACAGCGTCACACGTTTAGAAAACACACTATGGCTGCTTAACGGGAAAGGTGAGGTGGGGGTGATGCATAAAACAAGGGTTTCAAATTAGCTCAGATACTGTTCCATAAAACCAATATGTAACAGACAAGACCTACTCCTTGCTCAGTGAACTGGATTCAACACCCCCTGTTCACCGCCCAAGAATATATCTGACTAGTAAGACTCTTAAAACCAATGTATTGATATCTCTCTGTAAGTGAGTCAAGTGGGTGTAAAGCGGCATAAACACAGCAGTGAAAAGCAGCTAAACCCCATTATAAAAATCAATTACTTTTAAAAACCCGTGAAACAAAGACAGTGAAAGAGAGAGAAATTCATACAGAATTCGTTCAGGGGCTGGGATGCCACCTTTATTGACCATCTCTAGACCAACAGCTGTTTGAGACATAAGGGTGGACACTCTTGGGGCTGAGAGGTTTGGTGAGGTTGGGTGAGCAAACGCAGACCCTTTAAAGTAATACTGCGTGGTACCCATCCCATGGGTCCAAAATCTCCAGGTTCAAGGGCATCTTCCTACATCAAAAACATGCATGAGAAACCCAGAAGATGGTACACCGTGTGATCGGGAAAGGTTTCTAAAAGGCACCTCATTTCTCATCTCCTTGTGCTCGGGCTCGCCATTACAGCCGCTTTACTAGCAATCTCCCTCCTTGGAGAATGAGCACCTTTAACCTCCTGTTCTGTACAGGTTGCAAATTTGTCCTGAGGATGAACGGGAAAAGGGGGAAACAATGAGAGACTAGGTCTAAGTGTGGGGACAGGCACAGGTCAATCTATTTTCCCATCAGGAAGAAGAATTAACCACAGGCTCAGCCTGCCGCCCGGAACCACAATAGGGCCTGAAGCAATCCTGCGCTTTTGAGGCCAGCTCCCAAGAAAGCGAGTTGAAAAATGGAGCTCAGGGGCACTGCAATTCACAACCCTGCAGAGTTATAAATGATAACTCTCGTCCACAAATATATTGAGGGAAGGCAACGAAGAGGATTTGAAAGCAAGGCAGAATTGCAGGAAACAGATTTCAGGAGGTAGATACGAATCGCCTTTAAAGCACAGGAAAAGCGGCAAAATTTCGACAATGATGCCCTTGGCCAAAAAGGGCGTATGCGTTTTTTCCTGAATATATTCAGGAAAAAACGCATACGCCCTTTTTGGCCAACCAAGCAACCTGGAAAGGCAAATCAGCACTACAAAGAAGTCTCGCTTCCCATCGGTCAAAAGGGCCATGCTGAATAAAGTGTCAAAACCAGAAATGCAGGACAGGCCATGGAGGTACGGGAGCCTTGCTACGCTGATGGGCGGGATGTAAATTGCCAACAGCCACTCTGGAGAAGTGTACGGTGTGTCCTGAAACATCTAAAAAACTCAGCTTAGAGAGCATAGGGCACTTCCACTCATAGGCGTATAAATTGGGAAAACTAAAAATCAGCAAGACACAGGCACCCCAAAGTTTAGGGCTGCTCTGTTGACAAGAACCTCCACTTCGTTACAACTTAAATATCCCAGGAAATAGAAAAATGGATAAAGAAGTTGTGGTCCATATGTATAATGGCATATCACTCAGCAATGAAATCAACATCATAAGGCTAGTAGCAGCATGATGAGAAGATTTAGGTACGACGATTCTAAGTGAAATAAGTCACACAGAAAAAGGCACTTATCATAAGATATCACTTATAGAGGGAATGTAAAAACCGCTACACTTGAACTGAATTACAAAACAGAACAGCGTCACACGTTTAGAAAACACACTATGACTGCTTAATGGGAAAGGTGAGGTGGGGTGATGCATAAAACAAGGGTTTCAAATTAGCTCAGATACTGTTCCATAAACCCAATATGTAACAGTCAAGACCTACTCCTTGCTCAGTGAACTGGACTCAACACCCCCTGTTCACCGACCAAGAATATATCTGACTAGTAAGACTCTTAAAACCAATGTATTGATATCTCTCTGTAAGTGAGTCAAGTGGGTGTAAAGCGGCATAAACACAGCAGTGAAAAGCAGCTAAACCCCATTATAAAAGTCAATTACTTTTAAAAACCCGTGAAACAAAGACAGTGAAAGAGAGAGAAATTCATACAGAATTCGTTCAGGGGCTGGGATGCCACCTTTATTGACCATCTCTAGACCCACAGCTGATTGAGACATAAGGGTGGACACTCTTGGGGCTGAGAGGTTTGGTGAGGTTGGGTGAGCAAACGCAGACCCTTTAAAGTAATACTGCGTGGTACCCATCCCATGGGTCCAAAATCTCCAGGTTCAAGGGCATCTTCCTACATCGAAAACATGCTTGAGAAACCCAGAAGATGGTACACCGTGTGATCGGGAAAGGTTTCTAAAACGCACCTCATTTCTCATCTCGTTGTGCTCGGGTTGGCCATTACAGCCGCTTTACTAGCAATCTCCCTCCTTGGAGAATGAGCACCTTTAACCTCCTGTTCCGTACAGGTTGCAAATTTGTCCTGAGCATGAACGGGAAGAGGGGGAACCAATGAGAGACTAGGTCGAGGTGTGGGGACAGGCACAGGTCACTCTATTTTCCCATCAGGAAGAAGAATTAACCACAGGCTCAGCCTGCCGCCCGGAACCACAATAGGGCCTGAAGCAATCCTGCGCTTTTGCGGCCAGCTCCCAAGAAAGCGAGTTGAAAATGGAGCTCAGGGGCACTGCAATTCACAAACCTGCAGATTTATAAACGATAACTCTCGTCCACAAATATATTGAGGGAAGGCAACGAAGAGTATTTGAAAGCAAGGCAGAATTGCAGGAAACAGATTTCAGGAGGTAGATTCGAATCGCCTTTAAAGCACAGGAAAAGCGGCAAAACGTCGACCATGATGCCCTTGGCCAAAAAGGGCGTATGCGTTTTTTCCTGAATATATTCAGGAAAAAACGCATACGCCCTTTTTGGCCAACCAAGCAACCTGGAAAGGCAAATCAGCGCTACAAAGAAGTCTCGCTTCCCATCGGTCAAAAGGGCCATGCTGAATAAAGTGTCAAAACCAGAAATGCAGGACAGGCCATGGAGGTACGGGAGCCTTGCTACGCTGATGGGCGGGATGTAAATTGCCAACAGCCACTCTGGAGAAGTGTACGGTGTGTCCTGAAACATCTAAAAAACTCAGCTTAGAGAGCATAGGGCACTTCCACTCATGGGCGTATAAATTGGGAAAACTAAAAATCAGCAAGACACAGGCACCCCAAAGTTTAGGGCTGCTCTGTTGACAAGAACCTCCACTTCATTACACCTTAAATATCCCAGGAAAGAGAAAAATGGATAAAGAAGTTGTGGTCCTTATGTACAATGGAATGTCACTCAGGCATGAAATCAACATCATAAGGCTAGTAGCAGCATGATGAGAAGATTTAGGTACGACGATTCTAAGTGAAATAAGTCACACAGAAAAAGGCACTTATCATAAGATATCACTTATAGAGGGAATGTAAAAACCACTACACTTGAACTGAATTACAAAACAGAACAGCGTCACACGTTTAGAAAACACACTATGGCTGCTTAACGGGAAAGGTGAGGTGGGGTGACGCATAAAACAAGGGTTTCAAATTAGCTCAGATACTGTTCCATAAACCCAATATGTAACAGACAAGACCTACTCCTTGCTCAGTGAACTGGATTCAACACCCCCTGTTCACCGCCCAAGAATATATCTGACTAGTAAGACTCTTAAAACCAATGTATTGATATCTCTCTGTAAGTGAGTCAAGTGGGTGTAAAGCGGCATAAACACAGCAGTGAAAAGCAGCTAAACCCCATTATAAAAATCAATTACTTTTAAAAACCCGTGAAACAAAGACAGTGAAAGAGAGAGAAATTCATACAGAATTCGTTCAGGGGCTGGGATGCCACCTTTATTGACCATCTCTAGACCAACAGCTGTTTGAGACATAAGGGTGGACACTCTTGGGGCTGAGAGGTTTGGTGAGGTTGGGTGAGCAAACGCAGACCCTTTAAAGTAATACTGCGTGGTATCCATCCCATGGGTCCAAAATCTCCAGGTTCAAGGGCATCTTCCTATATCAAAAACATGCATGAGAAACCCAGAAGACGGTACACCGTGTGATCGGGAAAGGTTTCTAAAACGCACCTCATTTCTCATCTCCTTGTGCTCGGGCTCGCCATTACAGCCGCTTTACTAGCAATCTCCCTCCTTGGAGAATGAGCACCTTTAACCTCCTGTTCTGTACAGGTTGCTAATTTGTCCTGAGGATGAACGGGAAAAGGGGGAAACAATGAGAGACTAGGTCTAAGTGTGGGGACAGGCACAGGTCAATCTATTTTCCCATCAGGAAGAAGAATTAACCACAGGCTCAGCCTGCCGCCCGGAACCACAATAGGGCCTGAAGCAATCCTGCGCTTTTGCGGCCAGCTCCCAAGAAAGCGAGTTGAAAAATGGAGCTCAGGGGCACTGCAATTCACAACCCTGCAGAGTTATAAATGATAACTCTCGTCCACAAATATATTGAGGGAAGGCAACGAAGAGGATTTGAAAGCAAGGCAGAATTGCAGGAAACAGATTTCAGGAGGTAGATTCGAATCGCCTTTAAAGCACAGGAAAAGCGGCAAAACCTCGACCATGATGCCCTTGGCCAAAAAGGGCGTATGCGTTTTTTCCTGAATATATTCAGGAAAAAACGCATACGCCCTTTTTGGCCAACCAAGCAACCTGGAAAGGCAAATCAGCGCTACAAAGAAGTCTCGCTTCCCATCGGTCAAAAGGGCCATGCTGAATAAAGTGTCAAAACCAGAAATGCAGGACAGGCCATGGAGAAACGGGAGCCTTGCTACGCTGATGGGCGGGATGTAAATTGCCAACAGCCACTCTGGAGAAGTGTACGGTGTGTCCTGAAACATCTAAAAAACTCAGCTTAGAGAGCATAGGGCACTTCCACTCATGGGCGTATAAATTGGGAAAACTAAAAATCAGCAAGACACAGGCACCCCAAAGTTTAGGGCTGCTCTGTTGACAAGAACCTCCACTTCATTACACCTTAAATATCCCAGGAAAGAGAAAAATGGATAAAGAAGTTGTGGTCCTTATGTACAATGGAATGTCACTCAGGCATGAAATCAACATCATAAGGCTAGTAGCAGCATGATGAGAAGATTTAGGTACGAGGATTCTAAGTGAAATAAGTCACACAGAAAAAGGCACTTATCATAAGATATCACTTATAGAGGGAATGTAAAAACCGCTACACTTGAACTGAATTACAAAGCAGAACAGCGTCACACGTTTAGAAAACACACTATGGCTGCTTAACGGGAAAGGTGAGGTGGGGTGATGCATAACACAAGGGTTTCAAATTAGCTCAGATACTGTTCCATAAACCCAATATGTAACAGACAAGACCTACTCCTTGCTCAGTGAACTGGATTCAACACCCCCTGTTCACCGCCCAAGAATATATCTGACTAGTAAGACTCTTAAAACCAATGTATTGATATCTCTCTGTAAGTGAGTCAAGTGGGTCTAAAGCGGCATAAACACAGCAGTGAAAAGCAGCTAAACCCCATTATAAAAATCAATTACTTTTAAAAACCCGTGAAACAAAGACAGTGAAAGAGAGAGAAATTCTTACAAAATTCGTTCAGGGGCTGTGATGCCACCTGGATTGACCATATCTAGACCCACAGCTGATTGAGACATAAGGGTGGACACTCTTGGGGCTGAGAGGTTTGGTGAGGTTGGGTGAGCAAACGCAGACCCTTTAAAGTAATACTGCGTGGTATGCATCCCATGGGTCCCAAATCTCCAGCTTCAAGGGCATCTTCCTACATCAAAAACATGCATGAGAAACCCAGAAGATGGTACACCATGTGATCGGGAAAGATGTCTAAAACGAACCTCATTTCTCATCTCCTTGTGCTCGGGTTCGCCATTCCAGCCGCTTTACTAGCAATCTCCCTCCTTGGAGAATGAGCACCTTTAACCTCCTGTTCCGTACAGGTTGCAATTTGTCCTGAGGATGAACGGGAAGAGGGGGAACCAATGAGAGACTAGGTCTAGGTGTGGGGACAGGCACAGGTCACTCTATTTTCCCATCAGGAAGAAGAATTAACCACAGGCTCAGCCTGCCGCCCGGAACCAGAATAGGGCCTGAAGCAATCCTGCGCTTTTGGGGCCAGCTCCCAAGAAAGCGAGTTGAAAAATTCAGCTCAGGGGCACTGCAATTCACAAACCTGCAGAGTTATAAATGTTAACTCTCGTCCACAAATATATTGAGGGAAGGCAACGAAGAGGATTTGAAAGCAAGGCAGAATTGCAGGAAACAGATTTCAGGAGGTAGATTCGAATCGCCTTTAAAGCACAGGAAAAGCGGCAAAATTTCGACAATGATGCCCTTGGCCAAAAAGGGCGTATGCGTTTTTTCCTGAATATATTCAGGAAAAAACGCATACGCCCTTTTTGGCCAACCAAGCAACCTGGAAAGGCAAATCAGCGTTACAAAGAAGTCTCGCTTCCCATCGGTCAAAAGGGCCATGCTGAATAAAGTGTCAAAACCAGAAATGCAGGACAGGCCATGGAGAAACGGGAGCCTTGCTACGCTGATGGGCGGGATGTAAATTGCCAACAGCCACTCTGGAGAAGTGTACGGTGTGTCCTGAAACATCTAAAAAACTCAGCTTAGAGAGCATAGGGCACTTCCACTCATAGGCGTATAAATTGGGAAAACTAAAAATCAGCAAGACACAGGCACCCCAAAGTTTAGGGCTGCTCTGTTGACAAGAACCTCCACTTCGTTACAACTTAAATATCCCAGGAAATAGAAAAATGGATAAAGAAGTTGTGGTCCATATGTATAATGGCATATCACTCAGCAATGAAATCAACATCATAAGGCTAGTAGCAGCATGATGAGAAGATTTAGGTACGACGATTCTAAGTGAAATAAGTCACACAGAAAAAGGCACTTATCATAAGATATCACTTATAGAGGGAATGTAAAAACCGCTACACTTGAACTGAATTACAAAACAGAACAGCGTCACACGTTTAGAAAACACACTATGGCTGCTTAATGGGAAAGGTGAGGTGGGGTGATGCATAAAACAAGGGTTTCAAATTAGCTCAGATACTGTTCCATAAACCCAATATGTAACAGTCAAGACCTACTCCTTGCTCAGTGAACTGGACTCAACACCCCCTGTTCACCGACCAAGAATATATCTGACTAGTAAGACTCTTAAAACCAATGTATTGATATCTCTCTGTAAGTGAGTCAAGTGGGTGTAAAGCGGCATAAACACAGCAGTGAAAAGCAGCTAAACCCCATTATAAAAGTCAATTACTTTTAAAAACCCGTGAAACAAAGACAGTGAAAGAGAGAGAAATTCATACAGAATTCGTTCAGGGGCTGGGATGCCACCTTTATTGACCATCTCTAGACCCACAGCTGATTGAGACATAAGGGTGGACACTCTTGGGGCTGAGAGGTTTGGTGAGGTTGGGTGAGCAAACGCAGACCCTTTAAAGTAATACTGCGTGGTACCCATCCCATGGGTCCAAAATCTCCAGGTTCAAGGGCATCTTCCTACATCGAAAACATGCATGAGAAACCCAGAAGACGGTACACCGTGTGATCGGGAAAGGTTTCTAAAACGCACCTCATTTCTCATCTCCTTGTGCTCGGGCTCGCCATTACAGCCGCTTTACTAGCAATCTCCCTCCTTGGATAATGAGCACCTTTAACCTCCTGTTCTGAACAGGTTGCAATTTGTCCTGAGGATGAACGGGAAGAGGGGGAACCAATGAGAGACTAGGTCTAGGTGTGGGGACAGGCACAGGTCACTCTATTTTCCCATCAGGAAGAAGAATTAACCACAGGCTCAGCCTGCCGCCCGGAACCACAATAGGGCCTGAAGCAATCCTGCG
Organism: Balaenoptera borealis; assembly: GCF_965194805.1. Classification (NCBI taxonomy): domain Eukaryota; kingdom Metazoa; phylum Chordata; class Mammalia; order Artiodactyla; family Balaenopteridae; genus Balaenoptera; species Balaenoptera borealis. The sequence goes on from NC_138863.1 coordinate 95,605,559, forward strand.
CTTTTGGGGCCAGCTCCCAAGAAAGCGAGTTGAAAAATGGAGCTCAGGGGCACTGCAATTCACAAACCTGCAGAGTTAGAAATGATAACTCTCGTCCACAAATATATTGAGGGAAGGCAACGAAGAGGATTTGAAAGCAAGGCAGAATTGCAGGAAACAGATTTCAGGAGGTAGATTCGAATCGCCTTTAAAGCACAGGAAAAGCGGCAAAACCTCGACCATGATGCCCTTGGCCAAAAAGGGCGTATGCGTTTTTTCCTGAATATATTCAGGAAAAAACGCATACGCCCTTTTTGGCCAACCAAGCAACCTGGAAAGGCAAATCAGCGCTACAAAGAAGTCTCGCTTCCCATCGGTCAAAAGGGCCATGCTGAATAAAGTGTCAAAACCAGAAATGCAGGACAGGCCATGGAGAAACGGGAGCCTTGCTACGCTAATGGGCGGGATGTAAATTGCCAACAGCCACTCTGGAGAAGTGTACAGTGTGTCCTGAAACATCTAAAAAACTCAGCTTAGAGACCATAGGGCAGTTCCACTCATGGGCGTATAAATTGGGAAAACTAAAAATCAGCAAGACACAGGCACCCCAAAGTTTAGGGCTGCTCTGTTGACAAGAACCTCCACTTCATTACACCTTAAATATCCCAGGAAAGAGAAAAATGGATAAAGAAGTTGTGGTCCTTATGTACAATGGAATGTCACTCAGGCATGAAATCAACATCATAAGGCTAGTAGCAGCATGATGAGAAGATTTAGGTACGACGATTCTAAGTGCCATAAGTCACACAGAAAAAGGCACTTATCATAAGATATCACTTATAGAGGGAATGTAAAAACCGCTACACTTGAACTGAATTACAAAACAGAACAGCGTCACACGTTTAGGAAACACACTATGGCTGCTTTACGGGAAAGGTGAGGTGGGGTGAGGCATAACACAAGGGTTTCAAATTAGCTCAGATACTGTTCCATAAACCCAATATGTAACAGACAAGACCTACTCCTTGCTCAGTGAACTGGATTCAACACCCCCTGTTCACCGCCCAAGAATATATCTGACTAGTAAGACTCTTAAAACCAATGTATTGATATCTCTCTGTAAGTGAGTCAAGTGGGTGTAAAGCGGCATAAACACAGCAGTGAAAAGCAGCTAAACCCCATTATAAAAATCAATTACTTTTAAAAACCCGTGAAACAAAGACAGTGAAAGAGAGAGAAATTCTTACAAAATTCGTTCAGGGGCTGTGATGCCACCTGGATTGACCATATCTAGACCAAATCTGATTGAGACATAAGGGTGGACACTCTTGGGGCTGAGAGGTTTGGTGAGGTTGGGTGAGCAAACGCAGACCCTTTAAAGTAATACTGCGTGGTATCCATCCCATGGGTCCCAAATCTCCAGCTTCAAGGGCATCTTCCTACATCAAAAACATGCATGAGAAACCCAGAAGATGGTACACCATGTGATCGGGAAAGATGTCTAAAACGCACCTCATTTCTCATCTCCTTGTGCTCGGGTTCGCCATTCCAGCCGCTTTACTAGCAATCTCCCTCCTTGGAGAATGAGCACCTTTAACCTCCTGTTCCGTACAGGTTGCAATTTGTCCTGAGGATGAACGGGAAGAGGGGGAACCAATGAGAGACTAGGTCTAGGTGTGGGGACAGGCACAGGTCACTCTATTTTCCCATCAGGAAGAAGAATTAACCACAGGCTCAGCCTGCCGCCCGGAACCAGAATAGGGCCTGAAGCAATCCTGCGCTTTTGGGGCCAGCTCCCAAGAAAGCGAGTTGAAAAATTCAGCTCAGGGGCACTGCAATTCACAAACCTGCAGAGTTATAAATGTTAACTCTCGTCCACAAATATATTGAGGGAAGGCAACGAAGAGGATTTGAAAGCAAGGCAGAATTGCAGGAAACAGATTTCAGGAGGTAGATTCGAATCGCCTTTAAAGCACAGGAAAAGCGGCAAAACCTCGACCATGATGCCCTTGGCCAAAAAGGGCGTATGCGTTTTTTCCTGAATATATTCAGGAAAAAACGCATACGCCCTTTTTGGCCAACCAAGCAACCTGGAAAGGCAAATCAGCGCTACAAAGAAGTCTCGCTTCCCATCGGTCAAAAGGGCCATGCTGAATAAAGTGTCAAAACCAGAAATGCAGGACAGGCCATGGAGAAACGGGAGCCTTGCTACGCTGATGGGCGGGATGTAAATTGCCAACAGCCACTCTGGAGAAGAGTACGGGGTGTCCTGAAACATCTAAAAAACTCAGCTTAGAGAGCATAGGGCACTTCCACTCATGGGCGTATAAATTGGGAAAACTGAAAATCAGCAAGACACAGGCACCCCAAAGTTTAGGGCTGCTCTGTTGACAAGAACCTCCACTTCGTTAAACCTTAAATATCCCAGGAAAGAGAAAAATGGATAAAGAAGTTGTGGTCCATATGTATAATGGCATATCACTCAGCAATGAAATCAACATCTTAAGGCTAGTAGCAGCATGATGAGAAGATTTAGGTACGAGGATTCTAAGTGAAATAAGTCACACAGAAAAAGGCACTTATCATAAGATATCACTTATAGAGGGAATGTAAAAACAGCTACACTTGAACTGAATTACAAAACAGAACAGCGTCACACGTTTAGAAAACACACTATGGCTGCTTAACGGGAAAGGTGAGGTGGGGTGATGCATAAAACAAGGGTTTCAAATTAGCTCAGATACTGTTCCATAAACCCAATATGTAACAGACAAGACCTACTCCTTGCTCAGTGAACTGGATTCAACACCCCCTGTTCACCGCCCAAGAATATATCTGACTAGTAAGACTCTTAAAACCAATGTATTGATATCTCTCTGTAAGTGAGTCAAGTGGGTGTAAAGCGGCATAAACACAGCAGTGAAAAGCAGCTAAACCCCATTATAAAAATCAATTACTTTTAAAAACCCGTGAAACAAAGACAGTGAAAGAGAGAGAAATTCATACAGAATTCGTTCAGGGGCTGGGATGCCACCTTTATTGACCATCTCTAGACCCACAGCTGATTGAGACATAAGGGTGGACACTCTTGGGGCTGAGAGGTTTGGTGAGGTTGGGTGAGCAAACGCAGACCCTTTAAAGTAATACTGCGTGGTACCCATCCCATGGGTCCAAAATCTCCAGGTTCAAGGGCATCTTCCTACATCGAAAACATGCTTGAGAAACCCAGAAGATGGTACACCGTGTGATCGGGAAAGGTTTCTAAAACGCACCACATTTCTCATCTCCTTGTGCTCGGGCTCGCCATTACAGCCGCTTTACTAGCAATCTCCCTCCTTGGAGAATGAGCACCTTTAACCTCCTGTTCCGTACAGGTTGCAAATTTGTCCTGAGCATGAACGGGAAGAGGGGGAACCAATGAGAGACTAGGTCGAGGTGTGGGGACAGGCACAGGTCACTCTATTTTCCCATCAGGAAGAAGAATTAACCACAGGCTCAGCCTGCCGCCCAGAACCACAATAGGGCCTGAAGCAATCCTGCGCTTTTGCGGCCAGCTCCCAAGAAAGCGAGTTGAAAATGGAGCTCAGGGGCACTGCAATTCACAAACCTGCAGAGTTAGAAACGATAACTCTCGTCCACAAATATATTGAGGGAAGGCAACGAAGAGGATTTGAAAGCAAGGCAGAATTGCAGGAAACAGATTTCAGGAGGTAGATTCGAATCGCCTTTAAAGCACAGGAAAAGCGGCAAAACCTCGACCATGATGCCCTTGGCCAAAAAGGGCGTATGCGTTTTTTCCTGAATATATTCAGGAAAAAACGCATACGCCCTTTTTGGCCAACCAAGCAACCTGGAAAGGCAAATCAGCGCTACAAAGAAGTCTCGCTTCCCATCGGTCAAAAGGGCCATGCTGAATAAAGTGTCAAAACCAGAAATGCAGGACAGGCCATGGAGAAACGGGAGCCTTGCTACGCTGATGGGCGGGATGTAAATTGCCAACAGCCACTCTGGAGAAGTGTACGGTGTGTCCTGAAACATCTAAAAAACTCAGCTTAGAGAGCATAGGGCACTTCCACTCATGGGCGTATAAATTGGGAAAACTAAAAATCAGCAAGACACAGGCACCCCAAAGTTTAGGGCTGCTCTGTTGACAAGAACCTCCACTTCATTACACCTTAAATATCCCAGGAAAGAGAAAAATGGATAAAGAAGTTGTGGTCCTTATGTACAATGGAATGTCACTCAGGCATGAAATCAACATCATAAGGCTAGTAGCAGCATGATGAGAAGATTTAGGTACGATGATTCTAAGTGAAATAAATCACACAGAAAAAGGCACTTATCATAAGATATCACTTATAGAGGGAATGTAAAAACCGCTACACTTGAACTGAATTACAAAACAGAACAGAGTCCCACGTTTAGAAAACACACTATGGCTGCTTAACGGGAACGGTGAGGTGGGGTGACGCATAAAACAAGGGTTTCAAATTAGCTCAGATAGCGTTCCATAAACCCAATATGTAATAGACAAGACCTACTCCTTGCTCAGTGAACTGGACGCAAAAACCCCCTATTCACCGCCCAAGAATATATCTGACTAGGAAGAATCTTCAAAGCTATGTATTGATATCTCTCTGTAAGTGAGTCAAGTGGGTGTAAAGCAGCATAAACACAGCAGTGAAAAGCAGCTAGCCCCACTATAAAAATCAATTACTTTTAAAAACCCGTGAAACAAAGACAGTGAAAGAGAGAGAAATTCTTACAAAATTCGTTCAGGGGCTGTGATGCCACCTGGATTGACCATATCTAGACCCACAGCTGATTGAGACATAAGGGTGGACACTCTTGGGGCTGAGAGGTTTGGTGAGGTTGGGTGAGCAAACGCAGACCCTTTAAAGTAATACTGCGTGGTACCCATCCCATAGGTCCCAAATCTCCAGGTTCAAGGGCATCTTCCTACATCGAAAACATGCATGAGAAACCCAGAAGACGGTACACCGTGTGATCGCGAAAGGTTTCTAAAACGCACCTCATTTCTCATCTCCTTGTGCTCGGGTTCGCCATTCCAGCCGCTTTACTAGCAATCTCCCTCCTTGGAGAATGAGCACCTTTAACCTCCTGTTCCGTACAGGTTGCAATTTGTCCTGAGGATGAACGGGAAGAGGGGGAACCAATGAGAGACTAGGTCTAGGTGTGGGGACAGGCACAGGTCACTCTATTTTCCCATCAGGAAGAAGAATTAACCACAGGCTCAGCCTGCCGCCCGGAACCAGAATAGGGCCTTAAACAATCCTGCGCTTTTGGGGCCAGCTCCCAAGAAAGCGAGTTGAAAAATGGAGCTCAGGGGCACTGCAATTCAGAAACCTGCAGAGTTATAAATGTTAACTCTCGTCCACAAATATATTGAGGGAAGGCAACGAAGAGGATTTGAAAGCAAGGCAGAATTGCAGGAAACAGATTTCAGGAGGTAGATTCGAATCGCCTTTAAAGCACAGGAAAAGCGGCAAAACCTCGACCATGATGCCCTTGGCCAAAAAGGGCGTATGCGTTTTTTCCTGAATATATTCAGGAAAAAACGCATACGCCCTTTTTGGCCAACCAAGCAACCTGGAAAGGCAAATCAGCGCTACAAAGAAGTCTCGCTTCCCATCGGTCAAAAGGGCCATGCTGAATAAAGTGTCAAAACCAGAAATGCAGGACAGGCCATGGAGAAACGGGAGCCTTGCTACGCTGATGGGCGGGATGTAAATTGCCAACAGCCACTCTGGAGAAGAGTACGGGGTGTCCTGAAACATCTAAAAAACTCAGCTTAGAGAGCATAGGGCACTTCCACTCATGGGCGTATAAATTGGGAAAACTGAAAATCAGCAAGACACAGGCACCCCAAAGTTTAGGGCTGCTCTGTTGACAAGAACCTCCACTTCGTTAAACCTTAAATATCCCAGGAAAGAGAAAAATGGATAAAGAAGTTGTGGTCCATATGTATAATGGCATATCACTCAGCAATGAAATCAACATCTTAAGGCTAGTAGCAGCATGATGAGAAGATTTAGGTACGAGGATTCTAAGTGAAATAAGTCACACAGAAAAAGGCACTTATCATAAGATATCACTTATAGAGGGAATGTAAAAACAGCTACACTTGAACTGAATTACAAAACAGAACAGCGTCACACGTTTAGAAAACACACTATGGCTGCTTAACGGGAAAGGTGAGGTGGGGTGATGCATAAAACAAGGGTTTCAAATTAGCTCAGATACTGTTCCATAAACCCAATATGTAACAGACAAGACCTACTCCTTGCTCAGTGAACTGGATTCAACACCCCCTGTTCACCGCCCAAGAATATATCTGACTAGTAAGACTCTTAAAACCAATGTATTGATATCTCTCTGTAAGTGAGTCAAGTGGGTGTAAAGCGGCATAAACACAGCAGTGAAAAGCAGCTAAACCCCATTATAAAAATCAATTACTTTTAAAAACCCGTGAAACAAAGACAGTGAAAGAGAGAGAAATTCATACAGAATTCGTTCAGGGGCTGGGATGCCACCTTTATTGACCATCTCTAGACCCACAGCTGATTGAGACATAAGGGTGGACACTCTTGGGGCTGAGAGGTTTGGTGAGGTTGGGTGAGCAAACGCAGACCCTTTAAAGTAATACTGCGTGGTACCCATCCCATGGGTCCAAAATCTCCAGGTTCAAGGGCATCTTCCTACATCGAAAACATGCTTGAGAAACCCAGAAGATGGTACACCGTGTGATCGGGAAAGGTTTCTAAAACGCACCACATTTCTCATCTCCTTGTGCTCGGGCTCGCCATTACAGCCGCTTTACTAGCAATCTCCCTCCTTGGAGAATGAGCACCTTTAACCTCCTGTTCCGTACAGGTTGCAAATTTGTCCTGAGCATGAACGGGAAGAGGGGGAACCAATGAGAGACTAGGTCGAGGTGTGGGGACAGGCACAGGTCACTCTATTTTCCCATCAGGAAGAAGAATTAACCACAGGCTCAGCCTGCCGCCCAGAACCACAATAGGGCCTGAAGCAATCCTGCGCTTTTGCGGCCAGCTCCCAAGAAAGCGAGTTGAAAATGGAGCTCAGGGGCACTGCAATTCACAAACCTGCAGAGTTAGAAACGATAACTCTCGTCCACAAATATATTGAGGGAAGGCAACGAAGAGGATTTGAAAGCAAGGCAGAATTGCAGGAAACAGATTTCAGGAGGTAGATTCGAATCGCCTTTAAAGCACAGGAAAAGCGGCAAAACCTCGACCATGATGCCCTTGGCCAAAAAGGGCGTATGCGTTTTTTCCTGAATATATTCAGGAAAAAACGCATACGCCCTTTTTGGCCAACCAAGCAACCTGGAAAGGCAAATCAGCGCTACAAAGAAGTCTCGCTTCCCATCGGTCAAAAGGGCCATGCTGAATAAAGTGTCAAAACCAGAAATGCAGGACAGGCCATGGAGAAACGGGAGCCTTGCTACGCTGATGGGCGGGATGTAAATTGCCAACAGCCACTCTGGAGAAGTGTACGGTGTGTCCTGAAACATCTAAAAAACTCAGCTTAGAGAGCATAGGGCACTTCCACTCATGGGCGTATAAATTGGGAAAACTAAAAATCAGCAAGACACAGGCACCCCAAAGTTTAGGGCTGCTCTGTTGACAAGAACCTCCACTTCATTACACCTTAAATATCCCAGGAAAGAGAAAAATGGATAAAGAAGTTGTGGTCCTTATGTACAATGGAATGTCACTCAGGCATGAAATCAACATCATAAGGCTAGTAGCAGCATGATGAGAAGATTTAGGTACGATGATTCTAAGTGAAATAAATCACACAGAAAAAGGCACTTATCATAAGATATCACTTATAGAGGGAATGTAAAAACCGCTACACTTGAACTGAATTACAAAACAGAACAGAGTCCCACGTTTAGAAAACACACTATGGCTGCTTAACGGGAACGGTGAGGTGGGGTGACGCATAAAACAAGGGTTTCAAATTAGCTCAGATAGCGTTCCATAAACCCAATATGTAATAGACAAGACCTACTCCTTGCTCAGTGAACTGGACGCAAAAACCCCCTATTCACCGCCCAAGAATATATCTGACTAGGAAGAATCTTCAAAGCTATGTATTGATATCTCTCTGTAAGTGAGTCAAGTGGGTGTAAAGCAGCATAAACACAGCAGTGAAAAGCAGCTAGCCCCACTATAAAAATCAATTACTTTTAAAAACCCGTGAAACAAAGACAGTGAAAGAGAGAGAAATTCTTACAAAATTCGTTCAGGGGCTGTGATGCCACCTGGATTGACCATATCTAGACCCACAGCTGATTGAGACATAAGGGTGGACACTCTTGGGGCTGAGAGGTTTGGTGAGGTTGGGTGAGCAAACGCAGACCCTTTAAAGTAATACTGCGTGGTACCCATCCCATAGGTCCCAAATCTCCAGGTTCAAGGGCATCTTCCTACATCGAAAACATGCATGAGAAACCCAGAAGACGGTACACCGTGTGATCGCGAAAGGTTTCTAAAACGCACCTCATTTCTCATCTCCTTGTGCTCGGGTTCGCCATTCCAGCCGCTTTACTAGCAATCTCCCTCCTTGGAGAATGAGCACCTTTAACCTCCTGTTCCGTACAGGTTGCAATTTGTCCTGAGGATGAACGGGAAGAGGGGGAACCAATGAGAGACTAGGTCTAGGTGTGGGGACAGGCACAGGTCACTCTATTTTCCCATCAGGAAGAAGAATTAACCACAGGCTCAGCCTGCCGCCCGGAACCAGAATAGGGCCTTAAACAATCCTGCGCTTTTGGGGCCAGCTCCCAAGAAAGCGAGTTGAAAAATGGAGCTCAGGGGCACTGCAATTCAGAAACCTGCAGAGTTATAAATGTTAACTCTCGTCCACAAATATATTGAGGGAAGGCAACGAAGAGGATTTGAAAGCAAGGCAGAATTGCAGGAAACAGATTTCAGGAGGTAGATTCGAATCGCCTTTAAAGCACAGGAAAAGCGGCAAAACCTCGACCATGATGCCCTTGGCCAAAAAGGGCGTATGCGTTTTTTCCTGAATATATTCAGGAAAAAACGCATACGCCCTTTTTGGCCAACCAAGCAACCTGGAAAGGCAAATCAGCGCTACAAAGAAGTCTCGCTTCCCATCGGTCAAAAGGGCCATGCTGAATAAAGTGTCAAAACCAGAAATGCAGGACAGGCCATGGAGAAACGGGAGCCTTGCTACGCTGATGGGCGGGATGTAAATTGCCAACAGCCACTCTGGAGAAGAGTACGGGGTGTCCTGAAACATCTAAAAAACTCAGCTTAGAGAGCATAGGGCACTTCCACTCATGGGCGTATAAATTGGGAAAACTGAAAATCAGCAAGACACAGGCACCCCAAAGTTTAGGGCTGCTCTGTTGACAAGAACCTCCACTTCGTTAAACCTTAAATATCCCAGGAAAGAGAAAAATGGATAAAGAAGTTGTGGTCCATATGTATAATGGCATATCACTCAGCAATGAAATCAACATCTTAAGGCTAGTAGCAGCATGATGAGAAGATTTAGGTACGACGATTCTAAGTGAAATAAGTCACACAGAAAAAGGCACTTATCATAAGATATCACTTATAGAGGGAATGTAAAAACCGCTACACTTGAACTGAATTACAAAACAGAACAGCGTCACACGTTTAGAAAACACACTATGGCTGCTTAACGGGAAAGGTGAGGTGGGGTGATGCATAAAACAAGGGTTTCAAATTAGCTCAGATACTGTTCCATAAACCCAATATGTAACAGACAAGACCTACTCCTTGCTCAGTGAACTGGATTCAACACCCCCTGTTCACCGCCCAAGAATATATCTGACTAGTAAGACTCTTAAAACCAATGTATTGATATCTCTCTGTAAGTGAGTCAAGTGGGTGTAAAGCGGCATAAACACAGCAGTGAAAAGCAGCTAAACCCCATTATAAAAATCAATTACTTTTAAAAACCCGTGAAACAAAGACAGTGAAAGAGAGAGAAATTCATACAGAATTCGTTCAGGGGCTGGGATGCCACCTTTATTGACCATCTCTAGACCCACAGCTGATTGAGACATAAGGGTGGACACTCTTGGGGCTGAGAGGTTTGGTGAGGTTGGGTGAGCAAACGCAGACCCTTTAAAGTAATACTGCGTGGTACCCATCCCATGGGTCCAAAATCTCCAGGTTCAAGGGCATCTTCCTACATCGAAAACATGCTTGAGAAACCCAGAAGATGGTACACCGTGTGATCGGGAAAGGTTTCTAAAACGCACCTCATTTCTCATCTCCTTGTGCTCGGGCTCGCCATTACAGCCGCTTTACTAGCAATCTCCCTCCTTGGAGAATGAGCACCTTTAACCTCCTGTTCCGTACAGGTTGCAAATTTGTCCTGAGCATGAACGGGAAGAGGGGGAACCAATGAGAGACTAGGTCGAGGTGTGGGGACAGGCACAGGTCACTCTATTTTCCCATCAGGAAGAAGAATTAACCACAGGCTCAGCCTGCCGCCCGGAACCACAATAGGGCCTGAAGCAATCCTGCGCTTTTGCGGCCAGCTCCCAAGAAAGCGAGTTGAAAATGGAGCTCAGGGGCACTGCAATTCACAAACCTGCAGAGTTAGAAACGATAACTCTCGTCCACAAATATATTGAGGGAAGGCAACGAAGAGGATTTGAAAGCAAGGCAGAATTGCAGGAAACAGATTTCAGGAGGTAGATTCGAATCGCCTTTAAAGCACAGGAAAAGTGGCAAAACCTCGACCATGATGCCCTTGGCCAAAAAGGGCGTATGCGTTTTTTCCTGAATATATTCAGGAAAAAACGCATACGCCCTTTTTGGCCAACCAAGCAACCTGGAAAGGCAAATCAGCGCTACAAAGAAGTCTCGCTTCCCATCGGTCAAAAGGGCCATGCTGAATAAAGTGTCAAAACCAGAAATGCAGGACAGGCCATGGAGAAACGGGAGCCTTGCTACGCTGATGGGCGGGATGTAAATTGCCAACAGCCACTCTGGAGAAGTGTACGGTGTGTCCTGAAACATCTAAAAAACTCAGCTTAGAGAGCATAGGGCACTTCCACTCATGGGCGTATAAATTGGGAAAACTAAAAATCAGCAAGACACAGGCACCCCAAAGTTTAGGGCTGCTCTGTTGACAAGAACCTCCACTTCATTACACCTTAAATATCCCAGGAAAGAGAAAAATGGATAAAGAAGTTGTGGTCCTTATTTACAATGGAATGTCACTCAGGCATGAAATCAACATCATAAGGCTAGTAGCAGCATGATGAGAAGATTTAGGTACGACGATTCTAAGTGAAATAAGTCACACAGAAAAAGGCACTTATCATAAGATATCACTTATAGAGGGAATGTAAAAACCGCTACACTTGAACTGAATTACAAAACAGAACAGCGTCACACGTTTAGAAAACACACTATGGCTGCTTAACGGGAAAGGTGAGGTGGGGGTGATGCATAAAACAAGGGTTTCAAATTAGCTCAGATACTGTTCCATAAAACCAATATGTAACAGACAAGACCTACTCCTTGCTCAGTGAACTGGATTCAACACCCCCTGTTCACCGCCCAAGAATATATCTGACTAGTAAGACTCTTAAAACCAATGTATTGATATCTCTCTGTAAGTGAGTCAAGTGGGTGTAAAGCGGCATAAACACAGCAGTGAAAAGCAGCTAAACCCCATTATAAAAATCAATTACTTTTAAAAACCCGTGAAACAAAGACAGTGAAAGAGAGAGAAATTCATACAGAATTCGTTCAGGGGCTGGGATGCCACCTTTATTGACCATCTCTAGACCAACAGCTGTTTGAGACATAAGGGTGGACACTCTTGGGGCTGAGAGGTTTGGTGAGGTTGGGTGAGCAAACGCAGACCCTTTAAAGTAATACTGCGTGGTACCCATCCCATGGGTCCAAAATCTCCAGGTTCAAGGGCATCTTCCTACATCAAAAACATGCATGAGAAACCCAGAAGATGGTACACCGTGTGATCGGGAAAGGTTTCTAAAACGCACCTCATTTCTCATCTCCTTGTGCTCGGGCTCGCCATTACAGCCGCTTTACTAGCAATCTCCCTCCTTGGAGAATGAGCACCTTTAACCTCCTGTTCTGTACAGGTTGCAAATTTGTCCTGAGGATGAACGGGAAAAGGGGGAAACAATGAGAGACTAGGTCTAAGTGTGGGGACAGGCACAGGTCAATCTATTTTCCCATCAGGAAGAAGAATTAACCACAGGCTCAGCCTGCCGCCCGGAACCACAATAGGGCCTGAAGCAATCCTGCGCTTTTGAGGCCAGCTCCCAAGAAAGCGAGTTGAAAAATGGAGCTCAGGGGCACTGCAATTCACAACCCTGCAGAGTTATAAATGATAACTCTCGTCCACAAATATATTGAGGGAAGGCAACGAAGAGGATTTGAAAGCAAGGCAGAATTGCAGGAAACAGATTTCAGGAGGTAGATACGAATCGCCTTTAAAGCACAGGAAAAGCGGCAAAATTTCGACAATGATGCCCTTGGCCAAAAAGGGCGTATGCGTTTTTTCCTGAATATATTCAGGAAAAAACGCATACGCCCTTTTTGGCCAACCAAGCAACCTGGAAAGGCAAATCAGCACTACAAAGAAGTCTCGCTTCCCATCGGTCAAAAGGGCCATGCTGAATAAAGTGTCAAAACCAGAAATGCAGGACAGGCCATGGAGGTACGGGAGCCTTGCTACGCTGATGGGCGGGATGTAAATTGCCAACAGCCACTCTGGAGAAGTGTACGGTGTGTCCTGAAACATCTAAAAAACTCAGCTTAGAGAGCATAGGGCACTTCCACTCATAGGCGTATAAATTGGGAAAACTAAAAATCAGCAAGACACAGGCACCCCAAAGTTTAGGGCTGCTCTGTTGACAAGAACCTCCACTTCGTTACAACTTAAATATCCCAGGAAATAGAAAAATGGATAAAGAAGTTGTGGTCCATATGTATAATGGCATATCACTCAGCAATGAAATCAACATCATAAGGCTAGTAGCAGCATGATGAGAAGATTTAGGTACGACGATTCTAAGTGAAATAAGTCACACAGAAAAAGGCACTTATCATAAGATATCACTTATAGAGGGAATGTAAAAACCGCTACACTTGAACTGAATTACAAAACAGAACAGCGTCACACGTTTAGAAAACACACTATGACTGCTTAATGGGAAAGGTGAGGTGGGGTGATGCATAAAACAAGGGTTTCAAATTAGCTCAGATACTGTTCCATAAACCCAATATGTAACAGTCAAGACCTACTCCTTGCTCAGTGAACTGGACTCAACACCCCCTGTTCACCGACCAAGAATATATCTGACTAGTAAGACTCTTAAAACCAATGTATTGATATCTCTCTGTAAGTGAGTCAAGTGGGTGTAAAGCGGCATAAACACAGCAGTGAAAAGCAGCTAAACCCCATTATAAAAGTCAATTACTTTTAAAAACCCGTGAAACAAAGACAGTGAAAGAGAGAGAAATTCATACAGAATTCGTTCAGGGGCTGGGATGCCACCTTTATTGACCATCTCTAGACCCACAGCTGATTGAGACATAAGGGTGGACACTCTTGGGGCTGAGAGGTTTGGTGAGGTTGGGTGAGCAAACGCAGACCCTTTAAAGTAATACTGCGTGGTACCCATCCCATGGGTCCAAAATCTCCAGGTTCAAGGGCATCTTCCTACATCGAAAACATGCTTGAGAAACCCAGAAGATGGTACACCGTGTGATCGGGAAAGGTTTCTAAAACGCACCTCATTTCTCATCTCGTTGTGCTCGGGTTGGCCATTACAGCCGCTTTACTAGCAATCTCCCTCCTTGGAGAATGAGCACCTTTAACCTCCTGTTCCGTACAGGTTGCAAATTTGTCCTGAGCATGAACGGGAAGAGGGGGAACCAATGAGAGACTAGGTCGAGGTGTGGGGACAGGCACAGGTCACTCTATTTTCCCATCAGGAAGAAGAATTAACCACAGGCTCAGCCTGCCGCCCGGAACCACAATAGGGCCTGAAGCAATCCTGCGCTTTTGCGGCCAGCTCCCAAGAAAGCGAGTTGAAAATGGAGCTCAGGGGCACTGCAATTCACAAACCTGCAGATTTATAAACGATAACTCTCGTCCACAAATATATTGAGGGAAGGCAACGAAGAGTATTTGAAAGCAAGGCAGAATTGCAGGAAACAGATTTCAGGAGGTAGATTCGAATCGCCTTTAAAGCACAGGAAAAGCGGCAAAACGTCGACCATGATGCCCTTGGCCAAAAAGGGCGTATGCGTTTTTTCCTGAATATATTCAGGAAAAAACGCATACGCCCTTTTTGGCCAACCAAGCAACCTGGAAAGGCAAATCAGCGCTACAAAGAAGTCTCGCTTCCCATCGGTCAAAAGGGCCATGCTGAATAAAGTGTCAAAACCAGAAATGCAGGACAGGCCATGGAGGTACGGGAGCCTTGCTACGCTGATGGGCGGGATGTAAATTGCCAACAGCCACTCTGGAGAAGTGTACGGTGTGTCCTGAAACATCTAAAAAACTCAGCTTAGAGAGCATAGGGCACTTCCACTCATGGGCGTATAAATTGGGAAAACTAAAAATCAGCAAGACACAGGCACCCCAAAGTTTAGGGCTGCTCTGTTGACAAGAACCTCCACTTCATTACACCTTAAATATCCCAGGAAAGAGAAAAATGGATAAAGAAGTTGTGGTCCTTATGTACAATGGAATGTCACTCAGGCATGAAATCAACATCATAAGGCTAGTAGCAGCATGATGAGAAGATTTAGGTACGACGATTCTAAGTGAAATAAGTCACACAGAAAAAGGCACTTATCATAAGATATCACTTATAGAGGGAATGTAAAAACCACTACACTTGAACTGAATTACAAAACAGAACAGCGTCACACGTTTAGAAAACACACTATGGCTGCTTAACGGGAAAGGTGAGGTGGGGTGACGCATAAAACAAGGGTTTCAAATTAGCTCAGATACTGTTCCATAAACCCAATATGTAACAGACAAGACCTACTCCTTGCTCAGTGAACTGGATTCAACACCCCCTGTTCACCGCCCAAGAATATATCTGACTAGTAAGACTCTTAAAACCAATGTATTGATATCTCTCTGTAAGTGAGTCAAGTGGGTGTAAAGCGGCATAAACACAGCAGTGAAAAGCAGCTAAACCCCATTATAAAAATCAATTACTTTTAAAAACCCGTGAAACAAAGACAGTGAAAGAGAGAGAAATTCATACAGAATTCGTTCAGGGGCTGGGATGCCACCTTTATTGACCATCTCTAGACCAACAGCTGTTTGAGACATAAGGGTGGACACTCTTGGGGCTGAGAGGTTTGGTGAGGTTGGGTGAGCAAACGCAGACCCTTTAAAGTAATACTGCGTGGTATCCATCCCATGGGTCCAAAATCTCCAGGTTCAAGGGCATCTTCCTATATCAAAAACATGCATGAGAAACCCAGAAGACGGTACACCGTGTGATCGGGAAAGGTTTCTAAAACGCACCTCATTTCTCATCTCCTTGTGCTCGGGCTCGCCATTACAGCCGCTTTACTAGCAATCTCCCTCCTTGGAGAATGAGCACCTTTAACCTCCTGTTCTGTACAGGTTGCAAATTTGTCCTGAGGATGAACGGGAAAAGGGGGAAACAATGAGAGACTAGGTCTAAGTGTGGGGACAGGCACAGGTCAATCTATTTTCCCATCAGGAAGAAGAATTAACCACAGGCTCAGCCTGCCGCCCGGAACCACAATAGGGCCTGAAGCAATCCTGCGCTTTTGCGGCCAGCTCCCAAGAAAGCGAGTTGAAAAATGGAGCTCAGGGGCACTGCAATTCACAACCCTGCAGAGTTATAAATGATAACTCTCGTCCACAAATATATTGAGGGAAGGCAACGAAGAGGATTTGAAAGCAAGGCAGAATTGCAGGAAACAGATTTCAGGAGGTAGATTCGAATCGCCTTTAAAGCACAGGAAAAGCGGCAAAACCTCGACCATGATGCCCTTGGCCAAAAAGGGCGTATGCGTTTTTTCCTGAATATATTCAGGAAAAAACGCATACGCCCTTTTTGGCCAACCAAGCAACCTGGAAAGGCAAATCAGCGCTACAAAGAAGTCTCGCTTCCCATCGGTCAAAAGGGCCATGCTGAATAAAGTGTCAAAACCAGAAATGCAGGACAGGCCATGGAGAAACGGGAGCCTTGCTACGCTGATGGGCGGGATGTAAATTGCCAACAGCCACTCTGGAGAAGTGTACGGTGTGTCCTGAAACATCTAAAAAACTCAGCTTAGAGAGCATAGGGCACTTCCACTCATGGGCGTATAAATTGGGAAAACTAAAAATCAGCAAGACACAGGCACCCCAAAGTTTAGGGCTGCTCTGTTGACAAGAACCTCCACTTCATTACACCTTAAATATCCCAGGAAAGAGAAAAATGGATAAAGAAGTTGTGGTCCTTATGTACAATGGAATGTCACTCAGGCATGAAATCAACATCATAAGGCTAGTAGCAGCATGATGAGAAGATTTAGGTACGAGGATTCTAAGTGAAATAAGTCACACAGAAAAAGGCACTTATCATAAGATATCACTTATAGAGGGAATGTAAAAACCGCTACACTTGAACTGAATTACAAAGCAGAACAGCGTCACACGTTTAGAAAACACACTATGGCTGCTTAACGGGAAAGGTGAGGTGGGGTGATGCATAACACAAGGGTTTCAAATTAGCTCAGATACTGTTCCATAAACCCAATATGTAACAGACAAGACCTACTCCTTGCTCAGTGAACTGGATTCAACACCCCCTGTTCACCGCCCAAGAATATATCTGACTAGTAAGACTCTTAAAACCAATGTATTGATATCTCTCTGTAAGTGAGTCAAGTGGGTCTAAAGCGGCATAAACACAGCAGTGAAAAGCAGCTAAACCCCATTATAAAAATCAATTACTTTTAAAAACCCGTGAAACAAAGACAGTGAAAGAGAGAGAAATTCTTACAAAATTCGTTCAGGGGCTGTGATGCCACCTGGATTGACCATATCTAGACCCACAGCTGATTGAGACATAAGGGTGGACACTCTTGGGGCTGAGAGGTTTGGTGAGGTTGGGTGAGCAAACGCAGACCCTTTAAAGTAATACTGCGTGGTATGCATCCCATGGGTCCCAAATCTCCAGCTTCAAGGGCATCTTCCTACATCAAAAACATGCATGAGAAACCCAGAAGATGGTACACCATGTGATCGGGAAAGATGTCTAAAACGAACCTCATTTCTCATCTCCTTGTGCTCGGGTTCGCCATTCCAGCCGCTTTACTAGCAATCTCCCTCCTTGGAGAATGAGCACCTTTAACCTCCTGTTCCGTACAGGTTGCAATTTGTCCTGAGGATGAACGGGAAGAGGGGGAACCAATGAGAGACTAGGTCTAGGTGTGGGGACAGGCACAGGTCACTCTATTTTCCCATCAGGAAGAAGAATTAACCACAGGCTCAGCCTGCCGCCCGGAACCAGAATAGGGCCTGAAGCAATCCTGCGCTTTTGGGGCCAGCTCCCAAGAAAGCGAGTTGAAAAATTCAGCTCAGGGGCACTGCAATTCACAAACCTGCAGAGTTATAAATGTTAACTCTCGTCCACAAATATATTGAGGGAAGGCAACGAAGAGGATTTGAAAGCAAGGCAGAATTGCAGGAAACAGATTTCAGGAGGTAGATTCGAATCGCCTTTAAAGCACAGGAAAAGCGGCAAAATTTCGACAATGATGCCCTTGGCCAAAAAGGGCGTATGCGTTTTTTCCTGAATATATTCAGGAAAAAACGCATACGCCCTTTTTGGCCAACCAAGCAACCTGGAAAGGCAAATCAGCGTTACAAAGAAGTCTCGCTTCCCATCGGTCAAAAGGGCCATGCTGAATAAAGTGTCAAAACCAGAAATGCAGGACAGGCCATGGAGAAACGGGAGCCTTGCTACGCTGATGGGCGGGATGTAAATTGCCAACAGCCACTCTGGAGAAGTGTACGGTGTGTCCTGAAACATCTAAAAAACTCAGCTTAGAGAGCATAGGGCACTTCCACTCATAGGCGTATAAATTGGGAAAACTAAAAATCAGCAAGACACAGGCACCCCAAAGTTTAGGGCTGCTCTGTTGACAAGAACCTCCACTTCGTTACAACTTAAATATCCCAGGAAATAGAAAAATGGATAAAGAAGTTGTGGTCCATATGTATAATGGCATATCACTCAGCAATGAAATCAACATCATAAGGCTAGTAGCAGCATGATGAGAAGATTTAGGTACGACGATTCTAAGTGAAATAAGTCACACAGAAAAAGGCACTTATCATAAGATATCACTTATAGAGGGAATGTAAAAACCGCTACACTTGAACTGAATTACAAAACAGAACAGCGTCACACGTTTAGAAAACACACTATGGCTGCTTAATGGGAAAGGTGAGGTGGGGTGATGCATAAAACAAGGGTTTCAAATTAGCTCAGATACTGTTCCATAAACCCAATATGTAACAGTCAAGACCTACTCCTTGCTCAGTGAACTGGACTCAACACCCCCTGTTCACCGACCAAGAATATATCTGACTAGTAAGACTCTTAAAACCAATGTATTGATATCTCTCTGTAAGTGAGTCAAGTGGGTGTAAAGCGGCATAAACACAGCAGTGAAAAGCAGCTAAACCCCATTATAAAAGTCAATTACTTTTAAAAACCCGTGAAACAAAGACAGTGAAAGAGAGAGAAATTCATACAGAATTCGTTCAGGGGCTGGGATGCCACCTTTACTGACCATCTCTAGACCCACAGCTGATTGAGACATAAGGGTGGACACTCTTGGGGCTGAGAGGTTTGGTGAGGTTGGGTGAGCAAACGCAGACCCTTTAAAGTAATACTGCGTGGTACCCATCCCATGGGTCCAAAATCTCCAGGTTCAAGGGCATCTTCCTACATCGAAAACATGCATGAGAAACCCAGAAGACGGTACACCGTGTGATCGGGAAAGGTTTCTAAAACGCACCTCATTTCTCATCTCCTTGTGCTCGGGCTCGCCATTACAGCCGCTTTACTAGCAATCTCCCTCCTTGGATAATGAGCACCTTTAACCTCCTGTTCTGAACAGGTTGCAATTTGTCCTGAGGATGAACGGGAAGAGGGGGAACCAATGAGAGACTAGGTCTAGGTGTGGGGACAGGCACAGGTCACTCTATTTTCCCATCAGGAAGAAGAATTAACCACAGGCTCAGCCTGCCGCCCGGAACCACAATAGGGCCTGAAGCAATCCTGCGCTTTTGGGGCCAGCTCCCAAGAAAGCGAGTTGAAAAATGGAGCTCAGGGGCACTGCAATTCACAAACCTGCAGAGTTAGAAATGATAACTCTCGTCCACAAATATATTGAGGGAAGGCAACGAAGAGGATTTGAAAGCAAGGCAGAATTGCAGGAAACAGATTTCAGGAGGTAGATTCGAATCGCCTTTAAAGCACAGGAAAAGCGGCAAAACCTCGACCATGATGCCCTTGGCCAAAAAGGGCGTATGCGTTTTTTCCTGAATATATTCAGGAAAAAACGCATACGCCCTTTTTGGCCAACCAAGCAACCTGGAAAGGCAAATCAGCGCTACAAAGAAGTCTCGCTTCCCATCGGTCAAAAGGGCCATGCTGAATAAAGTGTCAAAACCAGAAATGCAGGACAGGCCATGGAGAAACGGGAGCCTTGCTACGCTAATGGGCGGGATGTAAATTGCCAACAGCCACTCTGGAGAAGTGTACAGTGTGTCCTGAAACATCTAAAAAACTCAGCTTAGAGACCATAGGGCAGTTCCACTCATGGGCGTATAAATTGGGAAAACTAAAAATCAGCAAGACACAGGCACCCCAAAGTTTAGGGCTGCTCTGTTGACAAGAACCTCCACTTCATTACACCTTAAATATCCCAGGAAAGAGAAAAATGGATAAAGAAGTTGTGGTCCTTATGTACAATGGAATGTCACTCAGGCATGAAATCAACATCATAAGGCTAGTAGCAGCATGATGAGAAGATTTAGGTACGACGATTCTAAGTGCCATAAGTCACACAGAAAAAGGCACTTATCATAAGATATCACTTATAGAGGGAATGTAAAAACCGCTACACTTGAACTGAATTACAAAACAGAACAGCGTCACACGTTTAGGAAACACACTATGGCTGCTTTACGGGAAAGGTGAGGTGGGGTGAGGCATAACACAAGGGTTTCAAATTAGCTCAGATACTGTTCCATAAACCCAATATGTAACAGACAAGACCTACTCCTTGCTCAGTGAACTGGATTCAACACCCCCTGTTCACCGCCCAAGAATATATCTGACTAGTAAGACTCTTAAAACCAATGTATTGATATCTCTCTGTAAGTGAGTCAAGTGGGTGTAAAGCGGCATAAACACAGCAGTGAAAAGCAGCTAAACCCCATTATAAAAATCAATTACTTTTAAAAACCCGTGAAACAAAGACAGTGAAAGAGAGAGAAATTCTTACAAAATTCGTTCAGGGGCTGTGATGCCACCTGGATTGACCATATCTAGACCAAAGCTGATTGAGACATAAGGGTGGACACTCTTGGGGCTGAGAGGTTTGGTGAGGTTGGGTGAGCAAACGCAGACCCTTTAAAGTAATACTGCGTGGTATCCATCCCATGGGTCCCAAATCTCCAGCTTCAAGGGCATCTTCCTACATCAAAAACATGCATGAGAAACCCAGAAGATGGTACACCATGTGATCGGGAAAGATGTCTAAAACGCACCTCATTTCTCATCTCCTTGTGCTCGGGTTCGCCATTCCAGCCGCTTTACTAGCAATCTCCCTCCTTGGAGAATGAGCACCTTTAACCTCCTGTTCCGTACAGGTTGCAATTTGTCCTGAGGATGAACGGGAAGAGGGGGAACCAATGAGAGACTAGGTCTAGGTGTGGGGACAGGCACAGGTCACTCTATTTTCCCATCAGGAAGAAGAATTAACCACAGGCTCAGCCTGCCGCCCGGAACCAGAATAGGGCCTGAAGCAATCCTGCGCTTTTGGGGCCAGCTCCCAAGAAAGCGAGTTGAAAAATTCAGCTCAGGGGCACTGCAATTCACAAACCTGCAGAGTTATAAATGTTAACTCTCGTCCACAAATATATTGAGGGAAGGCAACGAAGAGGATTTGAAAGCAAGGCAGAATTGCAGGAAACAGATTTCAGGAGGTAGATTCGAATCGCCTTTAAAGCACAGGAAAAGCGGCAAAATTTCGACAATGATGCCCTTGGCCAAAAAGGGCGTATGCGTTTTTTCCTGAATATATTCAGGAAAAAACGCATACGCCCTTTTTGGCCAACCAAGCAACCTGGAAAGGCAAATCAGCGCTACAAAGAAGTCTCGCTTCCCATCGGTCTAAAGGGCCATGCTGAATAAAGTGTCAAAACCAGAAATGCAGGACAGGCCATGGAGGTACGGGAGCCTTGCTACGCTGATGGGCGGGATGTAAATTGCCAACAGCCACTCTGGAGAAGTGTACGGTGTGTCCTGAAACATCTAAAAAACTCAGCTTAGAGAGCATAGGGCACTTCCACTCATGGGCGTATAAATTGGGAAAACTAAAAATCAGCAAGACACAGGCACCCCAAAGTTTAGGGCTGCTCTGTTGACAAGAACCTCCACTTCATTACACCTTAAATATCCCAGGAAAGAGAAAAATGGATAAAGAAGTTGTGGTCCTTATGTACAATGGAATGTCACTCAGGCATGAAATCAACATCATAAGGCTAGTAGCAGCATGATGAGAAGATTTAGGTACGACGATTCTAAGTGAAATAAGTCACACAGAAAAAGGCACTTATCATAAGATATCACTTATAGAGGGAATGTAAAAACCACTACACTTGAACTGAATTACAAAACAGAACAGCGTCACACGTTTAGAAAACACACTATGGCTGCTTAACGGGAAAGGTGAGGTGGGGTGACGCATAAAACAAGGGTTTCAAATTAGCTCAGATACTGTTCCATAAACCCAATATGTAACAGACAAGACCTACTCCTTGCTCAGTGAACTGGATTCAACACCCCCTGTTCACCGCCCAAGAATATATCTGACTAGTAAGACTCTTAAAACCAATGTATTGATATCTCTCTGTAAGTGAGTCAAGTGGGTGTAAAGCGGCATAAACACAGCAGTGAAAAGCAGCTAAACCCCATTATAAAAATCAATTACTTTTAAAAACCCGTGAAACAAAGACAGTGAAAGAGAGAGAAATTCATACAGAATTCGTTCAGGGGCTGGGATGCCACCTTTATTGACCATCTCTAGACCAACAGCTGTTTGAGACATAAGGGTGGACACTCTTGGGGCTGAGAGGTTTGGTGAGGTTGGGTGAGCAAACGCAGACCCTTTAAAGTAATACTGCGTGGTATCCATCCCATGGGTCCAAAATCTCCAGGTTCAAGGGCATCTTCCTATATCAAAAACATGCATGAGAAACCCAGAAGACGGTACACCGTGTGATCGGGAAAGGTTTCTAAAACGCACCTCATTTCTCATCTCCTTGTGCTCGGGCTCGCCATTACAGCCGCTTTACTAGCAATCTCCCTCCTTGGAGAATGAGCACCTTTAACCTCCTGTTCTGTACAGGTTGCAAATTTGTCCTGAGGATGAACGGGAAAAGGGGGAAACAATGAGAGACTAGGTCTAAGTGTGGGGACAGGCACAGGTCAATCTATTTTCCCATCAGGAAGAAGAATTAACCACAGGCTCAGCCTGCCGCCCGGAACCACAATAGGGCCTGAAGCAATCCTGCGCTTTTGCGGCCAGCTCCCAAGAAAGCGAGTTGAAAAATGGAGCTCAGGGGCACTGCAATTCACAACCCTGCAGAGTTATAAATGATAACTCTCGTCCACAAATATATTGAGGGAAGGCAACGAAGAGGATTTGAAAGCAAGGCAGAATTGCAGGAAACAGATTTCAGGAGGTAGATTCGAATCGCCTTTAAAGCACAGGAAAAGCGGCAAAACCTCGACCATGATGCCCTTGGCCAAAAAGGGCGTATGCGTTTTTTCCTGAATATATTCAGGAAAAAACGCATACGCCCTTTTTGGCCAACCAAGCAACCTGGAAAGGCAAATCAGCGCTACAAAGAAGTCTCGCTTCCCATCGGTCAAAAGGGCCATGCTGAATAAAGTGTCAAAACCAGAAATGCAGGACAGGCCATGGAGAAACGGGAGCCTTGCTACGCTGATGGGCGGGATGTAAATTGCCAACAGCCACTCTGGAGAAGTGTACGGTGTGTCCTGAAACATCTAAAAAACTCAGCTTAGAGAGCATAGGGCACTTCCACTCATGGGCGTATAAATTGGGAAAACTAAAAATCAGCAAGACACAGGCACCCCAAAGTTTAGGGCTGCTCTGTTGACAAGAACCTCCACTTCATTACACCTTAAATATCCCAGGAAAGAGAAAAATGGATAAAGAAGTTGTGGTCCTTATGTACAATGGAATGTCACTCAGGCATGAAATCAACATCATAAGGCTAGTAGCAGCATGATGAGAAGATTTAGGTACGAGGATTCTAAGTGAAATAAGTCACACAGAAAAAGGCACTTATCATAAGATATCACTTATAGAGGGAATGTAAAAACCGCTACACTTGAACTGAATTACAAAGCAGAACAGCGTCACACGTTTAGAAAACACACTATGGCTGCTTAACGGGAAAGGTGAGGTGGGGTGATGCATAACACAAGGGTTTCAAATTAGCTCAGATACTGTTCCATAAACCCAATATGTAACAGACAAGACCTACTCCTTGCTCAGTGAACTGGATTCAACACCCCCTGTTCACCGCCCAAGAATATATCTGACTAGTAAGACTCTTAAAACCAATGTATTGATATCTCTCTGTAAGTGAGTCAAGTGGGTCTAAAGCGGCATAAACACAGCAGTGAAAAGCAGCTAAACCCCATTATAAAAATCAATTACTTTTAAAAACCCGTGAAACAAAGACAGTGAAAGAGAGAGAAATTCTTACAAAATTCGTTCAGGGGCTGTGATGCCACCTGGATTGACCATATCTAGACCCACAGCTGATTGAGACATAAGGGTGGACACTCTTGGGGCTGAGAGGTTTGGTGAGGTTGGGTGAGCAAACGCAGACCCTTTAAAGTAATACTGCGTGGTATGCATCCCATGGGTCCCAAATCTCCAGCTTCAAGGGCATCTTCCTACATCAAAAACATGCATGAGAAACCCAGAAGATGGTACACCATGTGATCGGGAAAGATGTCTAAAACGAACCTCATTTCTCATCTCCTTGTGCTCGGGTTCGCCATTCCAGCCGCTTTACTAGCAATCTCCCTCCTTGGAGAATGAGCACCTTTAACCTCCTGTTCCGTACAGGTTGCAATTTGTCCTGAGGATGAACGGGAAGAGGGGGAACCAATGAGAGACTAGGTCTAGGTGTGGGGACAGGCACAGGTCACTCTATTTTCCCATCAGGAAGAAGAATTAACCACAGGCTCAGCCTGCCGCCCGGAACCAGAATAGGGCCTGAAGCAATCCTGCGCTTTTGGGGCCAGCTCCCAAGAAAGCGAGTTGAAAAATTCAGCTCAGGGGCACTGCAATTCACAAACCTGCAGAGTTATAAATGTTAACTCTCGTCCACAAATATATTGAGGGAAGGCAACGAAGAGGATTTGAAAGCAAGGCAGAATTGCAGGAAACAGATTTCAGGAGGTAGATTCGAATCGCCTTTAAAGCACAGGAAAAGCGGCAAAATTTCGACAATGATGCCCTTGGCCAAAAAGGGCGTATGCGTTTTTTCCTGAATATATTCAGGAAAAAACGCATACGCCCTTTTTGGCCAACCAAGCAACCTGGAAAGGCAAATCAGCACTACAAAGAAGTCTCGCTTCCCATCGGTCAAAAGGGCCATGCTGAATAAAGTGTCAAAACCAGAAATGCAGGACAGGCCATGGAGGTACGGGAGCCTTGCTACGCTGATGGGCGGGATGTAAATTGCCAACAGCCACTCTGGAGAAGTGTACGGTGTGTCCTGAAACATCTAAAAAACTCAGCTTAGAGAGCATAGGGCACTTCCACTCATAGGCGTATAAATTGGGAAAACTAAAAATCAGCAAGACACAGGCACCCCAAAGTTTAGGGCTGCTCTGTTGACAAGAACCTCCACTTCGTTACAACTTAAATATCCCAGGAAATAGAAAAATGGATAAAGAAGTTGTGGTCCATATGTATAATGGCATATCACTCAGCAATGAAATCAACATCATAAGGCTAGTAGCAGCATGATGAGAAGATTTAGGTACGACGATTCTAAGTGAAATAAGTCACACAGAAAAAGGCACTTATCATAAGATATCACTTATAGAGGGAATGTAAAAACCGCTACACTTGAACTGAATTACAAAACAGAACAGCGTCACACGTTTAGAAAACACACTATGGCTGCTTAATGGGAAAGGTGAGGTGGGGTGATGCATAAAACAAGGGTTTCAAATTAGCTCAGATACTGTTCCATAAACCCAATATGTAACAGTCAAGACCTACTCCTTGCTCAGTGAACTGGACTCAACACCCCCTGTTCACCGACCAAGAATATATCTGACTAGTAAGACTCTTAAAACCAATGTATTGATATCTCTCTGTAAGTGAGTCAAGTGGGTGTAAAGCGGCATAAACACAGCAGTGAAAAGCAGCTAAACCCCATTATAAAAGTCAATTACTTTTAAAAACCCGTGAAACAAAGACAGTGAAAGAGAGAGAAATTCATACAGAATTCGTTCAGGGGCTGGGATGCCACCTTTATTGACCATCTCTAGACCCACAGCTGATTGAGACATAAGGGTGGACACTCTTGGGGCTGAGAGGTTTGGTGAGGTTGGGTGAGCAAACGCAGACCCTTTAAAGTAATACTGCGTGGTACCCATCCCATGGGTCCAAAATCTCCAGGTTCAAGGGCATCTTCCTACATCGAAAACATGCATGAGAAACCCAGAAGACGGTACACCGTGTGATCGGGAAAGGTTTCTAAAACGCACCTCATTTCTCATCTCCTTGTGCTCGGGCTCGCCATTACAGCCGCTTTACTAGCAATCTCCCTCCTTGGATAATGAGCACCTTTAACCTCCTGTTCTGAACAGGTTGCAATTTGTCCTGAGGATGAACGGGAAGAGGGGGAACCAATGAGAGACTAGGTCTAGGTGTGGGGACAGGCACAGGTCACTCTATTTTCCCATCAGGAAGAAGAATTAACCACAGGCTCAGCCTGCCGCCCGGAACCACAATAGGGCCTGAAGCAATCCTGCGCTTTTGGGGCCAGCTCCCAAGAAAGCGAGTTGAAAAATGGAGCTCAGGGGCACTGCAATTCACAAACCTGCAGAGTTAGAAATGATAACTCTCGTCCACAAATATATTGAGGGAAGGCAACGAAGAGGATTTGAAAGCAAGGCAGAATTGCAGGAAACAGATTTCAGGAGGTAGATTCGAATCGCCTTTAAAGCACAGGAAAAGCGGCAAAACCTCGACCATGATGCCCTTGGCCAAAAAGGGCGTATGCGTTTTTTCCTGAATATATTCAGGAAAAAACGCATACGCCCTTTTTGGCCAACCAAGCAACCTGGAAAGGCAAATCAGCGCTACAAAGAAGTCTCGCTTCCCATCGGTCAAAAGGGCCATGCTGAATAAAGTGTCAAAACCAGAAATGCAGGACAGGCCATGGAGAAACGGGAGCCTTGCTACGCTAATGGGCGGGATGTAAATTGCCAACAGCCACTCTGGAGAAGTGTACAGTGTGTCCTGAAACATCTAAAAAACTCAGCTTAGAGACCATAGGGCAGTTCCACTCATGGGCGTATAAATTGGGAAAACTAAAAATCAGCAAGACACAGGCACCCCAAAGTTTAGGGCTGCTCTGTTGACAAGAACCTCCACTTCATTACACCTTAAATATCCCAGGAAAGAGAAAAATGGATAAAGAAGTTGTGGTCCTTATGTACAATGGAATGTCACTCAGGCATGAAATCAACATCATAAGGCTAGTAGCAGCATGATGAGAAGATTTAGGTACGACGATTCTAAGTGCCATAAGTCACACAGAAAAAGGCACTTATCATAAGATATCACTTATAGAGGGAATGTAAAAACCGCTACACTTGAACTGAATTACAAAACAGAACAGCGTCACACGTTTAGGAAACACACTATGGCTGCTTTACGGGAAAGGTGAGGTGGGGTGAGGCATAACACAAGGGTTTCAAATTAGCTCAGATACTGTTCCATAAACCCAATATGTAACAGACAAGACCTACTCCTTGCTCAGTGAACTGGATTCAACACCCCCTGTTCACCGCCCAAGAATATATCTGACTAGTAAGACTCTTAAAACCAATGTATTGATATCTCTCTGTAAGTGAGTCAAGTGGGTGTAAAGCGGCATAAACACAGCAGTGAAAAGCAGCTAAACCCCATTATAAAAATCAATTACTTTTAAAAACCCGTGAAACAAAGACAGTGAAAGAGAGAGAAATTCTTACAAAATTCGTTCAGGGGCTGTGATGCCACCTGGATTGACCATATCTAGACCAAAGCTGATTGAGACATAAGGGTGGACACTCTTGGGGCTGAGAGGTTTGGTGAGGTTGGGTGAGCAAACGCAGACCCTTTAAAGTAATACTGCGTGGTATCCATCCCATGGGTCCCAAATCTCCAGCTTCAAGGGCATCTTCCTACATCAAAAACATGCATGAGAAACCCAGAAGATGGTACACCATGTGATCGGGAAAGATGTCTAAAACGCACCTCATTTCTCATCTCCTTGTGCTCGGGTTCACCATTCCAGCCGCTTTACTAGCAATCTCCCTCCTTGGAGAATGAGCACCTTTAACCTCCTGTTCCGTACAGGTTGCAATTTGTCCTGAGGATGAACGGGAAGAGGGGGAACCAATGAGAGACTAGGTCTAGGTGTGGGGACAGGCACAGGTCACTCTATTTTCCCATCAGGAAGAAGAATTAACCACAGGCTCAGCCTGCCGCCCGGAACCAGAATAGGGCCTGAAGCAATCCTGCGCTTTTGGGGCCAGCTCCCAAGAAAGCGAGTTGAAAAATTCAGCTCAGGGGCACTGCAATTCACAAACCTGCAGAGTTATAAATGTTAACTCTCGTCCACAAATATATTGAGGGAAGGCAACGAAGAGGATTTGAAAGCAAGGCAGAATTGCAGGAAACAGATTTCAGGAGGTAGATTCGAATCGCCTTTAAAGCACAGGAAAAGCGGCAAAATTTCGACAATGATGCCCTTGGCCAAAAAGGGCGTATGCGTTTTTTCCTGAATATATTCAGGAAAAAACGCATACGCCCTTTTTGGCCAACCAAGCAACCTGGAAAGGCAAATCAGCGCTACAAAGAAGTCTCGCTTCCCATCGGTCTAAAGGGCCATGCTGAATAAAGTGTCAAAACCAGAAATGCAGGACAGGCCATGGAGGTACGGGAGCCTTGCTACGCTGATGGGCGGGATGTAAATTGCCAACAGCCACTCTGGAGAAGTGTACGGTGTGTCCTGAAACATCTAAAAAACTCAGCTTAGAGAGCATAGGGCACTTCCACTCATGGGCGTATAAATTGGGAAAACTAAAAATCAGCAAGACACAGGCACCCCAAAGTTTAGGGCTGCTCTGTTGACAAGAACCTCCACTTCATTACACCTTAAATATCCCAGGAAAGAGAAAAATGGATAAAGAAGTTGTGGTCCTTATGTACAATGGAATGTCACTCAGGCATGAAATCAACATCATAAGGCTAGTAGCAGCATGATGAGAAGATTTAGGTACGACGATTCTAAGTGAAATAAGTCACACAGAAAAAGGCACTTATCATAAGATATCACTTATAGAGGGAATGTAAAAACCACTACACTTGAACTGAATTACAAAACAGAACAGCGTCACACGTTTAGAAAACACACTATGGCTGCTTAACGGGAAAGGTGAGGTGGGGTGACGCATAAAACAAGGGTTTCAAATTAGCTCAGATACTGTTCCATAAACCCAATATGTAACAGACAAGACCTACTCCTTGCTCAGTGAACTGGATTCAACACCCCCTGTTCACCGCCCAAGAATATATCTGACTAGTAAGACTCTTAAAACCAATGTATTGATATCTCTCTGTAAGTGAGTCAAGTGGGTCTAAAGCGGCATAAACACAGCAGTGAAAAGCAGCTAAACCCCATTATAAAAATCAATTACTTTTAAAAACCCGTGAAACAAAGACAGTGAAAGAGAGAGAAATTCTTACAAAATTCGTTCAGGGGCTGTGATGCCACCTGGATTGACCATATCTAGACCCACAGCTGATTGAGACATAAGGGTGGACACTCTTGGGGCTGAGAGGTTTGGTGAGGTTGGGTGAGCAAACGCAGACCCTTTAAAGTAATACTGCGTGGTATGCATCCCATGGGTCCCAAATCTCCAGCTTCAAGGGCATCTTCCTACATCAAAAACATGCATGAGAAACCCAGAAGATGGTACACCATGTGATCGGGAAAGATGTCTAAAACGAACCTCATTTCTCATCTCCTTGTGCTCGGGTTCGCCATTCCAGCCGCTTTACTAGCAATCTCCCTCCTTGGAGAATGAGCACCTTTAACCTCCTGTTCCGTACAGGTTGCAATTTGTCCTGAGGATGAACGGGAAGAGGGGGAACCAATGAGAGACTAGGTCTAGGTGTGGGGACAGGCACAGGTCACTCTATTTTCCCATCAGGAAGAAGAATTAACCACAGGCTCAGCCTGCCGCCCGGAACCAGAATAGGGCCTGAAGCAATCCTGCGCTTTTGGGGCCAGCTCCCAAGAAAGCGAGTTGAAAAATTCAGCTCAGGGGCACTGCAATTCACAAACCTGCAGAGTTATAAATGTTAACTCTCGTCCACAAATATATTGAGGGAAGGCAACGAAGAGGATTTGAAAGCAAGGCAGAATTGCAGGAAACAGATTTCAGGAGGTAGATTCGAATCGCCTTTAAAGCACAGGAAAAGCGGCAAAATTTCGACAATGATGCCCTTGGCCAAAAAGGGCGTATGCGTTTTTTCCTGAATATATTCAGGAAAAAACGCATACGCCCTTTTTGGCCAACCAAGCAACCTGGAAAGGCAAATCAGCACTACAAAGAAGTCTCGCTTCCCATCGGTCAAAAGGGCCATGCTGAATAAAGTGTCAAAACCAGAAATGCAGGACAGGCCATGGAGGTACGGGAGCCTTGCTACGCTGATGGGCGGGATGTAAATTGCCAACAGCCACTCTGGAGAAGTGTACGGTGTGTCCTGAAACATCTAAAAAACTCAGCTTAGAGAGCATAGGGCACTTCCACTCATAGGCGTATAAATTGGGAAAACTAAAAATCAGCAAGACACAGGCACCCCAAAGTTTAGGGCTGCTCTGTTGACAAGAACCTCCACTTCGTTACAACTTAAATATCCCAGGAAATAGAAAAATGGATAAAGAAGTTGTGGTCCATATGTATAATGGCATATCACTCAGCAATGAAATCAACATCATAAGGCTAGTAGCAGCATGATGAGAAGATTTAGGTACGACGATTCTAAGTGAAATAAGTCACACAGAAAAAGGCACTTATCATAAGATATCACTTATAGAGGGAATGTAAAAACCGCTACACTTGAACTGAATTACAAAACAGAACAGCGTCACACGTTTAGAA
This sequence comes from Balaenoptera borealis, assembly GCF_965194805.1. Lineage (NCBI taxonomy): Eukaryota > Metazoa > Chordata > Mammalia > Artiodactyla > Balaenopteridae > Balaenoptera > Balaenoptera borealis. The sequence continues at coordinate 95,636,367 of NC_138863.1, forward strand.
AACACACTATGGCTGCTTAATGGGAAAGGTGAGGTGGGGTGATGCATAAAACAAGGGTTTCAAATTAGCTCAGATACTGTTCCATAAACCCAATATGTAACAGTCAAGACCTACTCCTTGCTCAGTGAACTGGACTCAACACCCCCTGTTCACCGACCAAGAATATATCTGACTAGTAAGACTCTTAAAACCAATGTATTGATATCTCTCTGTAAGTGAGTCAAGTGGGTGTAAAGCGGCATAAACACAGCAGTGAAAAGCAGCTAAACCCCATTATAAAAGTCAATTACTTTTAAAAACCCGTGAAACAAAGACAGTGAAAGAGAGAGAAATTCATACAGAATTCGTTCAGGGGCTGGGATGCCACCTTTATTGACCATCTCTAGACCCACAGCTGATTGAGACATAAGGGTGGACACTCTTGGGGCTGAGAGGTTTGGTGAGGTTGGGTGAGCAAACGCAGACCCTTTAAAGTAATACTGCGTGGTACCCATCCCATGGGTCCAAAATCTCCAGGTTCAAGGGCATCTTCCTACATCGAAAACATGCTTGAGAAACCCAGAAGATGGTACACCGTGTGATCGGGAAAGGTTTCTAAAACGCACCTCATTTCTCATCTCGTTGTGCTCGGGTTGGCCATTACAGCCGCTTTACTAGCAATCTCCCTCCTTGGAGAATGAGCACCTTTAACCTCCTGTTCCGTACAGGTTGCAAATTTGTCCTGAGGATGAACGGGAAGAGGGGGAACCAATGAGAGACTAGGTCGAGGTGTGGGGACAGGCACAGGTCACTCTATTTTCCCATCAGGAAGAAGAATTAACCACAGGCTCAGCCTGCCGCCCGGAACCACAATAGGGCCTGAAGCAATCCTGCGCTTTTGCGGCCAGCTCCCAAGAAAGCGAGTTGAAAATGGAGCTCAGGGGCACTGCAATTCACAAACCTGCAGATTTATAAACGATAACTCTCGTCCACAAATATATTGAGGGAAGGCAACGAAGAGTATTTGAAAGCAAGGCAGAATTGCAGGAAACAGATTTCAGGAGGTAGATTCGAATCGCCTTTAAAGCACAGGAAAAGCGGCAAAACGTCGACCATGATGCCCTTGGCCAAAAAGGGCGTATGCGTTTTTTCCTGAATATATTCAGGAAAAAACGCATACGCCCTTTTTGGCCAACCAAGCAACCTGGAAAGGCAAATCAGCGCTACAAAGAAGTCTCGCTTCCCATCGGTCAAAAGGGCCATGCTGAATAAAGTGTCAAAACCAGAAATGCAGGACAGGCCATGGAGGTACGGGAGCCTTGCTACGCTGATGGGCGGGATGTAAATTGCCAACAGCCACTCTGGAGAAGTGTACGGTGTGTCCTGAAACATCTAAAAAACTCAGCTTAGAGAGCATAGGGCACTTCCACTCATGGGCGTATAAATTGGGAAAACTAAAAATCAGCAAGACACAGGCACCCCAAAGTTTAGGGCTGCTCTGTTGACAAGAACCTCCACTTCATTACACCTTAAATATCCCAGGAAAGAGAAAAATGGATAAAGAAGTTGTGGTCCTTATGTACAATGGAATGTCACTCAGGCATGAAATCAACATCATAAGGCTAGTAGCAGCATGATGAGAAGATTTAGGTACGACGATTCTAAGTGAAATAAGTCACACAGAAAAAGGCACTTATCATAAGATATCACTTATAGAGGGAATGTAAAAACCACTACACTTGAACTGAATTACAAAACAGAACAGCGTCACACGTTTAGAAAACACACTATGGCTGCTTAACGGGAAAGGTGAGGTGGGGTGACGCATAAAACAAGGGTTTCAAATTAGCTCAGATACTGTTCCATAAACCCAATATGTAACAGACAAGACCTACTCCTTGCTCAGTGAACTGGATTCAACACCCCCTGTTCACCGCCCAAGAATATATCTGACTAGTAAGACTATTAAAACCAATGTATTGATATCTCTCTGTAAGTGAGTCAAGTGGGTGTAAAGCGGCATAAACACAGCAGTGAAAAGCAGCTAAACCCCATTATAAAAATCAATTACTTTTAAAAACCCGTGAAACAAAGACAGTGAAAGAGAGAGAAATTCATACAGAATTCGTTCAGGGGCTGGGATGCCACCTTTATTGACCATCTCTAGACCAACAGCTGTTTGAGACATAAGGGTGGACACTCTTGGGGCTGAGAGGTTTGGTGAGGTTGGGTGAGCAAACGCAGACCCTTTAAAGTAATACTGCGTGGTATCCATCCCATGGGTCCAAAATCTCCAGGTTCAAGGGCATCTTCCTATATCAAAAACATGCATGAGAAACCCAGAAGACGGTACACCGTGTGATCGGGAAAGGTTTCTAAAACGCACCTCATTTCTCATCTCCTTGTGCTCGGGCTCGCCATTACAGCCGCTTTACTAGCAATCTCCCTCCTTGGAGAATGAGCACCTTTAACCTCCTGTTCTGTACAGGTTGCAAATTTGTCCTGAGGATGAACGGGAAAAGGGGGAAACAATGAGAGACTAGGTCTAAGTGTGGGGACAGGCACAGGTCAATCTATTTTCCCATCAGGAAGAAGAATTAACCACAGGCTCAGCCTGCCGCCCGGAACCACAATAGGGCCTGAAGCAATCCTGCGCTTTTGCGGCCAGCTCCCAAGAAAGCGAGTTGAAAAATGGAGCTCAGGGGCACTGCAATTCACAACCCTGCAGAGTTATAAATGATAACTCTCGTCCACAAATATATTGAGGGAAGGCAACGAAGAGGATTTGAAAGCAAGGCAGAATTGCAGGAAACAGATTTCAGGAGGTAGATTCGAATCGCCTTTAAAGCACAGGAAAAGCGGCAAAACCTCGACCATGATGCCCTTGGCCAAAAAGGGCGTATGCGTTTTTTCCTGAATATATTCAGGAAAAAACGCATACGCCCTTTTTGGCCAACCAAGCAACCTGGAAAGGCAAATCAGCGCTACAAAGAAGTCTCGCTTCCCATCGGTCAAAAGGGCCATGCTGAATAAAGTGTCAAAACCAGAAATGCAGGACAGGCCATGGAGAAACGGGAGCCTTGCTACGCTGATGGGCGGGATGTAAATTGCCAACAGCCACTCTGGAGAAGTGTACGGTGTGTCCTGAAACATCTAAAAAACTCAGCTTAGAGAGCATAGGGCACTTCCACTCATGGGCGTATAAATTGGGAAAACTAAAAATCAGCAAGACACAGGCACCCCAAAGTTTAGGGCTGCTCTCTTGACAAGAACCTCCACTTCATTACACCTTAAATATCCCAGGAAAGAGAAAAATGGATAAAGAAGTTGTGGTCCTTATGTACAATGGAATGTCACTCAGGCATGAAATCAACATCATAAGGCTAGTAGCAGCATGATGAGAAGATTTAGGTACGAGGATTCTAAGTGAAATAAGTCACACAGAAAAAGGCACTTATCATAAGATATCACTTATAGAGGGAATGTAAAAACCGCTACACTTGAACTGAATTACAAAGCAGAACAGCGTCACACGTTTAGAAAACACACTATGGCTGCTTAACGGGAAAGGTGAGGTGGGGTGATGCATAACACAAGGGTTTCAAATTAGCTCAGATACTGTTCCATAAACCCAATATGTAACAGACAAGACCTACTCCTTGCTCAGTGAACTGGATTCAACACCCCCTGTTCACCGCCCAAGAATATATCTGACTAGTAAGACTCTTAAAACCAATGTATTGATATCTCTCTGTAAGTGAGTCAAGTGGGTCTAAAGCGGCATAAACACAGCAGTGAAAAGCAGCTAAACCCCATTATAAAAATCAATTACTTTTAAAAACCCGTGAAACAAAGACAGTGAAAGAGAGAGAAATTCTTACAAAATTCGTTCAGGGGCTGTGATGCCACCTGGATTGACCATATCTAGACCCACAGCTGATTGAGACATAAGGGTGGACACTCTTGGGGCTGAGAGGTTTGGTGAGGTTGGGTGAGCAAACGCAGACCCTTTAAAGTAATACTGCGTGGTGTGCATCCCATGGGTCCCAAATCTCCAGCTTCAAGGGCATCTTCCTACATCAAAAACATGCATGAGAAACCCAGAAGATGGTACACCATGTGATCGGGAAAGATGTCTAAAACGAACCTCATTTCTCATCTCCTTGTGCTCGGGTTCGCCATTCCAGCCGCTTTACTAGCAATCTCCCTCCTTGGAGAATGAGCACCTTTAACCTCCTGTTCCGTACAGGTTGCAATTTGTCCTGAGGATGAACGGGAAGAGGGGGAACCAATGAGAGACTAGGTCTAGGTGTGGGGACAGGCACAGGTCACTCTATTTTCCCATCAGAAAGAAGAATTAACCACAGGCTCAGCCTGCCGCCCGGAACCACAATAGGGCCTGAAGCAATCCTGCGCTTTTGGGGCCAGCTCCCAAGAAAGCGAGTTGAAAAATTCAGCTCAGGGGCACTGCAATTCACAAACCTGCAGAGTTATAAATGTTAACTCTCGTCCACAAATATATTGAGGGAAGGCAACGAAGAGGATTTGAAAGCAAGGCAGAATTGCAGGAAACAGATTTCAGGAGGTAGATTCGAATCGCCTTTAAAGCACAGGAAAAGCGGCAAAATTTCGACAATGATGCCCTTGGCCAAAAAGGGCGTATGCGTTTTTTCCTGAATATATTCAGGAAAAAACGCATACGCCCTTTTTGGCCAACCAAGCAACCTGGAAAGGCAAATCAGCACTACAAAGAAGTCTCGCTTCCCATCGGTCAAAAGGGCCATGCTGAATAAAGTGTCAAAACCAGAAATGCAGGACAGGCCATGGAGGTACGGGAGCCTTGCTACGCTGATGGGCGGGATGTAAATTGCCAACAGCCACTCTGGAGAAGTGTACGGTGTGTCCTGAAACATCTAAAAAACTCAGCTTAGAGAGCATAGGGCACTTCCACTCATAGGCGTATAAATTGGGAAAACTAAAAATCAGCAAGACACAGGCACCCCAAAGTTTAGGGCTGCTCTGTTGACAAGAACCTCCACTTCGTTACAACTTAAATATCCCAGGAAATAGAAAAATGGATAAAGAAGTTGTGGTCCATATGTATAATGGCATATCACTCAGCAATGAAATCAACATCATAAGGCTAGTAGCAGCATGATGAGAAGATTTAGGTACGACGATTCTAAGTGAAATAAGTCACACAGAAAAAGGCACTTATCATAAGATATCACTTATAGAGGGAATGTAAAAACCGCTACACTTGAACTGAATTACAAAACAGAACAGCGTCACACGTTTAGAAAACACACTATGGCTGCTTAATGGGAAAGGTGAGGTGGGGTGATGCATAAAACAAGGGTTTCAAATTAGCTCAGATACTGTTCCATAAACCCAATATGTAACAGTCAAGACCTACTCCTTGCTCAGTGAACTGGACTCAACACCCCCTGTTCACCGACCAAGAATATATCTGACTAGTAAGACTCTTAAAACCAATGTATTGATATCTCTCTGTAAGTGAGTCAAGTGGGTGTAAAGCGGCATAAACACAGCAGTGAAAAGCAGCTAAACCCCATTATAAAAGTCAATTACTTTTAAAAACCCGTGAAACAAAGACAGTGAAAGAGAGAGAAATTCATACAGAATTCGTTCAGGGGCTGGGATGCCACCTTTATTGACCATCTCTAGACCCACAGCTGATTGAGACATAAGGGTGGACACTCTTGGGGCTGAGAGGTTTGGTGAGGTTGGGTGAGCAAACGCAGACCCTTTAAAGTAATACTGCGTGGTACCCATCCCATGGGTCCAAAATCTCCAGGTTCAAGGGCATCTTCCTACATCGAAAACATGCATGAGAAACCCAGAAGACGGTACACCGTGTGATCGGGAAAGGTTTCTAAAACGCACCTCATTTCTCATCTCCTTGTGCTCGGGCTCGCCATTACAGCCGCTTTACTAGCAATCTCCCTCCTTGGATAATGAGCACCTTTAACCTCCTGTTCTGAACAGGTTGCAATTTGTCCTGAGGATGAACGGGAAGAGGGGGAACCAATGAGAGACTAGGTCTAGGTGTGGGGACAGGCACAGGTCACTCTATTTTCCCATCAGGAAGAAGAATTAACCACAGGCTCAGCCTGCCGCCCGGAACCAGAATAGGGCCTGAAGCAATCCTGCGCTTTTGGGGCCAGCTCCCAAGAAAGCGAGTTGAAAAATGGAGCTCAGGGGCACTGCAATTCACAAACCTGCAGAGTTATAAATGTTAACTCTCGTCCACAAATATATTGAGGGAAGGCAACGAAGAGGATTTGAAAGCAAGGCAGAATTGCAGGAAACAGATTTCAGGAGGTAGATTCGAAGCGCCTTTAAAGCACAGGAAAAGCGGCAAAATTTCGACAATGATGCCCTTGGCCAAAAAGGGCGTATGCGTTTTTTCCTGAATATATTCAGGAAAAAACGCATACGCCCTTTTTGGCCAACCAAGCAACCTGGAAAGGCAAATCAGCACTACAAAGAAGTCTCGCTTCCCATCGGTCAAAAGGGCCATGCTGAATAAAGTGTCAAAACCAGAAATGCAGGACAGGCCATGGAGGTACGGGAGCCTTGCTACGCTGATGGGCGGGATGTAAATTGCCAACAGCCACTCTGGAGAAGTGTACGGTGTGTCCTGAAACATCTAAAAAACTCAGCTTAGAGAGCATAGGGCACTTCCACTCATAGGCGTATAAATTGGGAAAACTAAAAATCAGCAAGACACAGGCACCCCAAAGTTTAGGGCTGCTCTGTTGACAAGAACCTCCACTTCGTTACAACTTAAATATCCCAGGAAATAGAAAAATGGATAAAGAAGTTGTGGTCCATATGTATAATGGCATATCACTCAGCAATGAAATCAACATCATAAGGCTAGTAGCAGCATGATGAGAAGATTTAGGTACGACGATTCTAAGTGAAATAAGTCACACAGAAAAAGGCACTTATCATAAGATATCACTTATAGAGGGAATGTAAAAACCGCTACACTTGAACTGAATTACAAAACAGAACAGCGTCACACGTTTAGAAAACACACTATGGCTGCTTAATGGGAAAGGTGAGGTGGGGTGATGCATAAAACAAGGGTTTCAAATTAGCTCAGATACTGTTCCATAAACCCAATATGTAACAGTCAAGACCTACTCCTTGCTCAGTGAACTGGACTCAACACCCCCTGTTCACCGACCAAGAATATATCTGACTAGTAAGACTCTTAAAACCAATGTATTGATATCTCTCTGTAAGTGAGTCAAGTGGGTGTAAAGCGGCATAAACACAGCAGTGAAAAGCAGCTAAACCCCATTATAAAAGTCAATTACTTTTAAAAACCCGTGAAACAAAGACAGTGAAAGAGAGAGAAATTCATACAGAATTCGTTCAGGGGCTGGGATGCCACCTTTATTGACCATCTCTAGACCCACAGCTGATTGAGACATAAGGGTGGACACTCTTGGGGCTGAGAGGTTTGGTGAGGTTGGGTGAGCAAACGCAGACCCTTTAAAGTAATACTGCGTGGTACCCATCCCATGGGTCCAAAATCTCCAGGTTCAAGGGCATCTTCCTACATCGAAAACATGCATGAGAAACCCAGAAGACGGTACACCGTGTGATCGGGAAAGGTTTCTAAAACGCACCTCATTTCTCATCTCCTTGTGCTCGGGCTCGCCATTACAGCCGCTTTACTAGCAATCTCCCTCCTTGGATAATGAGCACCTTTAACCTCCTGTTCTGAACAGGTTGCAATTTGTCCTGAGGATGAACGGGAAGAGGGGGAACCAATGAGAGACTAGGTCTAGGTGTGGGGACAGGCACAGGTCACTCTATTTTCCCATCAGGAAGAAGAATTAACCACAGGCTCAGCCTGCCGCCCGGAACCACAATAGGGCCTGAAGCAATCCTGCGCTTTTGGGGCCAGCTCCCAAGAAAGCGAGTTGAAAAATGGAGCTCAGGGGCACTGCAATTCACAAACCTGCAGAGTTAGAAATGATAACTCTCGTCCACAAATATATTGAGGGAAGGCAACGAAGAGGATTTGAAAGCAAGGCAGAATTGCAGGAAACAGATTTCAGGAGGTAGATTCGAATCGCCTTTAAAGCACAGGAAAAGCGGCAAAACCTCGACCATGATGCCCTTGGCCAAAAAGGGCGTATGCGTTTTTTCCTGAATATATTCAGGAAAAAACGCATACGCCCTTTTTGGCCAACCAAGCAACCTGGAAAGGCAAATCAGCGCTACAAAGAAGTCTCGCTTCCCATCGGTCAAAAGGGCCATGCTGAATAAAGTGTCAAAACCAGAAATGCAGGACAGGCCATGGAGAAACGGGAGCCTTGCTACGCTAATGGGCGGGATGTAAATTGCCAACAGCCACTCTGGAGAAGTGTACAGTGTGTCCTGAAACATCTAAAAAACTCAGCTTAGAGACCATAGGGCAGTTCCACTCATGGGCGTATAAATTGGGAAAACTAAAAATCAGCAAGACACAGGCACCCCAAAGTTTAGGGCTGCTCTGTTGACAAGAACCTCCACTTCATTACACCTTAAATATCCCAGGAAAGAGAAAAATGGATAAAGAAGTTGTGGTCCTTATGTACAATGGAATGTCACTCAGGCATGAAATCAACATCATAAGGCTAGTAGCAGCATGATGAGAAGACTTAGGTACGACGATTCTAAGTGCCATAAGTCACACAGAAAAAGGCACTTATCATAAGATATCACTTATAGAGGGAATGTAAAAACCGCTACACTTGAACTGAATTACAAAACAGAACAGCGTCACACGTTTAGGAAACACACTATGGCTGCTTTACGGGAAAGGTGAGGTGGGGTGAGGCATAACACAAGGGTTTCAAATTAGCTCAGATACTGTTCCATAAACCCAATATGTAACAGACAAGACCTACTCCTTGCTCAGTGAACTGGATTCAACACCCCCTGTTCACCGCCCAAGAATATATCTGACTAGTAAGACTCTTAAAACCAATGTATTGATATCTCTCTGTAAGTGAGTCAAGTGGGTGTAAAGCGGCATAAACACAGCAGTGAAAAGCAGCTAAACCCCATTATAAAAATCAATTACTTTTAAAAACCCGTGAAACAAAGACAGTGAAAGAGAGAGAAATTCTTACAAAATTCGTTCAGGGGCTGTGATGCCACCTGGATTGACCATATCTAGACCAAAGCTGATTGAGACATAAGGGTGGACACTCTTGGGGCTGAGAGGTTTGGTGAGGTTGGGTGAGCAAACGCAGACCCTTTAAAGTAATACTGCGTGGTATCCATCCCATGGGTCCCAAATCTCCAGCTTCAAGGGCATCTTCCTACATCAAAAACATGCATGAGAAACCCAGAAGATGGTACACCATGTGATCGGGAAAGATGTCTAAAACGCACCTCATTTCTCATCTCCTTGTGCTCGGGTTCGCCATTCCAGCCGCTTTACTAGCAATCTCCCTCCTTGGAGAATGAGCACCTTTAACCTCCTGTTCCGTACAGGTTGCAATTTGTCCTGAGGATGAACGGGAAGAGGGGGAACCAATGAGAGACTAGGTCTAGGTGTGGGGACAGGCACAGGTCACTCTATTTTCCCATCAGGAAGAAGAATTAACCACAGGCTCAGCCTGCCGCCCGGAACCAGAATAGGGCCTGAAGCAATCCTGCGCTTTTGGGGCCAGCTCCCAAGAAAGCGAGTTGAAAAATTCAGCTCAGGGGCACTGCAATTCACAAACCTGCAGAGTTATAAATGTTAACTCTCGTCCACAAATATATTGAGGGAAGGCAACGAAGAGGATTTGAAAGCAAGGCAGAATTGCAGGAAACAGATTTCAGGAGGTAGATTCGAATCGCCTTTAAAGCACAGGAAAAGCGGCAAAATTTCGACAATGATGCCCTTGGCCAAAAAGGGCGTATGCGTTTTTTCCTGAATATATTCAGGAAAAAACGCATACGCCCTTTTTGGCCAACCAAGCAACCTGGAAAGGCAAATCAGCGCTACAAAGAAGTCTCGCTTCCCATCGGTCTAAAGGGCCATGCTGAATAAAGTGTCAAAACCAGAAATGCAGGACAGGCCATGGAGGTACGGGAGCCTTGCTACGCTGATGGGCGGGATGTAAATTGCCAACAGCCACTCTGGAGAAGTGTACGGTGTGTCCTGAAACATCTAAAAAACTCAGCTTAGAGAGCATAGGGCACTTCCACTCATAGGCGTATAAATTGGGAAAACTAAAAATCAGCAAGACACAGGCACCCCAAAGTTTAGGGCTGCTCTGTTGACAAGAACCTCCACTTCGTTACAACTTAAATATCCCAGGAAATAGAAAAATGGATAAAGAAGTTGTGGTCCATATGTATAATGGCATATCACTCAGCAATGAAATCAACATCATAAGGCTAGTAGCAGCATGATGAGAAGATTTAGGTACGACGACTCTAAGTGAAATAAGTCACACAGAAAAAGGCACTTATCATAAGATATCACTTATAGAGGGAATGTAAAAACCGCTACACTTGAACTGAATTACAAAACAGAACAGAGTCCCACGTTTAGAAAACACACTATGGCTGCTTAACGGGAACGGTGAGGTGGGGTGATGCATAAAACAAGGGTTTCAAATTAGCTCAGATACTGTTCCATAAACCCAATATGTAACAGTCAAGACCTACTCCTTGCTCAGTGAACTGGACTCAACACCCCCTGTTCACCGACCAAGAATATATCTGACTAGTAAGACTCTTAAAACCAATGTATTGATATCTCTCTGTAAGTGAGTCAAGTGGGTGTAAAGCGGCATAAACACAGCAGTGAAAAGCAGCTAAACCCCATTATAAAAGTCAATTACTTTTAAAAACCCGTGAAACAAAGACAGTGAAAGAGAGAGAAATACATACAGAATTCGTTCAGGGGCTGGGATGCCACCTTTATTGACCATCTCTAGACCCACAGCTGATTGAGACATAAGGGTGGACACTCTTGGGGCTGAGAGGTTTGGTGAGGTTGGGTGAGCAAACGCAGACCCTTTAAAGTAATACTGCGTGGTACCCATCCCATGGGTCCAAAATCTCCAGGTTCAAGGGCATCTTCCTACATCGAAAACATGCATGAGAAACCCAGAAGATGGTACACCGTGTGATCGGGAAAGGTTTCTAAAACGCACCTCATTTCTCAGCTCCTTGTGCTCGGGCTCGCCATTACAGCTGCTTTACTAGCAATCTCCCTCCTTGGAAAATGAGCACCTTTAACCTCCTGTTCCGAACAGGTTGCAATTTGTCCTGAGGATGAACGGGAAGAGGGGGAACCAATGAGAGACTAGGTCTAGGTGTGGGGACAGGCACAGGTCACTCTATTTTCCCATCAGGAAGAAGAATTAACCACAGGCTCAGCCTGCCGCCCGGAACCACAATAGGGCCTGAAGCAATCCTGCGCTTTTGGGGCCAGCTCCCAAGAAAGCGAGTTGAAAAATGGAGCTCAGGGGCACTGCAATTCACAAACCTGCAGAGTTAGAAATGATAACTCTCGTCCACAAATATATTGAGGGAAGGCAACGAAGAGGATTTGAAAGCAAGGCAGAATTGCAGGAAACAGATTTCAGGAGGTAGATTCGAATCGCCTTTAAAGCACAGGAAAAGCGGCAAAACCTCGACCATGATGCCCTTGGCCAAAAAGGGCGTATGCGTTTTTTCCTGAATATATTCAGGAAAAAACGCATACGCCCTTTTTGGCCAACCAAGCAACCTGGAAAGGCAAATCAGCGCTACAAAGAAGTCTCGCTTCCCATCGGTCAAAAGGGCCATGATGAATAAAGTGTCAAAACCAGAAATGCAGGACAGGCCATGGAGAAACGGGAGCCTTGCTACGCTGATGGGCGGGATGTAAATTGCCAACAGCCACTCTGGAGAAGTGTACAGTGTGTCCTGAAACATCTAAAAAACTCAGCTTAGAGAGCATAGGGCAGTTCCACTCATGGGCGTATAAATTGGGAAAACTAAAAATCAGCAAGACACAGGCACCCCAAAGTTTAGGGCTGCTCTGTTGACAAGAACCTCCACTTCATTACACCTTAAATATCCCAGGAAAGAGAAAAATGGATAAAGAAGTTGTGGTCCTTATGTACAATGGAATGTCACTCAGGCATGAAATCAACATCATAAGGCTAGTAGCAGCATGATGAGAAGATTTAGGTACGACGATTCTAAGTGCCATAAGTCACACAGAAAAAGGGACTTATCATAAGATATCACTTATAGAGGGAATGTAAAAACCGCTACACTTGAACTGAATTACAAAACAGAACAGCGTCACACGTTTAGGAAACACACTATGGCTGCTTAACGGGAAAGGTGAGGTGGGGTGATGCATAACACAAGGGTTTCAAATTAGCTCAGATACTGTTCCATAAACCCAATATGTAACAGACAAGACCTACTCCTTGCTCAGTGAACTGGATTCAACACCCCCTGTTCACCGCCCAAGAATATATCTGACTAGTAAGACTCTTAAAACCAATGTATTGATATCTCTCTGTAAGTGAGTCAAGTGGGTGTAAAGCGGCATAAACACAGCAGTGAAAAGCAGCTAAACCCCATTATAAAAATCAATTACTTTTAAAAACCCGTGAAACAAAGACAGTGAAAGAGAGAGAAATTCATACAGAATTCGTTCAGGGGCTGGGATGCCACCTTTATTGACCATCTCTAGACCCACAGCTGATTGAGACATAAGGGTGGACACTCTTGGGGCTGAGAGGTTTGGTGAGGTTGGGTGAGCAAACGCAGACCCTTTAAAGTAATACTGCGTGGTACCCATCCCATGGGTCCCAAATCTCCAGCTTCAAGGGCATCTTCCTACATCAAAAACATGCATGAGAAACCCAGAAGATGGTACACCATGTGATCGGGAAAGATGTCTAAAACGCACCTCATTTCTCATCTCCTTGTGCTCGGGTTCGCCATTCCAGCCGCTTTACTAGCAATCTCCCTCCTTGGAGAATGAGCACCTTTAACCTCCTGTTCCGTACAGGTTGCAATTTGTCCTGAGGATGAACGGGAAGAGGGGGAACCAATGAGAGACTAGGTCTAGGTGTGGGGACAGGCACAGGTCACTCTATTTTCCCATCAGGAAGAAGAATTAACCACAGGCTCAGCCTGCCGCCCGGAACCACAATAGGGCCTGAAGCAATCCTGCGCTTTTGGGGCCAGCTCCCAAGAAAGCGAGTTGAAAAATTGAGCTCAGGGGCACTGCAATTCACAAACCTGCAGAGTTATAAATGTTAACTCTCATCCACAAATATATTGAGGGAAGGCAACGAAGAGGATTTGAAAGCAAGGCAGAATTGCAGGAAACAGATTTCAGGAGGTAGATTCGAATCGCCTTTAAAGCACAGGAAAAGCGGCAAAACCTCGACCATGATGCCCTTGGCCAAAAAGGGCGTATGCGTTTTTTCCTGAATATATTCAGGAAAAAACGCATACGCCCTTTTTGGCCAACCAAGCAACCTGGAAAGGCAAATCAGCGCTACAAAGAAGTCTCGCTTCCCATCGGTCAAAAGGGCCATGCTGAATAAAGTGTCAAAACCAGAAATGCAGGACAGGCCATGGAGGTACGGGAGCCTTGCTACGCTGATGGGCGGGATGTAAATTGCCAACAGCCACTCTGGAGAAGTGTACGGTGTGTCCTGAAACATCTAAAAAACTCAGCTTAGAGAGCATAGGGCACTTCCACTCATAGGCGTATAAATTGGGAAAACTAAAAATCAGCAAGACACAGGCACCCCAAAGTTTAGGGCTGCTCTGATGACAAGAACCTCCACTTCGTTACAACTTAAATATCCCAGGAAATAGAAAAATGGATAAAGAAGTTGTGGTCCATATGTATAATGGCATATCACTCAGCAATGAAATCAACATCATAAGGCTAGTAGCAGCATGATGAGAAGATTTAGGTACGACGACTCTAAGTGAAATAAGTCACACAGAAAAAGGCACTTATCATAAGATATCACTTATAGAGGGAATGTAAAAACCGCTACACTTGAACTGAATTACAAAACAGAACAGCGTCACACGTTTAGAAAACACACTATGGCTGCTTAACGGGAAAGGTGAGGTGGGGTGATGCATAAAACAAGGGTTTCAAATTAGCTCAGATACTGTTCCATAAACCCAATATGTAACAGTCAAGACCTACTCCTTGCTCAGTGAACTGGACTCAACACCCCCTGTTCACCACCCAAGAATATATGTGACTAGTAAGAATCTTAAAAGCAATGTATTGATATCCCTCTGTAACTGAGTCAAGTGGGTGTAAAGCGGCATAAACACAGCAGTGAAAAGCAGCTAAACCCCATTATAAAAATCAATTACTTTTAAAAACCCGTGAAACAAAGACAGTGAAAGAGAGAGAAATTCTTACAAAATTCGTTCAGGGGCTGTGATGCCACCTGGATTGACCATCTCTAGACCCACAGCTGATTGAGACATAAGGGTGGACACTCTTGGGGCTGAGAGGTTTGGTGAGGTTGGGTGAGCAAACGCAGACCCTTTAAAGTAATACTGCGTGGTATCCATCCCATGGGTCCCAAATCTCCAGGTTCAAGGGCATCTTCCTACATCGAAAACATGCATGAGAAACCCAGAAGATGGTACACCGTGTGATCGGGAAAGGTGTCTAAAACGCACCTCATTTCTCATCTCCTTGTGCTCGGGCTTGCCATTACAGCCGCTTTTCTAGCAATCTCCCTCCTTGGAGAATGAGCACCTTTAACCTCCTGTTCTGTACAGGTTGCAAATTTGTCCTGAGGATGAACGGGAAGAGGGGGAACCAATGAGAGACTAGGTCTAGGTGTGGGGACAGGCACAGGTCACTCTATTTTCCCATCAGGAAGAAGAATTAACCACAGGCTCAGCCTGCCGCCCGGAACCACAATAGGGCCTGAAGCAATCCTGCGCTTTTGCGGCCAGCTCCCAAGAAAGCGAGTTGAAAAATGGAGCTCAGGGGCACTGCAATTCACAAACCTGCAGAGTTAGAAATGATAACTCTCGTCCACAAATATATTGAGGGAAGGCAACGAAGAGGATTTGAAAGCAAGGCAGAATTGCAGGAAACAGATTTCAGGAGGTAGATTCGAATCGCCTTTAAAGCACAGGAAAAGCGGCAAAACCTCGACCATGATGCCCTTGGCCAAAAAGGGCGTATGCGTTTTTTCCTGAATATATTCAGGAAAAAACGCATACGCCCTTTTTGGCCAACCAAGCAACCTGGAAAGGCAAATCAGCGCTACAAAGAAGTCTCGCTTCCCATCGGTCAAAAGGGCCATGATGAATAAAGTGTCAAAACCAGAAATGCAGGACAGGCCATGGAGAAACGGGAGCCTTGCTACGCTGATGGGCGGGATGTAAATTGCCAACAGCCACTCTGGAGAAGTGTACAGTGTGTCCTGAAACATCTAAAAAACTCAGCTTAGAGAGCATAGGGCAGTTCCACTCATGGGCGTATAAATTGGGAAAACTAAAAATCAGCAAGACACAGGCACCCCAAAGTTTAGGGCTGCTCTGTTGACAAGAACCTCCACTTCATTACACCTTAAATATCCCAGGAAAGAGAAAAATGGATAAAGAAGTTGTGGTCCTTATGTACAATGGAATGTCACTCAGGCATGAAATCAACATCATAAGGCTAGTAGCAGCATGATGAGAAGATTTAGGTACGACGATTCTAAGTGCCATAAGTCACACAGAAAAAGGCACTTATCATAAGATATCACTTATAGAGGGAATGTAAAAACCGCTACACTTGAACTGAATTACAAAACAGAACAGCGTCACACGTTTAGGAAACACACTATGGCTGCTTAACGGGAAAGGTGAGGTGGGGTGATGCATAACACAAGGGTTTCAAATTAGCTCAGATACTGTTCCATAAACCCAATATGTAACAGACAAGACCTACTCCTTGCTCAGTGAACTGGATTCAACACCCCCTGTTCACCGCCCAAGAATATATCTGACTAGTAAGACTCTTAAAACCAATGTATTGATATCTCTCTGTAAGTGAGTCAAGTGGGTGTAAAGCGGCATAAACACAGCAGTGAAAAGCAGCTAAACCCCATTATAAAAATCAATTACTTTTAAAAACCCGTGAAACAAAGACAGTGAAAGAGAGAGAAATTAATAAAGAATTCGTTCAGGGGCTGGGATGCCACCTTTATTGACCATCTCTAGACCCACAGCTGATTGAGACATAAGGGTGGACACTCTTGGGGCTGAGAGGTTTGGTGAGGTTGGGTGAGCAAACGCAGACCCTTTAAAGTAATACTGCGTGGTACCCATCCCATGGGTCCCAAATCTCCAGCTTCAAGGGCATCTTCCTACATCAAAAACATGCATGAGAAACCCAGAAGATGGTACACCATGTGATCGGGAAAGATGTCTAAAACGCACCTCATTTCTCATCTCCTTGTGCTCGGGTTCGCCATTCCAGCCGCTTTACTAGCAATCTCCCTCCTTGGAGAATGAGCACCTTTAACCTCCTGTTCCGTACAGGTTGCAATTTGTCCTGAGGATGAACGGGAAGAGGGGGAACCAATGAGAGACTAGGTCTAGGTGTGGGGACAGGCACAGGTCACTCTATTTTCCCATCAGGAAGAAGAATTAACCACAGGCTCAGCCTGCCGCCCGGAACCACAATAGGGCCTGAAGCAATCCTGCGCTTTTGGGGCCAGCTCCCAAGAAAGCGAGTTGAAAAATTGAGCTCAGGGGCACTGCAATTCACAAACCTGCAGAGTTATAAATGTTAACTCTCATCCACAAATATATTGAGGGAAGGCAACGAAGAGGATTTGAAAGCAAGGCAGAATTGCAGGAAACAGATTTCAGGAGGTAGATTCGAATCGCCTTTAAAGCACAGGAAAAGCGGCAAAACTTCGACAATGATGCCCTTGGCCAAAAAGGGCGTATGCGTTTTTTCCTGAATATATTCAGGAAAAAACGCATACGCCCTTTTTGGCCAACCAAGCAACCTGGAAAGGCAAATCAGCGCTACAAAGAAGTCTCGCTTCCCATCGGTCAAAAGGGCCATGCTGAATAAAGTGTCAAAACCAGAAATGCAGGACAGGCCATGGAGGTACGGGAGCCTTGCTACGCTGATGGGCGGGATGTAAATTGCCAACAGCCACTCTGGAGAAGTGTACGGTGTGTCCTGAAACATCTAAAAAACTCAGCTTAGAGAGCATAGGGCACTTCCACTCATAGGCGTATAAATTGGGAAAACTAAAAATCAGCAAGACACAGGAACCCCAAAGTTTAGGGCTGCTCTGATGACAAGAACCTCCACTTCGTTACAACTTAAATATCCCAGGAAATAGAAAAATGGATAAAGAAGTTTTGGTCCATATGTATAATGGCATATCACTCAGCAATGAAATCAACATCATAAGGCTAGTAGCAGCATGATGAGAAGATTTAGGTACGACGACTCTAAGTGAAATAAGTCACACAGAAAAAGGCACTTATCATAAGATATCACTTATAGAGGGAATGTAAAAACCGCTACACTTGAACTGAATTACAAAACAGAACAGCGTCACACGTTTAGAAAACACACTATGGCTGCTTAACGGGAAAGGTGAGGTGGGGTGATGCATAAAACAAGGGTTTCAAATTAGCTCAGATACTGTTCCATAAACCCAATATGTAACAGTCAAGACCTACTCCTTGCTCAGTGAACTGGACTCAACACCCCCTGTTCACCGCCCAAGAATATATCTGACTAGTAAGAATCTTAAAACCAATGTATTGATATCCCTCTGTAACTGAGTCAAGTGGGTGTAAACCGGCATAAACACAGCAGTGAAAAGCAGCTAAACCCCATTATAAAAATCAATTACTTTTAAAAACCCGTGAAACAAAGACAGTGAAAGAGAGAGAAATTCTTACAAAATTCGTTCAGGGGCTGTGATGCCACCTGGATTGACCATCTCTAGACCCACAGCTGATTGAGACATAAGGGTGGACACTCTTGGGGCTGAGAGGTTTGGTGAGGTTGGGTGAGCAAACGCAGACCCTTTAAAGTAATACTGCGTGGTATCCATCCCATGGGTCCCAAATCTCCAGGTTCAAGGGCATCTTCCTACATCGAAAACATGCATGAGAAACCCAGAAGATGGTACACCGTGTGATCGGGAAAGGTGTCTAAAACGCGCCTCATTTCTCATCTCCTTGTGCTCGGGCTTGCCATTACAGCCACTTTACTAGCAATCTCCCTCCTTGGAGAATGAGCATCTTTAACCTCCTGTTCCGTACAGGTTGCAATTTGTCCTGAGGATGAACGGGAAGAGGGGGAACCAATGAGAGACTAGGTCTAGGTGTGGGGACAGGCACAGGTCACTCTATTTTCCCATCAGGAAGAAGAATTAACCACAGGCTCAGCCTGCCGCCCGGAACCACAATAGGGCCTGAAGCAATCCTGCGCTTTTGGGGCCAGCTCCCAAGAAAGCGAGTTGAAAAATTGAGCTCAGGGGCACTGCAATTCACAAACCTGCAGAGTTATAAATGTTAACTCTCGTCCACAAATATATTGAGGGAAGGCAACGAAGAGGATTTGAAAGCAAGGCAGAATTGCAGGAAACAGATTTCAGGAGGTAGATTCGAATCGCCTTTAAAGCACAGGAAAAGCGGCAAAACTTCGACAATGATGCCCTTGGCCAAAAAGGGCGTATGCGTTTTTTCCTGAATATATTCAGGAAAAAACGCATACGCCCTTTTTGGCCAACCAAGCAACCTGGAAAGGCAAATCAGCGCTACAAAGAAGTCTCGCTTCCCATCGGTCAAAAGGGCCATGCTGAATAAAGTGTCAAAACCAGAAATGCAGGACAGGCCATGGAGGTACGGGAGCCTTGCTACGCTGATGGGCGGGATGTAAATTGCCAACAGCCACTCTGGAGAAGTGTACGGTGTGTCCTGAAACATCTAAAAAACCCAGCTTAGAGAGCATAGGGCACTTCCACTCATAGGCGTATAAATTGGGAAAACTAAAAATCAGCAAGACACAGGCACCCCAAAGTTTAGGGCTGCTCTGATGACAAGAACCTCCACTTCATTACAACTTAAATATCCCAGGAAATAGAAAAATGGATAAAGAAGTTGTGGTCCATATGTATAATGGCATATCACTCAGCAATGAAATCAACATCATAAGGCTAGTAGCAGCATGATGAGAAGATTTAGGTACGACGACTCTAAGTGAAATAAGTCACACAGAAAAAGGCACTTATCATAAGATATCACTTATAGAGGGAATGTAAAAACCGCTACACTTGAACTGAATTACAAAACAGAACAGCGTCACACGTTTAGGAAACACACTATGGCTGCTTAACGGGAAAGGTGAGGTGGGGTGATGCATAACACAAGGGTTGCAAATTAGCTCAGATACTGTTCCATAAACCCAATATGTAACAGACAAGACCTACTCCTTGCTCAGTGAACTGGATTCAACACCCCCTGTTCACCGCCCAAGAATATATCTGACTAGTAAGACTCTTAAAACCAATGTATTGATATCTCTCTGTAAGTGAGTCAAGTGGGTCTAAAGCGGCATAAACACAGCAGTGAAAAGCAGCTAAACCCCATTATAAAAATCAATTACTTTTAAAAACCCGTGAAACAAAGACAGTGAAAGAGAGAGAAATTCATACAGAATTCGTTCAGGGGCTGGGATGCCACCTTTATTGACCATCTCTAGACCCACAGCTGATTGAGACATAAGGGTGGACACTCTTGGGGCTGAGAGGTTTGGTGAGGTTGGGTGAGCAAACGCAGACCCTTTAAAGTAATACTGCGTGGTATCCATCCCATGGGTCCCAAATCTCCAGCTTCAAGGGCATCTTCCTACATCAAAAACATGCATGAGAAACCCAGAAGATGGTACACCATGTGATCGGGAAAGATGTCTAAAACGCACCTCATTTCTCATCTCCTTGTGCTCGGGTTCGCCATTCCAGCCGCTTTACTAGCAATCTCCCTCCTTGGAGAATGAGCACCTTTAACCTCCTGTTCCGTACAGGTTGCAATTTGTCCTGAGGATGAACGGGAAGAGGGGGAACCAATGAGAGACTAGGTCTAGGTGTGGGGACAGGCACAGGTCACTCTATTTTCCCATCAGGAAGAAGAATTAACCACAGGCTCAGCCTGCCGCCCGGAACCACAATAGGGCCTGAAGCAATCCTGCGCTTTTGGGGCCAGCTCCCAAGAAAGCGAGTTGAAAAATTCAGCTCAGGGGCACTGCAATTCACAAACCTGCAGAGTTATAAATGTTAACTCTCGTCCACAAATATATTGAGGGAAGGCAACGAAGAGGATTTGAAAGCAAGGCAGAATTGCAGGAAACAGATTTCAGGAGGTAGATTCGAATCGCCTTTAAAGCACAGGAAAAGCGGCAAAACTTCGACAATGATGCCCTTGGCCAAAAAGGGCGTATGCGTTTTTTCCTGAATATATTCAGGAAAAAACGCATACGCCCTTTTTGGCCAACCAAGCAACCTGGAAAGGCAAATCAGCGCTACAAAGAAGTCTCGCTTCCCATCGGTCAAAAGGGCCATGCTGAATCAAGTGTCAAAACCAGAAATGCAGGACAGGCCATGGAGAAACGGGAGCCTTGCTACGCTGATGGGCGGGATGTAAAGTGCCAACAGCCACTCTGGAGAAGTGTACGGTGTGTCCTGAAACATCTAAAAAACTCAGCTTAGAGAGCATAGGGCACTTCCACTCATGGGCGTATAAATTGGGAAAACTAAAAATCAGCAAGACACAGGCACCCCAAAGTTTAGGGCTGACTGTTGTCAAGAACCTCCACTTCATTACACCTTAAATATCCCAGGAAAGAGAAAAATGGATAAAGAAGTTGTGGTCCTTATGTACAATGGAATATCACTGAGGCATGAAATCAACGTCATAAGGCTAGTAGCAGCATGATGAGTGGATTTAGGTACGACGATTCTAAGTGAAATAAGTCACACAGAAAGACACTTATCGTAAGATATCACTTATAGAGGGAATGTAAAAACCGCTACACTTGAACTGAATTACAAAACAGAACAGAGTCCCACGTTTAGAAAACACACTATGGCTGCTTAACGGGAACGGTGAGGTGGGGTGACGCATAAAACAAGGGTTTCAAATTAGCTCAGATAGCGTTCCATAAACCCAATATGTAATAGACAAGACCTACTCCTTGCTCAGTGAACTGGACGCAAAAACCTCCTATTCACCGCCCAAGAATATATCTGACTAGGAAGAATCTTCAAAGCTATGTATTGATATCTCTCTGTAAGTGAGTCAAGTGGGTGTAAAGCAGCATAAACACAGCAGTGAAAAGCAGCTAAACCCCATTATAAAAATCAATTACTTTTAAAAACCCGTGAAACAAAGACAGTGAAAGAGAGAGAAATTCTTACAAAATTCGTTCAGGGGCTGTGATGCCACCTGGATTGACCATATCTAGACCCACAGCTGATTGAGACATAAGGGTGGACACTCTTGGGGCTGAGAGGTTTGGTGAGGTTGGGTGAGCAAACGCAGACCCTTTAAAGTAATACTGCGTGGTACCCATCCCATAGGTCCCAAATCTCCAGCTTAAAGGGCATCTTCCTACATCGAAAACATGCATGAGAAACCCAGAAGATGGTACACCATGTGATCGGGAAAGGTTTCTAAAACGCACCTCATTTCTCATCTCCTTGTGCTCGGGTTCGCCATTCCAGCCGCTTTACTAGAAATCTCCCTCCTTGGAGAATGAGCACCTTTAACCTCCTGTTCCGTACAGGTTGCAATTTGTCCTGAGGATGAACGGGAAGAGGGGGAACCAATGAGAGACTAGGTCTAGGTGTGGGGACAGGCACAGGTCACTCTATTTTCCCATCAGGAAGAAGAATTAACCACAGGCTCAGCCTGCCGCCCGGAACCACAATAGGGCCTGAAGCAATCCTGCGCTTTTGCGGCCAACTCCCAAGAAAGCGAGTTGAAAAATGGAGCTCAGGGGCACTGCAATTCACAAACCTGCAGAGTTATAAATGTTAACTCTCGTCCACAAATATATTGAGGGAAGAAAACGAAGAGGATTTGAAAGCAAGGCAGAATTGCAGGAAACAGATTTCAGGAGGTAGATTTGAAGCGCCTTTAAAGCACAGGAAAAGCGGCAAAACCTCGACCCTGATGCCCTTGGCCAAAAAGGGCGTATGAGTTTTTTCCTGAATATATTCAGGAAAAAACGCATACGCCCTTTTTGGCCAACCAAGCAACCTGGAAAGGCAAATCAGCAAAACAAAGAAGTCTCGCTTCCCATCGGTCAAAAGGGCCATGCTGAATAAAGTGTCAAAGCCAGAAATGCAGGACAGGCCATGGAGAAACGGGAGCCTTGTAAGGCTGATGGGCGGGATGTAAAGTGCCAACAGCCACTCTGGAGAAGTGTACGGTGTGTCCTGAAACATCTAAAAAACTCAGGTTAGAGAGCATAGGGCACTTCCACTCATGGGCGTATAAATTGGGAAAACTAAAAATCAGCAAGACACAGGCACCCCAAAGTTTAGGGCTGCTCTGTTGACAAGAACCTCCACTTCGTTACACCTTAAATATCCCAGGAAATAGAAAAATGGATAAAGAAGTTGTGGTCCATATGTATAATGGCATATCACTCAGCAATGAAATCAACATCATAAGGCTAGTAGCAGCATGATGAGAAGATTTAGGTACGACGATTCTAAGTGAAATAAGTCACAAAGGAAAAGGCACTTATCATAAGATATCACTTATAGAGGGAATGTAAAAACCTCTACACTTGAACTGAATTACAAAACAGAACAGCGTCACACGTTTAGAAAACACACTATGGCTGCTTAACGGGAAAGGTGAGGTGGGGTGATGCATAAAACAAGGGTTTCAAATTAGCTCAGATACTGTTCCATAAACCCAATATGTAACAGACAAGACCTACTCCTTGCTCAGTGAACTGGACGCAAAATCCCCCTATTCACCGCCCAAGAATATATATGACTAGGAAGAATCTTCAAAGCTATGTATTGATATCTCTCTGTAAGTGAGTCAAGTGGGTGTAAAGCACCATAAAAACAGCAGTGAAAAGCAGCTAAACCCCATTATAAAAATCAATTACTTTTAAAAACCCGTGAAACAAAGACAGTGGAAGAGAGAGAAATTCTTACAAAATTCGTTCAGGGGCTGTGATGCCACCTGGATTGACCATATCTAGACCCACAGCTGATTGAGACATAAGGGTGGACACTCTTGGGGCTGAGAGGTTTGGTGAGGTTGGGTGAGCAAACGCAGACCCTTTAAAGTAATACTGCGTGGTACCCATCCCATAGGTCCCAAATCTCCAGCTTCAAGGGCATCTTCCTACATCGAAAACATGCATGAGAAACCCAGAAGATGGTACACCATGTGATCGGGAAAGGTTTCTAAAACGCACCTCATTTCTCATCTCCTTGTGCTCGGGCTCGCCATTACAGCCGCTTTACTAGCAATCTCCCTCCTTGGAGAATGAGCACCTTTAACCTCCTGTTCCGTACAGGTTGCAATTTGTCCTGAGGATGAACGGGAAGAGGGGGAACCAATGAGAGACTAGGTCTAGGTGTGGGGACAGGCACAGGTCACTCTATTTTCCTATCAGGAAGAAGAATTAACCACAGGCTCAGCCTGCCGCCCGGAACCAGAATAGGGCCTGAAGCAATCCTGCGCTTTTGGGGCCAGCTCCCAAGAAAGCGAGTTGAAAAATGGAGCTCAGGGGCACTGCAATTCACAGACCTGCAGAGTTAGAAATGATAACTCTCGTCCACAAATATATTGAGGGAAGGCAACGAAGAGGATTTGAAAGCAAGGCAGAATTGCAGGAAACAGATTTCAGGAGGTAGATTCGAATCGCCTTTAAAGCACAGGAAAAGCGGCAAAACCTCGACCATGATGCCCTTGGCCAAAAAGGGCGTATGCGTTTTTTCCTGAATATATTTAGGAAAAAACGCATACGCCCTTTTTGGCAAACCAAGCAACCTGTAAAGGCAAATCAGCGCTACAAAGAAGGCTCGCTTCCCATCGGTCAAAAGGGACATGCTGAATAAAGTGTCAAAACCAGAAATGCAGGACAGGCCATGGAGAAACGGGAGCCTTGCTACGCTGATGGGCGGGATGTAAATTGCCAACAGCCACTCTGGAGAAGTGTACGTTGTGTCCTGAAACATCTAAAAAACTCAGCTTAGAGAGCATAGGGCACTTCCACTCATGGGCGTATAAATTGGGAAAACTAAAAATCAGCAAGACACAGGCACCCCAAAGTTTAGGGCTGCTCTGTTGACAAGAACCTCCACTTCGTTACACCTTAAATATCCCAGGAAAGAGAAAAATGGATAAGGAAGTTGTGGTCCTTATGTACAATGGCATATCACTCAGCAATGAAATTAACGTCATAAGGCTAGTAGCAGCATGATGAGAGGATTTAGGTACGACGATTCTAAGTGAAATAAGTCACACAGAAAAAGGCACTTATCATAAGATATCACTTATAGAGGGAATGTAAAAACCGCTACACTTGAACTGAATTACAAAACAGAACAGCGTCACACGTTTAGAAAACACACTATGGCTGCTTAACGGGAACGGTGAGGTGGGGTGATGCATAAAACAAGGGTTTCCAATTAGCTCAGATAGCGTTCCATAAACCCAATATGTAATAGACAAGACCTACTCCTTGCTCAGTGAACTGGACGCAAAAACCCCCTATTCACCGCCCAAGAATATATCTGACTAGGAAGAATCTTCAAAGCTATGTATTGATATCTCTCTGTAAGTGAGTCAAGTGGGTGTAAAGCAGCATAAACACAGCAGTGAAAAGCAGCTAAACCCCATTATAAAAATCAATTACTTTTAAAAACCCGTGAAACAAAGACAGTGAAAGAGAGAGAAATTCTTACAAAATTCGTTCAGGGGCTGTGATGCCACCTGGATTGACCATATCTAGACCCACAGCTGATTGAGACATAAGGGTGGACACTCTTGGGGCTGAGAGGTTTGGTGAGGTTGGGTGAGCAAACGCAGACCCTTTAAAGTAATACTGCGTGGTACCCATCCCATGGGTCCAAAATCTCCAGGTTCAAGGGCATCTTCCTACATCGAAAACATGCATGAGAAACCCAGAAGATGGTACACCGTGTGATCGGGAAAGGTTTCTTAAACGCACCTCATTTCTCATCTCCTTGTGCTCGGGTTCGCCATTCCAGCCGCTTTACTAGCAATCTCCCTCCTTGGAGAATGAGCACCTTTAACCTCCTGTTCCGTACAGGTTGCAAATTTGTCCTGAGGATGAACGGGAAGAGGGGGAACCAATGAGAGACTAGGTCTAGGTGTGGGGACAGGCACAGGTCACTTTATTTTCCATCAGGAAGAAGAATTAACCACAGGCTCAGCCTGCCGCCCGGAACCACAATAGGGCCTGAAGCAATCCTGCGCTTTTGCGGCCAGCTCCCAAGAAAGCGAGTTGAAAAATGGTGCTCAGGGGCACTGCAATTCACAAACCTGCAGAGTTATAAATGATAACTCTCGTCCACAAATATATTGAGGGAAGGCAACGAAGAGGATTTGAAAGCAAGGCAGAATTGCAGGAAACAGATTTCAGGAGGTAGATTCGAATCGCCTTTAAAGCACAGGAAAAGCGGCAAAACCTCGACCATGATGCCCTTGGCCAAAAAGGGCGTATGCGTTTTTTCCTGAATATATTCAGGAAAAAACGCATACGCCCTTTTAGGCCAACCAAGCAACCTGGAAAGGCAAATCAGCGCTACAAAGAAGTCTCACTTCCCATCGGTCAAAAGGGCCATGCTGAATAAATTGTCAAAACCAGAAATGCAGGACAGGCCATGGAGAAACGGGAGCCTTGCTACACTGATGGGCGGGATGTAAATTGCCAACAGCCACTCTGGAGAAGTGTACGGTGTGTCCTGAAACATCTAAAAAACTCAGCTTAGAGAGCATAGGGCACTTCCACTCATGGGTGTATAAATTGGGAAAACTAAAAATCAGCAAGACACAGGCACCCCAAAGTTTAGGGCTGCTCTGTTGACAAGAACCTCCACTTCATTACACCTTAAATATCCCAGGAAAGAGAAAAATGGATAAAGAAGTTGTGGTCCTTATGTACAATGGAATATCACTCAGGCATGAAATCAACGTCATAAGGCTAGTAGCAGCATGATGAGTGGATTTAGGTACGACGATTCTAAGTGAAATGAGTCACACAGAAACACACTTATCGTAAGATATCACTTATAGAGGGAATGTAAAAACCGCTACACTTGAACTGAATTACAAAACAGAACAGAGTCCCACGTTTAGAAAACACACTATGGCTGCTTAACGGGAACGGTGAGGTGGGGTGACGCATAAAACAAGGGTTTCCAATTAGCTCAGATACTGTTCCATAAACCCAATATGTAACAGACAAGACCTACTCCTTGCTCAGTGAACTGGATTCAACACCACCTGTTCACCGCCCAAGAATATATCTGACTAGTAAGACTCTTCAAAGCTATGTATTGATATCTCTCTGTAAGTGAGTCAAGTGGGTGTAAAGCGGCATAAACACAGCAGTGAAAAGAAGCTAAACCCCATTATAAAAATCAATTACTTTTAAAAACCCGTGAAACAAAGACAGTGAAAGAGAGAGAAATTCATAGAGAATTCGTTCAGGGGCTGGGATGCCACCTTTATTGACCATCTCTAGACCCACAGCTGATTGAGACATAAGGGTGGACACTCTTGGGGCTGAGAGGTTTGGTGAGGTTGGGTGAGCAAACGCAGACCCTTTAAAGTAATACTGCGTGGTATCCATCCCATGGGTCCCAAATCTCCAGCTTCAAGGGCATCTTCCTACATCAAAAACATGCATGAGAAACCCAGAAGATGGTACACCATGTGATCGGGAAAGATGTCTAAAACGCACCTCATTTCTCATCTCCTTGTGCTCGGGTTCGCCATTCCAGCCGCTTTACTAGCAATCTCCCTCCTTGGAGAATGAGCACCTTTAACCTCCTGTTCCGTACAGGTTGCAATTTGTCCTGAGGATGAACGGGAAGAGGGGGAACCAATGAGAGACTAGGTCTAGGTGTGGGGACAGGCACAGGTCACTCTATTTTCCCATCAGGAAGAAGAATTAACCACAGGCTCAGCCTGCCGCCCGGAACCACAATAGGGCCTGAAGCAATCCTGCGCTTTTGGGGCCAGCTCCCAAGAAAGCGAGTTGAAAAATTCAGCTCAGGGGCACTGCAATTCACAAACCTGCAGAGTTATAAATGTTAACTCTCGTCCACAAATATATTGAGGGAAGGCAACGAAGAGGATTTGAAAGCAAGGCAGAATTGCAGGAAACAGATTTCAGGAGGTAGATTCGAATCGCCTTTAAAGCACAGGAAAAGCGGCAAAACTTCGACAATGATGCCCTTGGCCAAAAAGGGCGTATGCGTTTTTTCCTGAATATATTCAGGAAAAAACGCATACGCCCTTTTTGGCCAACCAAGCAACCTGGAAAGGCAAATCAGCGCTACAAAGAAGTCTCGCTTCCCATCGGTCAAAAGGGCCATGCTGAATCAAGTGTCAAAACCAGAAATGCAGGACAGGCCATGGAGAAACGGGAGCCTTGCTACGCTGATGGGCGGGATGTAAAGTGCCAACAGCCACTCTGGAGAAGTGTACGGTGTGTCCTGAAACATCTAAAAAACTCAGCTTAGAGAGCATAGGGCACTTCCACTCATGGGCGTATAAATTGGGAAAACTAAAAATCAGCAAGACACAGGCACCCCAAAGTTTAGGGCTGACTGTTGTCAAGAACCTCCACTTCATTACACCTTAAATATCCCAGGAAAGAGAAAAATGGATAAAGAAGTTGTGGTCCTTATGTACAATGGAATATCACTGAGGCATGAAATCAACGTCATAAGGCTAGTAGCAGCATGATGAGTGGATTTAGGTACGACGATTCTAAGTGAAATAAGTCACACAGAAAGACACTTATCGTAAGATATCACTTATAGAGGGAATGTAAAAACCGCTACACTTGAACTGAATTACAAAACAGAACAGAGTCCCACGTTTAGAAAACACACTATGGCTGCTTAACGGGAACGGTGAGGTGGGGTGACGCATAAAACAAGGGTTTCAAATTAGCTCAGATAGCGTTCCATAAACCCAATATGTAATAGACAAGACCTACTCCTTGCTCAGTGAACTGGACGCAAAAACCTCCTATTCACCGCCCAAGAATATATCTGACTAGGAAGAATCTTCAAAGCTATGTATTGATATCTCTCTGTAAGTGAGTCAAGTGGGTGTAAAGCAGCATAAACACAGCAGTGAAAAGCAGCTAAACCCCATTATAAAAATCAATTACTTTTAAAAACCCGTGAAACAAAGACAGTGAAAGAGAGAGAAATTCTTACAAAATTCGTTCAGGGGCTGTGATGCCACCTGGATTGACCATATCTAGACCCACAGCTGATTGAGACATAAGGGTGGACACTCTTGGGGCTGAGAGGTTTGGTGAGGTTGGGTGAGCAAACGCAGACCCTTTAAAGTAATACTGCGTGGTACCCATCCCATAGGTCCCAAATCTCCAGCTTCAAGGGCATCTTCCTACATCGAAAACATGCATGAGAAACCCAGAAGATGGTACACCATGTGATCGGGAAAGGTTTCTAAAACGCACCTCATTTCTCATCTCCTTGTGCTCGGGTTCGCCATTCCAGCCGCTTTACTAGAAATCTCCCTCCTTGGAGAATGAGCACCTTTAACCTCCTGTTCCGTACAGGTTGCAATTTGTCCTGAGGATGAACGGGAAGAGGGGGAACCAATGAGAGACTAGGTCTAGGTGTGGGGACAGGCACAGGTCACTCTATTTTCCCATCAGGAAGAAGAATTAACCACAGGCTCAGCCTGCCGCCCGGAACCACAATAGGGCCTGAAGCAATCCTGCGCTTTTGCGGCCAGCTCCCAAGAAAGCGAGTTGAAAAATGGAGCTCAGGGGCACTGCAATTCACAAACCTGCAGAGTTAGAAATGATAACTCTCGTCCACAAATATATTGAGGGAAGGCAACGAAGAGGATTTGAAAGCAAGGCAGAATTGCAGGAAACAGATTTCAGGAGGTAGATTCGAATCGCCTTTAAAGCACAGGAAAAGCGGCAAAACCTCGACCATGATGCCCTTGGCCAAAAAGGGCGTATGCGTTTTTTCCTGAATATATTCAGGAAAAAACGCATACGCCCTTTTTGGCCAACCAAGCAACCTGGAAAGGCAAATCAGCGCTACAAAGAAGTCTCGCTTCCCATCGGTCAAAAGGGCCATGATGAATAAAGTGTCAAAACCAGAAATGCAGGACAGGCCATGGAGAAACGGGAGCCTTGCTACGCTGATGGGCGGGATGTAAATTGCCAACAGCCACTCTGGAGAAGTGTACAGTGTGTCCTGAAACATCTAAAAAACTCAGCTTAGAGAGCATAGGGCAGTTCCACTCATGGGCGTATAAATTGGGAAAACTAAAAATCAGCAAGACACAGGCACCCCAAAGTTTAGGGCTGCTCTGTTGACAAGAACCTCCACTTCATTACACCTTAAATATCCCAGGAAAGAGAAAAATGGATAAAGAAGTTGTGGTCCTTATGTACAATGGAATGTCACTCAGGCATGAAATCAACATCATAAGGCTAGTAGCAGCATGATGAGAAGATTTAGGTACGACGATTCTAAGTGCCATAAGTCACACAGAAAAAGGCACTTATCATAAGATATCACTTATAGAGGGAATGTAAAAACCGCTACACTTGAACTGAATTACAAAACAGAACAGCGTCACACGTTTAGGAAACACACTATGGCTGCTTAACGGGAAAGGTGAGGTGGGGTGATGCATAACACAAGGGTTTCAAATTAGCTCAGATACTGTTCCATAAACCCAATATGTAACAGACAAGACCTACTCCTTGCTCAGTGAACTGGATTCAACACCCCCTGTTCACCGCCCAAGAATATATCTGACTAGTAAGACTCTTAAAACCAATGTATTGATATCTCTCTGTAAGTGAGTCAAGTGGGTGTAAAGCGGCATAAACACAGCAGTGAAAAGCAGCTAAACCCCATTATAAAAATCAATTACTTTTAAAAACCCGTGAAACAAAGACAGTGAAAGAGAGAGAAATTAATAAAGAATTCGTTCAGGGGCTGGGATGCCACCTTTATTGACCATCTCTAGACCCACAGCTGATTGAGACATAAGGGTGGACACTCTTGGGGCTGAGAGGTTTGGTGAGGTTGGGTGAGCAAACGCAGACCCTTTAAAGTAATACTGCGTGGTACCCATCCCATGGGTCCCAAATCTCCAGCTTCAAGGGCATCTTCCTACATCAAAAACATGCATGAGAAACCCAGAAGATGGTACACCATGTGATCGGGAAAGATGTCTAAAACGCACCTCATTTCTCATCTCCTTGTGCTCGGGTTCGCCATTCCAGCCGCTTTACTAGCAATCTCCCTCCTTGGAGAATGAGCACCTTTAACCTCCTGTTCCGTACAGGTTGCAATTTGTCCTGAGGATGAACGGGAAGAGGGGGAACCAATGAGAGACTAGGTCTAGGTGTGGGGACAGGCACAGGTCACTCTATTTTCCCATCAGGAAGAAGAATTAACCACAGGCTCAGCCTGCCGCCCGGAACCACAATAGGGCCTGAAGCAATCCTGCGCTTTTGGGGCCAGCTCCCAAGAAAGCGAGTTGAAAAATTGAGCTCAGGGGCACTGCAATTCACAAACCTGCAGAGTTATAAATGTTAACTCTCATCCACAAATATATTGAGGGAAGGCAACGAAGAGGATTTGAAAGCAAGGCAGAATTGCAGGAAACAGATTTCAGGAGGTAGATTCGAATCGCCTTTAAAGCACAGGAAAAGCGGCAAAACTTCGACAATGATGCCCTTGGCCAAAAAGGGCGTATGCGTTTTTTCCTGAATATATTCAGGAAAAAACGCATACGCCCTTTTTGGCCAACCAAGCAACCTGGAAAGGCAAATCAGCGCTACAAAGAAGTCTCGCTTCCCATCGGTCAAAAGGGCCATGCTGAATAAAGTGTCAAAACCAGAAATGCAGGACAGGCCATGGAGAAACGGGAGCCTTGCTACGCTGATGGGCGGGATGTAAATTGCCAACAGCCACTCTGGAGAAGTGTACGTTGTGTCCTGAAACATCTAAAAAACTCAGCTTAGAGAGCATAGGGCACTTCCACTCATGGGCGTATAAATTGGGAAAACTAAAAATCAGCAAGACACAGGCACCCCAAAGTTTAGGGCTGCTCTGTTGACAAGAACCTCCACTTCGTTACACCTTAAATATCCCAGGAAAGAGAAAAATGGATAAGGAAGTTGTGGTCCTTATGTACAATGGCATATCACTCAGCAATGAAATTAACGTCATAAGGCTAGTAGCAGCATGATGAGAGGATTTAGGTACGACGATTCTAAGTGAAATAAGTCACACAGAAAAAGGCACTTATCATAAGATATCACTTATAGAGGGAATGTAAAAACCGCTACACTTGAACTGAATTACAAAACAGAACAGCGTCACACGTTTAGAAAACACACTATGGCTGCTTAACGGGAACGGTGAGGTGGGGTGATGCATAAAACAAGGGTTTCCAATTAGCTCAGATAGCGTTCCATAAACCCAATATGTAATAGACAAGACCTACTCCTTGCTCAGTGAACTGGACGCAAAAACCCCCTATTCACCGCCCAAGAATATATCTGACTAGGAAGAATCTTCAAAGCTATGTATTGATATCTCTCTGTAAGTGAGTCAAGTGGGTGTAAAGCAGCATAAACACAGCAGTGAAAAGCAGCTAAACCCCATTATAAAAATCAATTACTTTTAAAAACCCGTGAAACAAAGACAGTGAAAGAGAGAGAAATTCTTACAAAATTCGTTCAGGGGCTGTGATGCCACCTGGATTGACCATATCTAGACCCACAGCTGATTGAGACATAAGGGTGGACACTCTTGGGGCTGAGAGGTTTGGTGAGGTTGGGTGAGCAAACGCAGACCCTTTAAAGTAATACTGCGTGGTACCCATCCCATGGGTCCAAAATCTCCAGGTTCAAGGGCATCTTCCTACATCGAAAACATGCATGAGAAACCCAGAAGATGGTACACCGTGTGATCGGGAAAGGTTTCTTAAACGCACCTCATTTCTCATCTCCTTGTGCTCGGGTTCGCCATTCCAGCCGCTTTACTAGCAATCTCCCTCCTTGGAGAATGAGCACCTTTAACCTCCTGTTCCGTACAGGTTGCAAATTTGTCCTGAGGATGAACGGGAAGAGGGGGAACCAATGAGAGACTAGGTCTAGGTGTGGGGACAGGCACAGGTCACTTTATTTTCCATCAGGAAGAAGAATTAACCACAGGCTCAGCCTGCCGCCCGGAACCACAATAGGGCCTGAAGCAATCCTGCGCTTTTGCGGCCAGCTCCCAAGAAAGCGAGTTGAAAAATGGTGCTCAGGGGCACTGCAATTCACAAACCTGCAGAGTTATAAATGATAACTCTCGTCCACAAATATATTGAGGGAAGGCAACGAAGAGGATTTGAAAGCAAGGCAGAATTGCAGGAAACAGATTTCAGGAGGTAGATTCGAATCGCCTTTAAAGCACAGGAAAAGCGGCAAAACCTCGACCATGATGCCCTTGGCCAAAAAGGGCGTATGCGTTTTTTCCTGAATATATTCAGGAAAAAACGCATACGCCCTTTTAGGCCAACCAAGCAACCTGGAAAGGCAAATCAGCGCTACAAAGAAGTCTCACTTCCCATCGGTCAAAAGGGCCATGCTGAATAAATTGTCAAAACCAGAAATGCAGGACAGGCCATGGAGAAACGGGAGCCTTGCTACACTGATGGGCGGGATGTAAATTGCCAACAGCCACTCTGGAGAAGTGTACGGTGTGTCCTGAAACATCTAAAAAACTCAGCTTAGAGAGCATAGGGCACTTCCACTCATGGGTGTATAAATTGGGAAAACTAAAAATCAGCAAGACACAGGCACCCCAAAGTTTAGGGCTGCTCTGTTGACAAGAACCTCCACTTCATTACACCTTAAATATCCCAGGAAAGAGAAAAATGGATAAAGAAGTTGTGGTCCTTATGTACAATGGAATATCACTCAGGCATGAAATCAACGTCATAAGGCTAGTAGCAGCATGATGAGTGGATTTAGGTACGACGATTCTAAGTGAAATGAGTCACACAGAAACACACTTATCGTAAGATATCACTTATAGAGGGAATGTAAAAACCGCTACACTTGAACTGAATTACAAAACAGAACAGAGTCCCACGTTTAGAAAACACACTATGGCTGCTTAACGGGAACGGTGAGGTGGGGTGACGCATAAAACAAGGGTTTCCAATTAGCTCAGATACTGTTCCATAAACCCAATATGTAACAGACAAGACCTACTCCTTGCTCAGTGAACTGGATTCAACACCACCTGTTCACCGCCCAAGAATATATCTGACTAGTAAGACTCTTCAAAGCTATGTATTGATATCTCTCTGTAAGTGAGTCAAGTGGGTGTAAAGCGGCATAAACACAGCAGTGAAAAGAAGCTAAACCCCATTATAAAAATCAATTACTTTTAAAAACCCGTGAAACAAAGACAGTGAAAGAGAGAGAAATTCATAGAGAATTCGTTCAGGGGCTGGGATGCCACCTTTATTGACCATCTCTAGACCCACAGCTGATTGAGACATAAGGGTGGACACTCTTGGGGCTGAGAGGTTTGGTGAGGTTGGGTGAGCAAACGCAGACCCTTTAAAGTAATACTGCGTGGTATCCATCCCATGGGTCCCAAATCTCCAGCTTCAAGGGCATCTTCCTACATCAAAAACATGCATGAGAAACCCAGAAGATGGTACACCATGTGATCGGGAAAGATGTCTAAAACGCACCTCATTTCTCATCTCCTTGTGCTCGGGTTCGCCATTCCAGCCGCTTTACTAGCAATCTCCCTCCTTGGAGAATGAGCACCTTTAACCTCCTGTTCCGTACAGGTTGCAATTTGTCCTGAGGATGAACGGGAAGAGGGGGAACCAATGAGAGACTAGGTCTAGGTGTGGGGACAGGCACAGGTCACTCTATTTTCCCATCAGGAAGAAGAATTAACCACAGGCTCAGCCTGCCGCCCGGAACCACAATAGGGCCTGAAGCAATCCTGCGCTTTTGGGGCCAGCTCCCAAGAAAGCGAGTTGAAAAATTCAGCTCAGGGGCACTGCAATTCACAAACCTGCAGAGTTATAAATGTTAACTCTCGTCCACAAATATATTGAGGGAAGGCAACGAAGAGGATTTGAAAGCAAGGCAGAATTGCAGGAAACAGATTTCAGGAGGTAGATTCGAATCGCCTTTAAAGCACAGGAAAAGCGGCAAAACTTCGACAATGATGCCCTTGGCCAAAAAGGGCGTATGCGTTTTTTCCTGAATATATTCAGGAAAAAACGCATACGCCCTTTTTGGCCAACCAAGCAACCTGGAAAGGCAAATCAGCGCTACAAAGAAGTCTCGCTTCCCATCGGTCAAAAGGGCCATGCTGAATCAAGTGTCAAAACCAGAAATGCAGGACAGGCCATGGAGAAACGGGAGCCTTGCTACGCTGATGGGCGGGATGTAAAGTGCCAACAGCCACTCTGGAGAAGTGTACGGTGTGTCCTGAAACATCTAAAAAACTCAGCTTAGAGAGCATAGGGCACTTCCACTCATGGGCGTATAAATTGGGAAAACTAAAAATCAGCAAGACACAGGCACCCCAAAGTTTAGGGCTGACTGTTGTCAAGAACCTCCACTTCATTACACCTTAAATATCCCAGGAAAGAGAAAAATGGATAAAGAAGTTGTGGTCCTTATGTACAATGGAATATCACTGAGGCATGAAATCAACGTCATAAGGCTAGTAGCAGCATGATGAGTGGATTTAGGTACGACGATTCTAAGTGAAATAAGTCACACAGAAAGACACTTATCGTAAGATATCACTTATAGAGGGAATGTAAAAACCGCTACACTTGAACTGAATTACAAAACAGAACAGAGTCCCACGTTTAGAAAACACACTATGGCTGCTTAACGGGAACGGTGAGGTGGGGTGACGCATAAAACAAGGGTTTCAAATTAGCTCAGATAGCGTTCCATAAACCCAATATGTAATAGACAAGACCTACTCCTTGCTCAGTGAACTGGACGCAAAAACCTCCTATTCACCGCCCAAGAATATATCTGACTAGGAAGAATCTTCAAAGCTATGTATTGATATCTCTCTGTAAGTGAGTCAAGTGGGTGTAAAGCAGCATAAACACAGCAGTGAAAAGCAGCTAAACCCCATTATAAAAATCAATTACTTTTAAAAACCCGTGAAACAAAGACAGTGAAAGAGAGAGAAATTCTTACAAAATTCGTTCAGGGGCTGTGATGCCACCTGGATTGACCATATCTAGACCCACAGCTGATTGAGACATAAGGGTGGACACTCTTGGGGCTGAGAGGTTTGGTGAGGTTGGGTGAGCAAACGCAGACCCTTTAAAGTAATACTGCGTGGTACCCATCCCATAGGTCCCAAATCTCCAGCTTCAAGGGCATCTTCCTACATCGAAAACATGCATGAGAAACCCAGAAGATGGTACACCATGTGATCGGGAAAGGTTTCTAAAACGCACCTCATTTCTCATCTCCTTGTGCTCGGGTTCGCCATTCCAGCCGCTTTACTAGAAATCTCCCTCCTTGGAGAATGAGCACCTTTAACCTCCTGTTCCGTACAGGTTGCAATTTGTCCTGAGGATGAACGGGAAGAGGGGGAACCAATGAGAGACTAGGTCTAGGTGTGGGGACAGGCACAGGTCACTCTATTTTCCCATCAGGAAGAAGAATTAACCACAGGCTCAGCCTGCCGCCCGGAACCACAATAGGGCCTGAAGCAATCCTGCGCTTTTGCGGCCAACTCCCAAGAAAGCGAGTTGAAAAATGGAGCTCAGGGGCACTGCAATTCACAAACCTGCAGAGTTATAAATGTTAACTCTCGTCCACAAATATATTGAGGGAAGAAAACGAAGAGGATTTGAAAGCAAGGCAGAATTGCAGGAAACAGATTTCAGGAGGTAGATTTGAAGCGCCTTTAAAGCACAGGAAAAGCGGCAAAACCTCGACCATGATGCCCTTGGCCAAAAAGGGCGTATGAGTTTTTTCCTGAATATATTCAGGAAAAAACGCATACGCCCTTTTTGGCCAACCAAGCAACCTGGAAAGGCAAATCAGCAAAACAAAGAAGTCTCGCTTCCCATCGGTCAAAAGGGCCATGCTGAATAAAGTGTCAAAGCCAGAAATGCAGGACAGGCCATGGAGAAACGGGAGCCTTGTAAGGCTGATGGGCGGGATGTAAAGTGCCAACAGCCACTCTGGAGAAGTGTACGGTGTGTCCTGAAACATCTAAAAAACTCAGGTTAGAGAGCATAGGGCACTTCCACTCATGGGCGTATAAATTGGGAAAACTAAAAATCAGCAAGACACAGGCACCCCAAAGTTTAGGGCTGCTCTGTTGACAAGAACCTCCACTTCGTTACACCTTAAATATACCAGGAAATAGAAAAATGGATAAAGAAGTTGTGGTCCATATGTATAATGGCATATCACTCAGCAATGAAATCAACATCATAAGGCTAGTAGCAGCATGATGAGAAGATTTAGGTACGACGATTCTAAGTGAAATAAGTCACAAAGGAAAAGGCACTTATCATAAGATATCACTTATAGAGGGAATGTAAAAACCTCTACACTTGAACTGAATTACAAAACAGAACAGCGTCACACGTTTAGAAAACACACTATGGCTGCTTAACGGGAAAGGTGAGGTGGGGTGATGCATAAAACAAGGGTTTCAAATTAGCTCAGATACTGTTCCATAAACCCAATATGTAACAGACAAGACCTACTCCTTGCTCAGTGAACTGGACGCAAAAACCCCCTATTCACCGCCCAAGAATATATATGACTAGGAAGAATCTTCAAAGCTATGTATTGATATCTCTCTGTAAGTGAGTCAAGTGGGTGTAAAGCACCATAAAAACAGCAGTGAAAAGCAGCTAAACCCCATTATAAAAATCAATTACTTTTAAAAACCCGTGAAACAAAGACAGTGGAAGAGAGAGAAATTCTTACAAAATTCGTTCAGGGGCTGTGATGCCACCTGGATTGACCATATCTAGACCCACAGCTGATTGAGACATAAGGGTGGACACTCTTGGGGCTGAGAGGTTTGGTGAGGTTGGGTGAGCAAACGCAGACCCTTTAAAGTAATACTGCGTGGTACCCATCCCATAGGTCCCAAATCTCCAGCTTCAAGGGCATCTTCCTACATCGAAAACATGCATGAGAAACCCAGAAGATGGTACACCATGTGATCGGGAAAGGTTTCTAAAACGCACCTCATTTCTCATCTCCTTGTGCTCGGGCTCGCCATTACAGCCGCTTTACTAGCAATCTCCCTCCTTGGAGAATGAGCACCTTTAACCTCCTGTTCCGTACAGGTTGCAATTTGTCCTGAGGATGAACGGGAAGAGGGGGAACCAATGAGAGACTAGGTCTAGGTGTGGGGACAGGCACAGGTCACTCTATTTTCCTATCAGGAAGAAGAATTAACCACAGGCTCAGCCTGCCGCCCGGAACCAGAATAGGGCCTGAAGCAATCCTGCGCTTTTGGGGCCAGCTCCCAAGAAAGCGAGTTGAAAAATGGAGCTCAGGGGCACTGCAATTCACAGACCTGCAGAGTTAGAAATGATAACTCTCGTCCACAAATATATTGAGGGAAGGCAACGAAGAGGATTTGAAAGCAAGGCAGAATTGCAGGAAACAGATTTCAGGAGGTAGATTCGAATCGCCTTTAAAGCACAGGAAAAGCGGCAAAACCTCGACCATGATGCCCTTGGCCAAAAAGGGCGTATGCGTTTTTTCCTGAATATATTTAGGAAAAAACGCATACGCCCTTTTTGGCAAACCAAGCAACCTGTAAAGGCAAATCAGCGCTACAAAGAAGGCTCGCTTCCCATCGGTCAAAAGGGACATGCTGAATAAAGTGTCAAAACCAGAAATGCAGGACAGGCCATGGAGAAACGGGAGCCTTGCTACGCTGATGGGCGGGATGTAAATTGCCAACAGCCACTCTGGAGAAGTGTACGTTGTGTCCTGAAACATCTAAAAAACTCAGCTTAGAGAGCATAGGGCACTTCCACTCATGGGCGTATAAATTGGGAAAACTAAAAATCAGCAAGACACAGGCACCCCAAAGTTTAGGGCTGCTCTGTTGACAAGAACCTCCACTTCGTTACACCTTAAATATCCCAGGAAAGAGAAAAATGGATAAGGAAGTTGTGGTCCTTATGTACAATGGCATATCACTCAGCAATGAAATTAACGTCATAAGGCTAGTAGCAGCATGATGAGAGGATTTAGGTACGACGATTCTAAGTGAAATAAGTCACACAGAAAAAGGCACTTATCATAAGATATCACTTATAGAGGGAATGTAAAAACCGCTACACTTGAACTGAATTACAAAACAGAACAGCGTCACACGTTTAGAAAACACACTATGGCTGCTTAACGGGAACGGTGAGGTGGGGTGATGCATAAAACAAGGGTTTCCAATTAGCTCAGATAGCGTTCCATAAACCCAATATGTAATAGACAAGACCTACTCCTTGCTCAGTGAACTGGACGCAAAAACCCCCTATTCACCGCCCAAGAATATATCTGACTAGGAAGAATCTTCAAAGCTATGTATTGATATCTCTCTGTAAGTGAGTCAAGTGGGTGTAAAGCAGCATAAACACAGCAGTGAAAAGCAGCTAAACCCCATTATAAAAATCAATTACTTTTAAAAACCCGTGAAACAAAGACAGTGAAAGAGAGAGAAATTCTTACAAAATTCGTTCAGGGGCTGTGATGCCACCTGGATTGACCATATCTAGACCCACAGCTGATTGAGACATAAGGGTGGACACTCTTGGGGCTGAGAGGTTTGGTGAGGTTGGGTGAGCAAACGCAGACCCTTTAAAGTAATACTGCGTGGTACCCATCCCATGGGTCCAAAATCTCCAGGTTCAAGGGCATCTTCCTACATCGAAAACATGCATGAGAAACCCAGAAGATGGTACACCATGTGATCGGGAAAGGTTTCTTAAACGCACCTCATTTCTCATCTCCTTGTGCTCGGGTTCGCCATTCCAGCCGCTTTACTAGCAATCTCCCTCCTTGGAGAATGAGCACCTTTAACCTCCTGTTCCGTACAGGTTGCAAATTTGTCCTGAGGATGAACGGGAAGAGGGGGAACCAATGAGAGACTAGGTCTAGGTGTGGGGACAGGCACAGGTCACTTTATTTTCCATCAGGAAGAAGAATTAACCACAGGCTCAGCCTGCCGCCCGGAACCACAATAGGGCCTGAAGCAATCCTGCGCTTTTGCGGCCAGCTCCCAAGAAAGCGAGTTGAAAAATGGTGCTCAGGGGCACTGCAATTCACAAACCTGCAGAGTTATAAATGATAACTCTCGTCCACAAATATATTGAGGGAAGGCAACGAAGAGGATTTGAAAGCAAGGCAGAATTGCAGGAAACAGATTTCAGGAGGTAGATTCGAATCGCCTTTAAAGCACAGGAAAAGCGGCAAAACCTCGACCATGATGCCCTTGGCCAAAAAGGGCGTATGCGTTTTTTCCTGAATATATTCAGGAAAAAACGCATACGCCCTTTTAGGCCAACCAAGCAACCTGGAAAGGCAAATCAGCGCTACAAAGAAGTCTCACTTCCCATCGGTCAAAAGGGCCATGCTGAATAAATTGTCAAAACCAGAAATGCAGGACAGGCCATGGAGAAACGGGAGCCTTGCTACACTGATGGGCGGGATGTAAATTGCCAACAGCCACTCTGGAGAAGTGTACGGTGTGTCCTGAAACATCTAAAAAACTCAGCTTAGAGAGCATAGGGCACTTCCACTCATGGGTGTATAAATTGGGAAAACTAAAAATCAGCAAGACACAGGCACCCCAAAGTTTAGGGCTGCTCTGTTGACAAGAACCTCCACTTCATTACACCTTAAATATCCCAGGAAAGAGAAAAATGGATAAAGAAGTTGTGGTCCTTATGTACAATGGAATATCACTCAGGCATGAAATCAACGTCATAAGGCTAGTAGCAGCATGATGAGTGGATTTAGGTACGACGATTCTAAGTGAAATGAGTCACACAGAAACACACTTATCGTAAGATATCACTTATAGAGGGAATGTAAAAACCGCTACACTTGAACTGAATTACAAAACAGAACAGAGTCCCACGTTTAGAAAACACACTATGGCTGCTTAACGGGAACGGTGAGGTGGGGTGACGCATAAAACAAGGGTTTCCAATTAGCTCAGATACTGTTCCATAAACCCAATATGTAACAGACAAGACCTACTCCTTGCTCAGTGAACTGGATTCAACACCACCTGTTCACCGCCCAAGAATATATCTGACTAGTAAGACTCTTCAAAGCTATGTATTGATATCTCTCTGTAAGTGAGTCAAGTGGGTGTAAAGCGGCATAAACACAGCAGTGAAAAGAAGCTAAACCCCATTATAAAAATCAATTACTTTTAAAAACCCGTGAAACAAAGACAGTGAAAGAGAGAGAAATTCATAGAGAATTCGTTCAGGGGCTGGGATGCCACCTTTATTGACCATCTCTAGACCCACAGCTGATTGAGACATAAGGGTGGACACTCTTGGGGCTGAGAGGTTTGGTGAGGTTGGGTGAGCAAACGCAGACCCTTTAAAGTAATACTGCGTGGTATCCATCCCATGGGTCCCAAATCTCCAGCTTCAAGGGCATCTTCCTACATCAAAAACATGCATGAGAAACCCAGAAGATGGTACACCATGTGATCGGGAAAGATGTCTAAAACGCACCTCATTTCTCATCTCCTTGTGCTCGGGTTCGCCATTCCAGCCGCTTTACTAGCAATCTCCCTCCTTGGAGAATGAGCACCTTTAACCTCCTGTTCCGTACAGGTTGCAATTTGTCCTGAGGATGAACGGGAAGAGGGGGAACCAATGAGAGACTAGGTCTAGGTGTGGGGACAGGCACAGGTCACTCTATTTTCCCATCAGGAAGAAGAATTAACCACAGGCTCAGCCTGCCGCCCGGAACCACAATAGGGCCTGAAGCAATCCTGCGCTTTTGGGGCCAGCTCCCAAGAAAGCGAGTTGAAAAATTCAGCTCAGGGGCACTGCAATTCACAAACCTGCAGAGTTATAAATGTTAACTCTCGTCCACAAATATATTGAGGGAAGGCAACGAAGAGGATTTGAAAGCAAGGCAGAATTGCAGGAAACAGATTTCAGGAGGTAGATTCGAATCGCCTTTAAAGCACAGGAAAAGCGGCAAAACTTCGACAATGATGCCCTTGGCCAAAAAGGGCGTATGCGTTTTTTCCTGAATATATTCAGGAAAAAACGCATACGCCCTTTTTGGCCAACCAAGCAACCTGGAAAGGCAAATCAGCGCTACAAAGAAGTCTCGCTTCCCATCGGTCAAAAGGGCCATGCTGAATCAAGTGTCAAAACCAGAAATGCAGGACAGGCCATGGAGAAACGGGAGCCTTGCTACGCTGATGGGCGGGATGTAAAGTGCCAACAGCCACTCTGGAGAAGTGTACGGTGTGTCCTGAAACATCTAAAAAACTCAGCTTAGAGAGCATAGGGCACTTCCACTCATGGGCGTATAAATTGGGAAAACTAAAAATCAGCAAGACACAGGCACCCCAAAGTTTAGGGCTGACTGTTGTCAAGAACCTCCACTTCATTACACCTTAAATATCCCAGGAAAGAGAAAAATGGATAAAGAAGTTGTGGTCCTTATGTACAATGGAATATCACTGAGGCATGAAATCAACGTCATAAGGCTAGTAGCAGCATGATGAGTGGATTTAGGTACGACG
The DNA here is from genome assembly GCF_965194805.1 of Balaenoptera borealis. NCBI lineage: Eukaryota > Metazoa > Chordata > Mammalia > Artiodactyla > Balaenopteridae > Balaenoptera > Balaenoptera borealis. The sequence goes on from NC_138863.1 coordinate 95,678,477, forward strand.
ATTCTAAGTGAAATAAGTCACACAGAAAGACACTTATCGTAAGATATCACTTATAGAGGGAATGTAAAAACCGCTACACTTGAACTGAATTACAAAACAGAACAGAGTCCCACGTTTAGAAAACACACTATGGCTGCTTAACGGGAACGGTGAGGTGGGGTGACGCATAAAACAAGGGTTTCAAATTAGCTCAGATAGCGTTCCATAAACCCAATATGTAATAGACAAGACCTACTCCTTGCTCAGTGAACTGGACGCAAAAACCTCCTATTCACCGCCCAAGAATATATCTGACTAGGAAGAATCTTCAAAGCTATGTATTGATATCTCTCTGTAAGTGAGTCAAGTGGGTGTAAAGCAGCATAAACACAGCAGTGAAAAGCAGCTAAACCCCATTATAAAAATCAATTACTTTTAAAAACCCGTGAAACAAAGACAGTGAAAGAGAGAGAAATTCTTACAAAATTCGTTCAGGGGCTGTGATGCCACCTGGATTGACCATATCTAGACCCACAGCTGATTGAGACATAAGGGTGGACACTCTTGGGGCTGAGAGGTTTGGTGAGGTTGGGTGAGCAAACGCAGACCCTTTAAAGTAATACTGCGTGGTACCCATCCCATAGGTCCCAAATCTCCAGCTTCAAGGGCATCTTCCTACATCGAAAACATGCATGAGAAACCCAGAAGATGGTACACCATGTGATCGGGAAAGGTTTCTAAAACGCACCTCATTTCTCATCTCCTTGTGCTCGGGTTCGCCATTCCAGCCGCTTTACTAGAAATCTCCCTCCTTGGAGAATGAGCACCTTTAACCTCCTGTTCCGTACAGGTTGCAATTTGTCCTGAGGATGAACGGGAAGAGGGGGAACCAATGAGAGACTAGGTCTAGGTGTGGGGACAGGCACAGGTCACTCTATTTTCCCATCAGGAAGAAGAATTAACCACAGGCTCAGCCTGCCGCCCGGAACCACAATAGGGCCTGAAGCAATCCTGCGCTTTTGCGGCCAACTCCCAAGAAAGCGAGTTGAAAAATGGAGCTCAGGGGCACTGCAATTCACAAACCTGCAGAGTTATAAATGTTAACTCTCGTCCACAAATATATTGAGGGAAGAAAACGAAGAGGATTTGAAAGCAAGGCAGAATTGCAGGAAACAGATTTCAGGAGGTAGATTTGAAGCGCCTTTAAAGCACAGGAAAAGCGGCAAAACCTCGACCATGATGCCCTTGGCCAAAAAGGGCGTATGAGTTTTTTCCTGAATATATTCAGGAAAAAACGCATACGCCCTTTTTGGCCAACCAAGCAACCTGGAAAGGCAAATCAGCAAAACAAAGAAGTCTCGCTTCCCATCGGTCAAAAGGGCCATGCTGAATAAAGTGTCAAAGCCAGAAATGCAGGACAGGCCATGGAGAAACGGGAGCCTTGTAAGGCTGATGGGCGGGATGTAAAGTGCCAACAGCCACTCTGGAGAAGTGTACGGTGTGTCCTGAAACATCTAAAAAACTCAGGTTAGAGAGCATAGGGCACTTCCACTCATGGGCGTATAAATTGGGAAAACTAAAAATCAGCAAGACACAGGCACCCCAAAGTTTAGGGCTGCTCTGTTGACAAGAACCTCCACTTCGTTACACCTTAAATATCCCAGGAAATAGAAAAATGGATAAAGAAGTTGTGGTCCATATGTATAATGGCATATCACTCAGCAATGAAATCAACATCATAAGGCTAGTAGCAGCATGATGAGAAGATTTAGGTACGACGATTCTAAGTGAAATAAGTCACAAAGGAAAAGGCACTTATCATAAGATATCACTTATAGAGGGAATGTAAAAACCTCTACACTTGAACTGAATTACAAAACAGAACAGCGTCACACGTTTAGAAAACACACTATGGCTGCTTAACGGGAAAGGTGAGGTGGGGTGATGCATAAAACAAGGGTTTCAAATTAGCTCAGATACTGTTCCATAAACCCAATATGTAACAGACAAGACCTACTCCTTGCTCAGTGAACTGGACGCAAAAACCCCCTATTCACCGCCCAAGAATATATATGACTAGGAAGAATCTTCAAAGCTATGTATTGATATCTCTCTGTAAGTGAGTCAAGTGGGTGTAAAGCACCATAAAAACAGCAGTGAAAAGCAGCTAAACCCCATTATAAAAATCAATTACTTTTAAAAACCCGTGAAACAAAGACAGTGGAAGAGAGAGAAATTCTTACAAAATTCGTTCAGGGGCTGTGATGCCACCTGGATTGACCATATCTAGACCCACAGCTGATTGAGACATAAGGGTGGACACTCTTGGGGCTGAGAGGTTTGGTGAGGTTGGGTGAGCAAACGCAGACCCTTTAAAGTAATACTGCGTGGTACCCATCCCATAGGTCCCAAATCTCCAGCTTCAAGGGCATCTTCCTACATCGAAAACATGCATGAGAAACCCAGAAGATGGTACACCATGTGATCGGGAAAGGTTTCTAAAACGCACCTCATTTCTCATCTCCTTGTGCTCGGGCTCGCCATTACAGCCGCTTTACTAGCAATCTCCCTCCTTGGAGAATGAGCACCTTTAACCTCCTGTTCCGTACAGGTTGCAATTTGTCCTGAGGATGAACGGGAAGAGGGGGAACCAATGAGAGACTAGGTCTAGGTGTGGGGACAGGCACAGGTCACTCTATTTTCCTATCAGGAAGAAGAATTAACCACAGGCTCAGCCTGCCGCCCGGAACCAGAATAGGGCCTGAAGCAATCCTGCGCTTTTGGGGCCAGCTCCCAAGAAAGCGAGTTGAAAAATGGAGCTCAGGGGCACTGCAATTCACAGACCTGCAGAGTTAGAAATGATAACTCTCGTCCACAAATATATTGAGGGAAGGCAACGAAGAGGATTTGAAAGCAAGGCAGAATTGCAGGAAACAGATTTCAGGAGGTAGATTCGAATCGCCTTTAAAGCACAGGAAAAGCGGCAAAACCTCGACCATGATGCCCTTGGCCAAAAAGGGCGTATGCGTTTTTTCCTGAATATATTTAGGAAAAAACGCATACGCCCTTTTTGGCAAACCAAGCAACCTGTAAAGGCAAATCAGCGCTACAAAGAAGGCTCGCTTCCCATCGGTCAAAAGGGACATGCTGAATAAAGTGTCAAAACCAGAAATGCAGGACAGGCCATGGAGAAACGGGAGCCTTGCTACGCTGATGGGCGGGATGTAAATTGCCAACAGCCACTCTGGAGAAGTGTACGTTGTGTCCTGAAACATCTAAAAAACTCAGCTTAGAGAGCATAGGGCACTTCCACTCATGGGCGTATAAATTGGGAAAACTAAAAATCAGCAAGACACAGGCACCCCAAAGTTTAGGGCTGCTCTGTTGACAAGAACCTCCACTTCGTTACACCTTAAATATCCCAGGAAAGAGAAAAATGGATAAGGAAGTTGTGGTCCTTATGTACAATGGCATATCACTCAGCAATGAAATTAACGTCATAAGGCTAGTAGCAGCATGATGAGAGGATTTAGGTACGACGATTCTAAGTGAAATAAGTCACACAGAAAAAGGCACTTATCATAAGATATCACTTATAGAGGGAATGTAAAAACCGCTACACTTGAACTGAATTACAAAACAGAACAGCGTCACACGTTTAGAAAACACACTATGGCTGCTTAACGGGAACGGTGAGGTGGGGTGATGCATAAAACAAGGGTTTCCAATTAGCTCAGATAGCGTTCCATAAACCCAATATGTAATAGACAAGACCTACTCCTTGCTCAGTGAACTGGACGCAAAAACCCCCTATTCACCGCCCAAGAATATATCTGACTAGGAAGAATCTTCAAAGCTATGTATTGATATCTCTCTGTAAGTGAGTCAAGTGGGTGTAAAGCAGCATAAACACAGCAGTGAAAAGCAGCTAAACCCCATTATAAAAATCAATTACTTTTAAAAACCCGTGAAACAAAGACAGTGAAAGAGAGAGAAATTCTTACAAAATTCGTTCAGGGGCTGTGATGCCACCTGGATTGACCATATCTAGACCCACAGCTGATTGAGACATAAGGGTGGACACTCTTGGGGCTGAGAGGTTTGGTGAGGTTGGGTGAGCAAACGCAGACCCTTTAAAGTAATACTGCGTGGTACCCATCCCATGGGTCCAAAATCTCCAGGTTCAAGGGCATCTTCCTACATCGAAAACATGCATGAGAAACCCAGAAGATGGTACACCGTGTGATCGGGAAAGGTTTCTTAAACGCACCTCATTTCTCATCTCCTTGTGCTCGGGTTCGCCATTCCAGCCGCTTTACTAGCAATCTCCCTCCTTGGAGAATGAGCACCTTTAACCTCCTGTTCCGTACAGGTTGCAAATTTGTCCTGAGGATGAACGGGAAGAGGGGGAACCAATGAGAGACTAGGTCTAGGTGTGGGGACAGGCACAGGTCACTTTATTTTCCATCAGGAAGAAGAATTAACCACAGGCTCAGCCTGCCGCCCGGAACCACAATAGGGCCTGAAGCAATCCTGCGCTTTTGCGGCCAGCTCCCAAGAAAGCGAGTTGAAAAATGGTGCTCAGGGGCACTGCAATTCACAAACCTGCAGAGTTATAAATGATAACTCTCGTCCACAAATATATTGAGGGAAGGCAACGAAGAGGATTTGAAAGCAAGGCAGAATTGCAGGAAACAGATTTCAGGAGGTAGATTCGAATCGCCTTTAAAGCACAGGAAAAGCGGCAAAACCTCGACCATGATGCCCTTGGCCAAAAAGGGCGTATGCGTTTTTTCCTGAATATATTCAGGAAAAAACGCATACGCCCTTTTAGGCCAACCAAGCAACCTGGAAAGGCAAATCAGCGCTACAAAGAAGTCTCACTTCCCATCGGTCAAAAGGGCCATGCTGAATAAATTGTCAAAACCAGAAATGCAGGACAGGCCATGGAGAAACGGGAGCCTTGCTACACTGATGGGCGGGATGTAAATTGCCAACAGCCACTCTGGAGAAGTGTACGGTGTGTCCTGAAACATCTAAAAAACTCAGCTTAGAGAGCATAGGGCACTTCCACTCATGGGTGTATAAATTGGGAAAACTAAAAATCAGCAAGACACAGGCACCCCAAAGTTTAGGGCTGCTCTGTTGACAAGAACCTCCACTTCATTACACCTTAAATATCCCAGGAAAGAGAAAAATGGATAAAGAAGTTGTGGTCCTTATGTACAATGGAATATCACTCAGGCATGAAATCAACGTCATAAGGCTAGTAGCAGCATGATGAGTGGATTTAGGTACGACGATTCTAAGTGAAATGAGTCACACAGAAACACACTTATCGTAAGATATCACTTATAGAGGGAATGTAAAAACCGCTACACTTGAACTGAATTACAAAACAGAACAGAGTCCCACGTTTAGAAAACACACTATGGCTGCTTAACGGGAACGGTGAGGTGGGGTGACGCATAAAACAAGGGTTTCCAATTAGCTCAGATACTGTTCCATAAACCCAATATGTAACAGACAAGACCTACTCCTTGCTCAGTGAACTGGATTCAACACCACCTGTTCACCGCCCAAGAATATATCTGACTAGTAAGACTCTTCAAAGCTATGTATTGATATCTCTCTGTAAGTGAGTCAAGTGGGTGTAAAGCGGCATAAACACAGCAGTGAAAAGAAGCTAAACCCCATTATAAAAATCAATTACTTTTAAAAACCCGTGAAACAAAGACAGTGAAAGAGAGAGAAATTCATAGAGAATTCGTTCAGGGGCTGGGATGCCACCTTTATTGACCATCTCTAGACCCACAGCTGATTGAGACATAAGGGTGGACACTCTTGGGGCTGAGAGGTTTGGTGAGGTTGGGTGAGCAAACGCAGACCCTTTAAAGTAATACTGCGTGGTATCCATCCCATGGGTCCCAAATCTCCAGCTTCAAGGGCATCTTCCTACATCAAAAACATGCATGAGAAACCCAGAAGATGGTACACCATGTGATCGGGAAAGATGTCTAAAACGCACCTCATTTCTCATCTCCTTGTGCTCGGGTTCGCCATTCCAGCCGCTTTACTAGCAATCTCCCTCCTTGGAGAATGAGCACCTTTAACCTCCTGTTCCGTACAGGTTGCAATTTGTCCTGAGGATGAACGGGAAGAGGGGGAACCAATGAGAGACTAGGTCTAGGTGTGGGGACAGGCACAGGTCACTCTATTTTCCCATCAGGAAGAAGAATTAACCACAGGCTCAGCCTGCCGCCCGGAACCACAATAGGGCCTGAAGCAATCCTGCGCTTTTGGGGCCAGCTCCCAAGAAAGCGAGTTGAAAAATTCAGCTCAGGGGCACTGCAATTCACAAACCTGCAGAGTTATAAATGTTAACTCTCGTCCACAAATATATTGAGGGAAGGCAACGAAGAGGATTTGAAAGCAAGGCAGAATTGCAGGAAACAGATTTCAGGAGGTAGATTCGAATCGCCTTTAAAGCACAGGAAAAGCGGCAAAACTTCGACAATGATGCCCTTGGCCAAAAAGGGCGTATGCGTTTTTTCCTGAATATATTCAGGAAAAAACGCATACGCCCTTTTTGGCCAACCAAGCAACCTGGAAAGGCAAATCAGCGCTACAAAGAAGTCTCGCTTCCCATCGGTCAAAAGGGCCATGCTGAATCAAGTGTCAAAACCAGAAATGCAGGACAGGCCATGGAGAAACGGGAGCCTTGCTACGCTGATGGGCGGGATGTAAAGTGCCAACAGCCACTCTGGAGAAGTGTACGGTGTGTCCTGAAACATCTAAAAAACTCAGCTTAGAGAGCATAGGGCACTTCCACTCATGGGCGTATAAATTGGGAAAACTAAAAATCAGCAAGACACAGGCACCCCAAAGTTTAGGGCTGACTGTTGTCAAGAACCTCCACTTCATTACACCTTAAATATCCCAGGAAAGAGAAAAATGGATAAAGAAGTTGTGGTCCTTATGTACAATGGAATATCACTGAGGCATGAAATCAACGTCATAAGGCTAGTAGCAGCATGATGAGTGGATTTAGGTACGACGATTCTAAGTGAAATAAGTCACACAGAAAGACACTTATCGTAAGATATCACTTATAGAGGGAATGTAAAAACCGCTACACTTGAACTGAATTACAAAACAGAACAGAGTCCCACGTTTAGAAAACACACTATGGCTGCTTAACGGGAACGGTGAGGTGGGGTGACGCATAAAACAAGGGTTTCAAATTAGCTCAGATAGCGTTCCATAAACCCAATATGTAATAGACAAGACCTACTCCTTGCTCAGTGAACTGGACGCAAAAACCTCCTATTCACCGCCCAAGAATATATCTGACTAGGAAGAATCTTCAAAGCTATGTATTGATATCTCTCTGTAAGTGAGTCAAGTGGGTGTAAAGCAGCATAAACACAGCAGTGAAAAGCAGCTAAACCCCATTATAAAAATCAATTACTTTTAAAAACCCGTGAAACAAAGACAGTGAAAGAGAGAGAAATTCTTACAAAATTCGTTCAGGGGCTGTGATGCCACCTGGATTGACCATATCTAGACCCACAGCTGATTGAGACATAAGGGTGGACACTCTTGGGGCTGAGAGGTTTGGTGAGGTTGGGTGAGCAAACGCAGACCCTTTAAAGTAATACTGCGTGGTACCCATCCCATAGGTCCCAAATCTCCAGCTTCAAGGGCATCTTCCTACATCGAAAACATGCATGAGAAACCCAGAAGATGGTACACCATGTGATCGGGAAAGGTTTCTAAAACGCACCTCATTTCTCATCTCCTTGTGCTCGGGTTCGCCATTCCAGCCGCTTTACTAGAAATCTCCCTCCTTGGAGAATGAGCACCTTTAACCTCCTGTTCCGTACAGGTTGCAATTTGTCCTGAGGATGAACGGGAAGAGGGGGAACCAATGAGAGACTAGGTCTAGGTGTGGGGACAGGCACAGGTCACTCTATTTTCCCATCAGGAAGAAGAATTAACCACAGGCTCAGCCTGCCGCCCGGAACCACAATAGGGCCTGAAGCAATCCTGCGCTTTTGCGGCCAACTCCCAAGAAAGCGAGTTGAAAAATGGAGCTCAGGGGCACTGCAATTCACAAACCTGCAGAGTTATAAATGTTAACTCTCGTCCACAAATATATTGAGGGAAGAAAACGAAGAGGATTTGAAAGCAAGGCAGAATTGCAGGAAACAGATTTCAGGAGGTAGATTTGAAGCGCCTTTAAAGCACAGGAAAAGCGGCAAAACCTCGACCATGATGCCCTTGGCCAAAAAGGGCGTATGAGTTTTTTCCTGAATATATTCAGGAAAAAACGCATACGCCCTTTTTGGCCAACCAAGCAACCTGGAAAGGCAAATCAGCAAAACAAAGAAGTCTCGCTTCCCATCGGTCAAAAGGGCCATGCTGAATAAAGTGTCAAAGCCAGAAATGCAGGACAGGCCATGGAGAAACGGGAGCCTTGTAAGGCTGATGGGCGGGATGTAAAGTGCCAACAGCCACTCTGGAGAAGTGTACGGTGTGTCCTGAAACATCTAAAAAACTCAGGTTAGAGAGCATAGGGCACTTCCACTCATGGGCGTATAAATTGGGAAAACTAAAAATCAGCAAGACACAGGCACCCCAAAGTTTAGGGCTGCTCTGTTGACAAGAACCTCCACTTCGTTACACCTTAAATATACCAGGAAATAGAAAAATGGATAAAGAAGTTGTGGTCCATATGTATAATGGCATATCACTCAGCAATGAAATCAACATCATAAGGCTAGTAGCAGCATGATGAGAAGATTTAGGTACGACGATTCTAAGTGAAATAAGTCACAAAGGAAAAGGCACTTATCATAAGATATCACTTATAGAGGGAATGTAAAAACCTCTACACTTGAACTGAATTACAAAACAGAACAGCGTCACACGTTTAGAAAACACACTATGGCTGCTTAACGGGAAAGGTGAGGTGGGGTGATGCATAAAACAAGGGTTTCAAATTAGCTCAGATACTGTTCCATAAACCCAATATGTAACAGACAAGACCTACTCCTTGCTCAGTGAACTGGACGCAAAAACCCCCTATTCACCGCCCAAGAATATATATGACTAGGAAGAATCTTCAAAGCTATGTATTGATATCTCTCTGTAAGTGAGTCAAGTGGGTGTAAAGCACCATAAAAACAGCAGTGAAAAGCAGCTAAACCCCATTATAAAAATCAATTACTTTTAAAAACCCGTGAAACAAAGACAGTGGAAGAGAGAGAAATTCTTACAAAATTCGTTCAGGGGCTGTGATGCCACCTGGATTGACCATATCTAGACCCACAGCTGATTGAGACATAAGGGTGGACACTCTTGGGGCTGAGAGGTTTGGTGAGGTTGGGTGAGCAAACGCAGACCCTTTAAAGTAATACTGCGTGGTACCCATCCCATAGGTCCCAAATCTCCAGCTTCAAGGGCATCTTCCTACATCGAAAACATGCATGAGAAACCCAGAAGATGGTACACCATGTGATCGGGAAAGGTTTCTAAAACGCACCTCATTTCTCATCTCCTTGTGCTCGGGCTCGCCATTACAGCCGCTTTACTAGCAATCTCCCTCCTTGGAGAATGAGCACCTTTAACCTCCTGTTCCGTACAGGTTGCAATTTGTCCTGAGGATGAACGGGAAGAGGGGGAACCAATGAGAGACTAGGTCTAGGTGTGGGGACAGGCACAGGTCACTCTATTTTCCTATCAGGAAGAAGAATTAACCACAGGCTCAGCCTGCCGCCCGGAACCAGAATAGGGCCTGAAGCAATCCTGCGCTTTTGGGGCCAGCTCCCAAGAAAGCGAGTTGAAAAATGGAGCTCAGGGGCACTGCAATTCACAGACCTGCAGAGTTAGAAATGATAACTCTCGTCCACAAATATATTGAGGGAAGGCAACGAAGAGGATTTGAAAGCAAGGCAGAATTGCAGGAAACAGATTTCAGGAGGTAGATTCGAATCGCCTTTAAAGCACAGGAAAAGCGGCAAAACCTCGACCATGATGCCCTTGGCCAAAAAGGGCGTATGCGTTTTTTCCTGAATATATTTAGGAAAAAACGCATACGCCCTTTTTGGCAAACCAAGCAACCTGTAAAGGCAAATCAGCGCTACAAAGAAGGCTCGCTTCCCATCGGTCAAAAGGGACATGCTGAATAAAGTGTCAAAACCAGAAATGCAGGACAGGCCATGGAGAAACGGGAGCCTTGCTACGCTGATGGGCGGGATGTAAATTGCCAACAGCCACTCTGGAGAAGTGTACGTTGTGTCCTGAAACATCTAAAAAACTCAGCTTAGAGAGCATAGGGCACTTCCACTCATGGGCGTATAAATTGGGAAAACTAAAAATCAGCAAGACACAGGCACCCCAAAGTTTAGGGCTGCTCTGTTGACAAGAACCTCCACTTCGTTACACCTTAAATATCCCAGGAAAGAGAAAAATGGATAAGGAAGTTGTGGTCCTTATGTACAAAGGCATATCACTCAGCAATGAAATTAACGTCATAAGGCTAGTAGCAGCATGATGAGAGGATTTAGGTACGACGATTCTAAGTGAAATAAGTCACACAGAAAAAGGCACTTATCATAAGATATCACTTATAGAGGGAATGTAAAAACCGCTACACTTGAACTGAATTACAAAACAGAACAGCGTCACACGTTTAGAAAACACACTATGGCTGCTTAACGGGAACGGTGAGGTGGGGTGATGCATAAAACAAGGGTTTCCAATTAGCTCAGATAGCGTTCCATAAACCCAATATGTAATAGACAAGACCTACTCCTTGCTCAGTGAACTGGACGCAAAAACCCCCTATTCACCGCCCAAGAATATATCTGACTAGGAAGAATCTTCAAAGCTATGTATTGATATCTCTCTGTAAGTGAGTCAAGTGGGTGTAAAGCAGCATAAACACAGCAGTGAAAAGCAGCTAAACCCCATTATAAAAATCAATTACTTTTAAAAACCCGTGAAACAAAGACAGTGAAAGAGAGAGAAATTCTTACAAAATTCGTTCAGGGGCTGTGATGCCACCTGGATTGACCATATCTAGACCCACAGCTGATTGAGACATAAGGGTGGACACTCTTGGGGCTGAGAGGTTTGGTGAGGTTGGGTGAGCAAACGCAGACCCTTTAAAGTAATACTGCGTGGTACCCATCCCATGGGTCCAAAATCTCCAGGTTCAAGGGCATCTTCCTACATCGAAAACATGCATGAGAAACCCAGAAGATGGTACACCGTGTGATCGGGAAAGGTTTCTTAAACGCACCTCATTTCTCATCTCCTTGTGCTCGGGTTCGCCATTCCAGCCGCTTTACTAGCAATCTCCCTCCTTGGAGAATGAGCACCTTTAACCTCCTGTTCCGTACAGGTTGCAAATTTGTCCTGAGGATGAACGGGAAGAGGGGGAACCAATGAGAGACTAGGTCTAGGTGTGGGGACAGGCACAGGTCACTTTATTTTCCATCAGGAAGAAGAATTAACCACAGGCTCAGCCTGCCGCCCGGAACCACAATAGGGCCTGAAGCAATCCTGCGCTTTTGCGGCCAGCTCCCAAGAAAGCGAGTTGAAAAATGGTGCTCAGGGGCACTGCAATTCACAAACCTGCAGAGTTATAAATGATAACTCTCGTCCACAAATATATTGAGGGAAGGCAACGAAGAGGATTTGAAAGCAAGGCAGAATTGCAGGAAACAGATTTCAGGAGGTAGATTCGAATCGCCTTTAAAGCACAGGAAAAGCGGCAAAACCTCGACCATGATGCCCTTGGCCAAAAAGGGCGTATGCGTTTTTTCCTGAATATATTCAGGAAAAAACGCATACGCCCTTTTAGGCCAACCAAGCAACCTGGAAAGGCAAATCAGCGCTACAAAGAAGTCTCACTTCCCATCGGTCAAAAGGGCCATGCTGAATAAATTGTCAAAACCAGAAATGCAGGACAGGCCATGGAGAAACGGGAGCCTTGCTACACTGATGGGCGGGATGTAAATTGCCAACAGCCACTCTGGAGAAGTGTACGGTGTGTCCTGAAACATCTAAAAAACTCAGCTTAGAGAGCATAGGGCACTTCCACTCATGGGTGTATAAATTGGGAAAACTAAAAATCAGCAAGACACAGGCACCCCAAAGTTTAGGGCTGCTCTGTTGACAAGAACCTCCACTTCATTACACCTTAAATATCCCAGGAAAGAGAAAAATGGATAAAGAAGTTGTGGTCCTTATGTACAATGGAATATCACTCAGGCATGAAATCAACGTCATAAGGCTAGTAGCAGCATGATGAGTGGATTTAGGTACGACGATTCTAAGTGAAATGAGTCACACAGAAACACACTTATCGTAAGATATCACTTATAGAGGGAATGTAAAAACCGCTACACTTGAACTGAATTACAAAACAGAACAGAGTCCCACGTTTAGAAAACACACTATGGCTGCTTAACGGGAACGGTGAGGTGGGGTGACGCATAAAACAAGGGTTTCCAATTAGCTCAGATACTGTTCCATAAACCCAATATGTAACAGACAAGACCTACTCCTTGCTCAGTGAACTGGATTCAACACCACCTGTTCACCGCCCAAGAATATATCTGACTAGTAAGACTCTTCAAAGCTATGTATTGATATCTCTCTGTAAGTGAGTCAAGTGGGTGTAAAGCGGCATAAACACAGCAGTGAAAAGAAGCTAAACCCCATTATAAAAATCAATTACTTTTAAAAACCCGTGAAACAAAGACAGTGAAAGAGAGAGAAATTCATAGAGAATTCGTTCAGGGGCTGGGATGCCACCTTTATTGACCATCTCTAGACCCCCAGCTGATTGAGACATAAGGGTGGACACTCTTCGGGCTGAGAGGTTTGGTGAGGTTGGGTGAGCAAACGCAGACCCTTTAAAGTAATACTGCGTGGTACCCATCCCATGGGTCCAAAATCTGCAGGTTCAAGGGCATCTTCCTACATCGAAAACATGCATGAGAAACCCAGAAGATGGTACACCGTGTGATCGGGAAAGGTTTCTAAAACGCACCTCATTTCTCATCTCCTTGTGCTCGGGCTCGCCATTCCAGCCGCTTTACTAGCAATCTCCCTCCTTGGAGAATGAGCACCTTTAACCTCCTGTTCCGTACAGGTTGCAAATTTGTCCTGAGGATGAACGGGAAGAGGGGGAACCAATGAGAGACTAGGTCTAGGTGTGGGGACAGGCACAGGTCACTCTATTTTCCCATCAGGAAGAAGAATTAACCACAGGCTCAGCCTGCCGCCCGGAACCACAATAGGGCCTGAAGCAATCCTGCGCTTTTGCGGCCAACTCCCAAGAAAGCGAGTTGAAAAATGGAGCTCAGGGGCACTGCAATTCACAAACCTGCAGAGTTATAAACGATAACTCTCGTCCACAAATATATTGAGGGAAGGCAACGAAGAGGATTTGAAAGCAAGGCAGAATTGCAGGAAACAGATTTCAGGAGGTAGATTCGAATCGCCTTTAAAGCACAGGAAAAGCGGCAAAACCTCGACCATGATGCCCTTGGCCAAAAAGGGCGTATGCGTTTTTTCCTGAATATATTCAGGAAAAAACGCATACGCCCTTTTTGGCCAACCAAGCAACCTGGAAAGGCAAATCAGCGCTACAAAGAAGTCTCGCTTCCCATCGGTCAAAAGGGCCATGCTGAATCAAGTGTCAAAACCAGAAATGCAGGACAGGCCATGGAGAAACGGGAGCCTTGCTACGCTGATGGGCGGGATGTAAAGTGCCAACAGCCACTCTGGAGAAGTGTACGGTGTGTCCTGAAACATCTAAAAAACTCAGCTTAGAGAGCATAGGGCACTTCCACTCATGGGCGTATAAATTGGGAAAACTAAAAATCAGCAAGACACAGGCACCCCAAAGTTTAGGGCTGACTGTTGTCAAGAACCTCCACTTCATTACACCTTAAATATCCCAGGAAAGAGAAAAATGGATAAAGAAGTTGTGGTCCTTATGTACAATGGAATATCACTCAGGCATGAAATCAACGTCATAAGGCTAGTAGCAGCATGATGAGTGGATTTAGGTACGACGATTCTAAGTGAAATAAGTCACACAGAAAGACACTTATCGTAAGATATCACTTATAGAGGGAATGTAAAAACCGCTCCACTTGAACTGAATTACAAAACAGAACAGAGTCCCACGTTTAGAAAACACACTATGGCTGCTTAACGGGAACGGTGAGGTGGGGTGACGCATAAAACAAGGGTTTCAAATTAGCTCAGATAGCGTTCCATAAACCCAATATGTAATAGACAAGACCTACTCCTTGCTCAGTGCACTGGATGCAAAAACCCCCTATTCACCGCCCAAGAATATATCTGACTAGGAAGAATCTTCAAAGCTATGTATTGATATCTCTCTGTAAGTGAGTCAAGTGGGTGTAAAGCAGCATAAACACAGCAGTGAAAAGCAGCTAAACCCCATTATAAAAATCAATTACTTTTAAAAACCCGTGAAACAAAGACAGTGGAAGAGAGAGAAATTCTTACAAAATTCGTTCAGGGGCTGTGATGCCACCTGGATTGACCATATCTAGACCCACAGCTGATTGAGGCATAAGGGTGGACACTCTTGGGGCTGAGAGGTTTGGTGAGGTTGGGTGAGCAAACGCAGACCCTTTAAAGTAATACTGCGTGGTACCCATCCCATAGGTCCCAAATCTCCAGCTTCAAGGGCATCTTCCTACATCGAAAACATGCATGAGAAACCCAGAAGATGGTACACCATGTGATCGGGAAAGGTTTCTAAAACGCACCTCATTTCTCATCTCCTTGTGCTCGGGTTCGCCATTCCAGCCACTTTACTAGAAATCTCCCTCCTTGGAGAATGAGTACCTTTAACCTCCTGTTCCGTACAGGTTGCAATTTGTCCTGAGGATGAACGGGAAGAGGGGGAACCAATGAGAGACTAGGTCTAGGTGTGGGGACAGGCACAGGTCACTCTATTTTCCCATCAGGAAGAAGAATTAACCACAGGCTCAGCCTGCCGCCCGGAACCACAATAGGGCCTGAAGCAATCCTGCGCTTTTGCGGCCAACTCCCAAGAAAGCGAGTTGAAAAATGGAGCTCAGGGGCACTGCAATTCACAAACCTGCAGAGTTATAAATGTTAACTCTCGTCCACAAATATATTGAGGGAAGAAAACGAAGAGGATTTGAAAGCAAGGCAGAATTGCAGGAAACAGATTTCAGGAGGTAGATTTGAAGCGCCTTTAAAGCACAGGAAAAGCGGCAAAACCTCGACCATGATGCCCTTGGCCAAAAAGGGCGTATGAGTTTTTTCCTGAATATATTCAGGAAAAAACGCATACGCCCTTTTTGGCCAACCAAGCAACCTGGAAAGGCAAATCAGCAAAACAAAGAAGTCTCGCTTCCCATCGGTCAAAAGGGCCATGCTGAATAAAGTGTCAAAACCAGAAATGCAGGACAGGCCATGGAGAAACGGGAGCCTTGCTACGCTGATGGGCGGGATGTAAATTGCCAACAGCCACTCTGGAGAAGTGTACGTTGTGTCCTGAAACATCTAAAAAACTCAGCTTAGAGAGCATAGGGCACTTCCACTCATGGGCGTATAAATTGGGAAAACTAAAAATCAGCAAGACACAGGCACCCCAAAGTTTAGGGCTGCTCTGTTGACAAGAACCTCCACTTCGTTACACCTTAAATATCCCAGGAAAGAGAAAAATGGATAAGGAAGTTGTGGTCCTTATGTACAAAGGCATATCACTCAGCAATGAAATTAACGTCATAAGGCTAGTAGCAGCATGATGAGAGGATTTAGGTACGACGATTCTAAGTGAAATAAGTCACACAGAAAAAGGCACTTATCATAAGATATCACTTATAGAGGGAATGTAAAAACCGCTACACTTGAACTGAATTACAAAACAGAACAGCGTCACACGTTTAGAAAACACACTATGGCTGCTTAACGGGAACGGTGAGGTGGGGTGATGCATAAAACAAGGGTTTCCAATTAGCTCAGATAGCGTTCCATAAACCCAATATGTAATAGACAAGACCTACTCCTTGCTCAGTGAACTGGACGCAAAAACCCCCTATTCACCGCCCAAGAATATATCTGACTAGGAAGAATCTTCAAAGCTATGTATTGATATCTCTCTGTAAGTGAGTCAAGTGGGTGTAAAGCAGCATAAACACAGCAGTGAAAAGCAGCTAAACCCCATTATAAAAATCAATTACTTTTAAAAACCCGTGAAACAAAGACAGTGAAAGAGAGAGAAATTCTTACAAAATTCGTTCAGGGGCTGTGATGCCACCTGGATTGACCATATCTAGACCCACAGCTGATTGAGACATAAGGGTGGACACTCTTGGGGCTGAGAGGTTTGGTGAGGTTGGGTGAGCAAACGCAGACCCTTTAAAGTAATACTGCGTGGTACCCATCCCATGGGTCCAAAATCTCCAGGTTCAAGGGCATCTTCCTACATCGAAAACATGCATGAGAAACCCAGAAGATGGTACACCGTGTGATCGGGAAAGGTTTCTTAAACGCACCTCATTTCTCATCTCCTTGTGCTCGGGTTCGCCATTCCAGCCGCTTTACTAGCAATCTCCCTCCTTGGAGAATGAGCACCTTTAACCTCCTGTTCCGTACAGGTTGCAAATTTGTCCTGAGGATGAACGGGAAGAGGGGGAACCAATGAGAGACTAGGTCTAGGTGTGGGGACAGGCACAGGTCACTTTATTTTCCATCAGGAAGAAGAATTAACCACAGGCTCAGCCTGCCGCCCGGAACCACAATAGGGCCTGAAGCAATCCTGCGCTTTTGCGGCCAGCTCCCAAGAAAGCGAGTTGAAAAATGGTGCTCAGGGGCACTGCAATTCACAAACCTGCAGAGTTATAAATGATAACTCTCGTCCACAAATATATTGAGGGAAGGCAACGAAGAGGATTTGAAAGCAAGGCAGAATTGCAGGAAACAGATTTCAGGAGGTAGATTCGAATCGCCTTTAAAGCACAGGAAAAGCGGCAAAACCTCGACCATGATGCCCTTGGCCAAAAAGGGCGTATGCGTTTTTTCCTGAATATATTCAGGAAAAAACGCATACGCCCTTTTAGGCCAACCAAGCAACCTGGAAAGGCAAATCAGCGCTACAAAGAAGTCTCACTTCCCATCGGTCAAAAGGGCCATGCTGAATAAATTGTCAAAACCAGAAATGCAGGACAGGCCATGGAGAAACGGGAGCCTTGCTACACTGATGGGCGGGATGTAAATTGCCAACAGCCACTCTGGAGAAGTGTACGGTGTGTCCTGAAACATCTAAAAAACTCAGCTTAGAGAGCATAGGGCACTTCCACTCATGGGTGTATAAATTGGGAAAACTAAAAATCAGCAAGACACAGGCACCCCAAAGTTTAGGGCTGCTCTGTTGACAAGAACCTCCACTTCATTACACCTTAAATATCCCAGGAAAGAGAAAAATGGATAAAGAAGTTGTGGTCCTTATGTACAATGGAATATCACTCAGGCATGAAATCAACGTCATAAGGCTAGTAGCAGCATGATGAGTGGATTTAGGTACGACGATTCTAAGTGAAATGAGTCACACAGAAACACACTTATCGTAAGATATCACTTATAGAGGGAATGTAAAAACCGCTACACTTGAACTGAATTACAAAACAGAACAGAGTCCCACGTTTAGAAAACACACTATGGCTGCTTAACGGGAACGGTGAGGTGGGGTGACGCATAAAACAAGGGTTTCCAATTAGCTCAGATACTGTTCCATAAACCCAATATGTAACAGACAAGACCTACTCCTTGCTCAGTGAACTGGATTCAACACCACCTGTTCACCGCCCAAGAATATATCTGACTAGTAAGACTCTTCAAAGCTATGTATTGATATCTCTCTGTAAGTGAGTCAAGTGGGTGTAAAGCGGCATAAACACAGCAGTGAAAAGAAGCTAAACCCCATTATAAAAATCAATTACTTTTAAAAACCCGTGAAACAAAGACAGTGAAAGAGAGAGAAATTCATAGAGAATTCGTTCAGGGGCTGGGATGCCACCTTTATTGACCATCTCTAGACCCCCAGCTGATTGAGACATAAGGGTGGACACTCTTCGGGCTGAGAGGTTTGGTGAGGTTGGGTGAGCAAACGCAGACCCTTTAAAGTAATACTGCGTGGTACCCATCCCATGGGTCCAAAATCTGCAGGTTCAAGGGCATCTTCCTACATCGAAAACATGCATGAGAAACCCAGAAGATGGTACACCGTGTGATCGGGAAAGGTTTCTAAAACGCACCTCATTTCTCATCTCCTTGTGCTCGGGCTCGCCATTCCAGCCGCTTTACTAGCAATCTCCCTCCTTGGAGAATGAGCACCTTTAACCTCCTGTTCCGTACAGGTTGCAAATTTGTCCTGAGGATGAACGGGAAGAGGGGGAACCAATGAGAGACTAGGTCTAGGTGTGGGGACAGGCACAGGTCACTCTATTTTCCCATCAGGAAGAAGAATTAACCACAGGCTCAGCCTGCCGCCCGGAACCACAATAGGGCCTGAAGCAATCCTGCGCTTTTGCGGCCAACTCCCAAGAAAGCGAGTTGAAAAATGGAGCTCAGGGGCACTGCAATTCACAAACCTGCAGAGTTATAAACGATAACTCTCGTCCACAAATATATTGAGGGAAGGCAACGAAGAGGATTTGAAAGCAAGGCAGAATTGCAGGAAACAGATTTCAGGAGGTAGATTCGAATCGCCTTTAAAGCACAGGAAAAGCGGCAAAACCTCGACCATGATGCCCTTGGCCAAAAAGGGCGTATGCGTTTTTTCCTGAATATATTCAGGAAAAAACGCATACGCCCTTTTTGGCCAACCAAGCAACCTGGAAAGGCAAATCAGCGCTACAAAGAAGTCTCGCTTCCCATCGGTCAAAAGGGCCATGCTGAATCAAGTGTCAAAACCAGAAATGCAGGACAGGCCATGGAGAAACGGGAGCCTTGCTACGCTGATGGGCGGGATGTAAAGTGCCAACAGCCACTCTGGAGAAGTGTACGGTGTGTCCTGAAACATCTAAAAAACTCAGCTTAGAGAGCATAGGGCACTTCCACTCATGGGCGTATAAATTGGGAAAACTAAAAATCAGCAAGACACAGGCACCCCAAAGTTTAGGGCTGACTGTTGTCAAGAACCTCCACTTCATTACACCTTAAATATCCCAGGAAAGAGAAAAATGGATAAAGAAGTTGTGGTCCTTATGTACAATGGAATATCACTCAGGCATGAAATCAACGTCATAAGGCTAGTAGCAGCATGATGAGTGGATTTAGGTACGACGATTCTAAGTGAAATAAGTCACACAGAAAGACACTTATCGTAAGATATCACTTATAGAGGGAATGTAAAAACCGCTCCACTTGAACTGAATTACAAAACAGAACAGAGTCCCACGTTTAGAAAACACACTATGGCTGCTTAACGGGAACGGTGAGGTGGGGTGACGCATAAAACAAGGGTTTCAAATTAGCTCAGATAGCGTTCCATAAACCCAATATGTAATAGACAAGACCTACTCCTTGCTCAGTGCACTGGATGCAAAAACCCCCTATTCACCGCCCAAGAATATATCTGACTAGGAAGAATCTTCAAAGCTATGTATTGATATCTCTCTGTAAGTGAGTCAAGTGGGTGTAAAGCAGCATAAACACAGCAGTGAAAAGCAGCTAAACCCCATTATAAAAATCAATTACTTTTAAAAACCCGTGAAACAAAGACAGTGGAAGAGAGAGAAATTCTTACAAAATTCGTTCAGGGGCTGTGATGCCACCTGGATTGACCATATCTAGACCCACAGCTGATTGAGGCATAAGGGTGGACACTCTTGGGGCTGAGAGGTTTGGTGAGGTTGGGTGAGCAAACGCAGACCCTTTAAAGTAATACTGCGTGGTACCCATCCCATAGGTCCCAAATCTCCAGCTTCAAGGGCATCTTCCTACATCGAAAACATGCATGAGAAACCCAGAAGATGGTACACCATGTGATCGGGAAAGGTTTCTAAAACGCACCTCATTTCTCATCTCCTTGTGCTCGGGTTCGCCATTCCAGCCACTTTACTAGAAATCTCCCTCCTTGGAGAATGAGCACCTTTAACCTCCTGTTCCGTACAGGTTGCAATTTGTCCTGAGGATGAACGGGAAGAGGGGGAACCAATGAGAGACTAGGTCTAGGTGTGGGGACAGGCACAGGTCACTCTATTTTCCCATCAGGAAGAAGAATTAACCACAGGCTCAGCCTGCCGCCCGGAACCACAATAGGGCCTGAAGCAATCCTGCGCTTTTGCGGCCAACTCCCAAGAAAGCGAGTTGAAAAATGGAGCTCAGGGGCACTGCAATTCACAAACCTGCAGAGTTATAAATGTTAACTCTCGTCCACAAATATATTGAGGGAAGAAAACGAAGAGGATTTGAAAGCAAGGCAGAATTGCAGGAAACAGATTTCAGGAGGTAGATTTGAAGCGCCTTTAAAGCACAGGAAAAGCGGCAAAACCTCGACCATGATGCCCTTGGCCAAAAAGGGCGTATGAGTTTTTTCCTGAATATATTCAGGAAAAAACGCATACGCCCTTTTTGGCCAACCAAGCAACCTGGAAAGGCAAATCAGCAAAACAAAGAAGTCTCGCTTCCCATCGGTCAAAAGGGCCATGCTGAATAAAGTGTCAAAACCAGAAATGCAGGACAGGCCATGGAGAAACGGGAGCCTTGTAAGGCTGATGGGCGGGATGTAAAGTGCCAACAGCCACTCTGGAGAAGTGTACGGTGTGTCCTGAAACATCTAAAAAACTCAGCTTAGAGAGCATAGGGCACTTCCACTCATGGGCGTATAAATTGGGAAAACTAAAAATCAGCAAGACACAGGCACCCCAAAGTTTAGGGCTGCTCTGTTGACAAGAACCTCCACTTCGTTACACCTTAAATATCCCAGGAAATAGAAAAATGGATAAAGAAGTTGTGGTCCATATGTATAATGGCATATCACTCAGCAATGAAATCAACATCATAAGGCTAGTAGCAGCATGATGAGAAGATTTAGGTACGACGATTCTAAGTGAAATAAGTCACAAAGGAAAAGGCACTTATCATAAGATATCACTTATAGAGGGAATGTAAAAACCTCTACACTTGAACTGAATTACAAAACAGAACAGCGTCACACGTTTAGAAAACACACTATGGCTGCTTAACGGGAAAGGTGAGGTGGGGTGATGCATAAAACAAGGGTTTCAAATTAGCTCAGATACTGTTCCATAAACCCAATATGTAACAGACAAGACCTACTCCTTGCTCAGTGAACTGGATTCAACACCCCCTGTTCACCGCCCAAGAATATATCTGACTAGTAAGACTCTTAAAACCAATGTATTGATATCTCTCTGTAAGTGAGTCAAGTGGGTGTAAAGCGGCATAAACACAGCAGTGAAAAGAAGCTAAACCCCATTATAAAAATCAATTACTTTTAAAAACCCGTGAAACAAAGACAGTGAAAGAGAGAGAAATTCATACAGAATTCGTTCAGGGGCTGGGATGCCACCTGGATTGACCATCTCTAGACCCACAGCTGATTGAGACATAAGGGTGGACACTCTTGGGGCTGAGAGGTTTGGTCAGGTTGGGTGAGCAAACGCAGACCCTTTAAAGTAATACTGCGTGGTACCCATCCCATGGGTCCAAAATCTGCAGGTTCAAGGGCATCTTCCTACATCGAAAACATGCATGAAAAACCCAGAAGATGGTACACCGTGTGATCGGGAAAGGTTTCTAAAACGCACCTCATTTCTCATCTCCTTGTGCTCGGGCTCGCCATTACAGCCGCTTTACTAGCAATCTCCCTCCTTGGAGAATGAGCACCTTTAACCTCCTGTTCCCTACAGGTTGCAAATTTGTCCTGAGGATGAACGGGAAGAGGGGGAACCAATGAGAGACTAGGTCTAGGTGTGGGGCAGGCACAGGTCACTCTATTTTCCCATCAGGAAGAAGAATTAACCACAGGCTCAGCCTGCCGCCCGGAACCACAATAGGGCCTGAAGCAATCCTGCGCTTTTGGGGCCAGCTCCCAAGAAAGCGAGTTGAAAAATGGAGCTCAGGGGCACTGCAATTCACAAACCTGCAGAGTTAGAAACGATAACTCTCGTCCACAAATATATTGAGGGAAGGCAACGAAGAGGATTTGAAAGCAAGGCAGAATTGCAGGAAACAGATTTCAGGAGGTAGATTCGAATCGCCTTTAAAGCACAGGAAAAGCGGCAAAACCTCGACCATGATGCCCTTGGCCAAAAAGGGCGTATGCGTTTTTTCCTGAATATATTCAGGAAAAAACGCATACGCCCTTTTTGGCCAACCAAGCAACCTGGAAAGGCAAATCAGCGCTACAAAGAAGTCTCGCTTCCCATCGGTCAAAAGGGCCATGCTGAATAAAGTGTCAAAACCAGAAATGCAGGACAGGGCATGGAGAAACGGGAGCCTTGCTACGCTGATGGGCGGGATGTAAAGTGCCAACAGCCACTCTGGAGAAGTGTACGGTGTGTCCTGAAACATCTAAAAAACTCAGCTTAGAGAGCATAGGGCACTTCCACTCATGGGCGTATAAATTGGGAAAACTAAAAATCAGCAAGACACAGGCACCCCAAAGTTTAGGGCTGCTCTGTTGACAAGAACCTCCACTTCATTACACCTTAAATATCCCAGGAAATAGAAAAATGGATAAAGAAGTTGTGGTCCATATGTATAATGGCATATCACTCAGCAATGAAATCAACATCATAAGGCTAGTAGCAGCATGATGAGAAGATTTAGGTACGACGATTCTAAGTGAAATAAGTCACACAGGAAAAGGCACTTATCATAAGATATCACTTATAGAGGGAATGTAAAAACCTCTACACTTGAACTGAATTACAAAACAGAACAGCGTCACACGTTTAGAAAACACACTATGGCTGCTTAACGGGAAAGGTGAGGTGGGGTGATGCATAAAACAAGGGTTTCAAATTAGCTCAGATACTGTTCCATAAACCCAATATGTAACAGACAAGACCTACTCCTTGCTCAGTGAACTGGATTCAACACCCCCTGTTCACCGCCCAAGAATATATCTGACTAGTAAGACTCTTAAAACCAATGTATTGATATCTCTCTGTAAGTGAGTCAAGTGGGTGTAAAGCGGCATAAACACAGCAGTGAAAAGAAGCTAAACCCCATTATAAAAATCAATTACTTTTAAAAACCCGTGAAACAAAGACAGTGAAAGAGAGAGAAATTCATACAGAATTCGTTCAGGGGCTGGGATGCCACCTTTATTGACCATCTCTAGACCCACAGCTGATTGAGACATAAGGGTGGACACTCTTGGGGCTGAGAGGTTTGGTGAGGTTGGGTGAGCAAACGCAGACCCTTTAAAGTAATACTGCGTGGTACCCATCCCATGGGTCCAAAATCTCCAGGTTCAAGGGCATCTTCCTACATCGAAAACATGCATGAGAAACCCAGAAGATGGTACACCGTGTGATCGGGAAAGGTTTCTAAAACGCACCTCATTTCTCATCTCCTTGTGCTCGGGCTCGCCATTCCAGCCGCTTTACTAGCAATCTCCCTCCTTGGAGAATGAGCACCTTTAACCTCCTGTTCCGTACAGGTTGCAAATTTGTCCTGAGGATGAACGGGAAGAGGGGGAACCAATGAGAGACTAGGTCTAGGTGTGGGGACAGGCACAGGTCACTCTATTTTCCCATCAGGAAGAAGAATTAACCACAGGCTCAGCCTGCCGCCCGGAACCACAATAGGGCCTGAAGCAATCCTGCGCTTTTGCGGCCAACTCCCAAGAAAGCGAGTTGAAAAATGGAGCTCAGGGGCACTGCAATTCACAAACCTGCAGAGTTAGAAACGATAACTCTCGTCCACAAATATATTGAGGGAAGGCAACGAAGAGGATTTGAAAGCAAGGCAGAATTGCAGGAAACAGATTTCAGGAGGTAGATTCGAATCGCCTTTAAAGCACAGGAAAAGCGGCAAAACCTCGACCATGATGCCCTTGGCCAAAAAGGGCGTATGCGTTTTTTCCTGAATATATTCAGGAAAAAACGCATACGCCCTTTTTGGCCAACCAAGCAACCTGGAAAGGCAAATCAGCGCTACAAAGAAGTCTCGCTTCCCATCGGTCAAAAGGGCCATGCTGAATCAAGTGTCAAAACCAGAAATGCAGGACAGGCCATGGAGAAACGGGAGCCTTGCTACGCTGATGGGCGGGATGTAAAGTGCCAACAGCCACTCTGGAGAAGTGTACGGTGTGTCCTGAAACATCTAAAAAACTCAGCTTAGAGAGCATAGGGCACTTCCACTCATGGGCGTATAAATTGGGAAAACTAAAAATCAGCAAGACACAGGCACCCCAAAGTTTAGGGCTGACTGTTGTCAAGAACCTCCACTTCATTACACCTTAAATATCCCAGGAAAGAGAAAAATGGATAAAGAAGTTGTGGTCCTTATGTACAATGGCATATCACTCAGGCATGAAATCAACGTCATAAGGCTAGTAGCAGCATGATGAGTGGATTTAGGTACGACGATTCTAAGTGAAATAAGTCACACAGAAAGACACTTATCGTAAGATATCACTTATAGAGGGAATGTAAAAACCGCTCCACTTGAACTGAATTACAAAACAGAACAGCGTCCCACGTTTAGAAAACACACTATGGCTGCTTAACGGGAACGGTGAGGTGGGGTGACGCATAAAACAAGGGTTTCAAATTAGCTCAGATACTGTTCCATAAACCCAATATGTAACAGACAAGACCTACTCCTTGCTCAGTGAACTGGATTCAACACCCCCTGTTCACCGCCCAAGAATATATCTGACTAGTAAAACTCTTAAAACCAATGTATTGATATCTCTCTGTAAGTGAGTCAAGTGGGTGTAAAGCGGCATAAACACAGCAGTGAAAAGCAGCTAAACCCCATTATAAAAATCAATTACTTTTAAAAACCCGTGAAACAAAGACAGGGAAAGAGAGAGAAATTCATACAGAATTCGTTCAGGGGCTGGGATGCCACCTTTATTGACCATCACTAGACCCACAGCTGATTGAGACATAAGGGTGGACACTCTTGGGGCTGAGAGGTTTGGTGAGGTTGGGTGAGCAAACACAGACCCTTTAAAGTAATACTGCGTGGTACCCATCCCATGGGTCCAAAATCTGCAGGTTCAAGGGCATCTTCCTACATCGAAAACATTCATGAAAAACCCAGAAGATGGTACACCGTGTGATCGGGAAAGGTTTCTAAAACGCACCTCATTTCTCATCTCCTTGTGCTCGGGCTCGCCATTACAGCCGCTTTACTAGCAATCTCTCTCCTTGGAGAATGAGCACCTTTAACCTCCTGTTCCGTACAGGTTGCAAATTTGTCCTGAGGATGAACAGTAAGAGGGGGAACCAATGAGAGACTAGGTCTAGGTGTGGGGCAGGCACAGGTCACTCTATTTTCCCATCAGGAAGAAGAATTAACCACAGGCTCAGCCTGCCGCCCGGAACCACAATAGGGCCTGAAGCAATCCTGCGCTTTTGCGGCCAGCTCCCAAGAAAGCGAGTTGAAAAATGGAGCTCAGGGGCACTGCAATTCACAAACCTGCAGAGTTAGAAATGATAACTCTCGTCCACAAATATATTGAGGGAAGGCAACGAAGAGGATTTGAAAGCAAGGCAGAATTGCAGGAAACAGATTTCAGGAGGTAGATTCGAATCGCCTTTAAAGCACAGGAAAAGCGGCAAAACCTCGACCATGATGCCCTTGGCCAAAAAGGGCGTATGCGTTTTTTCCTGAATATATTCAGGAAAAAACGCATACGCCCTTTTTGGCCAACCAAGCAACCTGGAAAGGCAAATCAGCGCTACAAAGAAGTCTCGCTTCCCATCGGTCAAAAGGGCCATGCTGAATAAAGTGTCAAAACCAGAAATGCAGGACAGGCCATGGAGAAACGGGAGCCTTGCTACGCTGATGGGCGGGATGTAAAGTGCCAACAGCCACTCTGGAGAAGTGTATGGTGTGTCCTGAAACATCTAAAAAACTCAGCTTAGAGAGCATAGGGCACTTCCACTCATGGGCGTATAAATTGGGAAAACTAAAAATCAGCAAGACACAGGCACCCCAAAGGTGAGGGCTGCTCTTTTGACAAGAACCTACACTTCGTTACACCTTAAATCTCCCAGGAAATAGAAAAATGGATAAAGAAGTTGTGGTCCATGTGTATAATGGCATATCACTCAGCAATGAAATCAACATCTTAAGGCTAGTAGCAGCATGATGAGAAGATTTAGGTACGACGATTCTAAGTGAAATAAGTCACACAGAAAAAGACACTTATCATAAGATATCACTTAGAGAGGGAATGTAAAAACCGCTACACTTGAACTGAATTACAAAACAGAACAGCGTCACACGTTTAGAAAACACACTATGGCTGCTTAACGGGAAAGGTGAGGTGGGGTGATGCAGAAAACAAGGGTTTCAAATTAGCTCAGATACTGTTCCATAAACCCAATATGTAACAGACAAGACCTACTCCTTGCTCAGTGAACTGGATTCAACACCCCCTGTTCACCACCCAAGAATATATCTGACTAGTAAAACTCTTAAAACCAATGTATTGATATCTCTCTGTAAGTGAGTCAAGTGGGTGTAAAGCGGCATAAACACAGCAGTGAAAAGCAGCTAAACCCCATTATAAAAATCAATTACTTTTAAAAACCCGTGAAACAAAGACAGTGAAAGAGAGAGAAATTCATACAGAATTCGTTCAGGGGCTGGGATGCCACCTTTATTGACCATCACTAGACCCACAGCTGATTGAGACATAAGGGTGGACACTCTTGGGGCTGAGAGGTTTGGTGAGGTTGGGTGAGCATACACAGACCCTTTAAAGTAATACTGCGTGGTACCCATCCGATAGGTCCCAAATCTCCAGCTTCAAGGGCATCTTCCTACATCGAAAACATGCATGAGAAACCCAGAAGATGGTACACCTTGTGATCGGGAAAGGTTTCTAAAACGCACCTCATTTCTCATCTCCTTGTGCTCGGGTTCGCCATTCCAGCCGCTTTACTAGCAATCTCCCTCCTTGGAGAATGAGCAACTTTAACCTCCTGTTCCGTACAGGTTGCAATTTGTCCTGAGGATGAACGGGAAGAGGGGGAACCAATGAGAGACTAGGTCTAGGTGTGGGGACAGGCACAGGTCACTCTATTTTCCTATCAGGAAGAAGAATTAACCACAGGCTCAGCCTGCCGCCCGGAACCAGAATAGGGCCTGAAGCAATCCTGCGCTTTTGGGGCCAGCTCCCAAGAAAGCGAGTTGAAAAATGGAGCTCAGGGGCACTGCAATTCACAGACCTGCAGAGTTAGAAATGATAACTCTCGTCCACAAATATATTGAGGGAAGGCAACGAAGAGGATTTGAAAGCAAGGCAGAATTGCAGGAAACAGATTTCAGGAGGTAGATTCGAATCGCCTTTAAAGCACAGGAAAAGCGGCAAAACCTCGACCATGATGCCCTTGGCCAAAAAGGGCGTATGTGTTTTTTCCTGAATATATTTAGGAAAAAACGCATACGCCCTTTTTGGCCAACCAAGCAACCTGGAAAGGCAAATCAGCGCTACAAAGAAGGCTCGCATCCCATCGGTCAAAAGGGACATGCTGAATAAAGTGTCAAAACCAGAAATGCAGGAGAGGCCATGGAGAAACGGGAGCCTTGCTACGCTGATGGGCGGGATGTAAATTGCCAACAGCCACTCTGGAGAAGTGTACGTTGTGTCCTGAAACATCTAAAAAACTCAGCTTAGAGAGCATAGGGCACTTCTACTCATGGGCGTATAAATTGGGAAAACTAAAAATCAGCAAGACACAGGCACCCCAAAGTTTAGGGCTGCTCTGTTGACAAGAACCTCCACTTCGTTACACCTTAAATATCCCAGGAAAGAGAAAAATGGATAAGGAAGTTGTGGTCCTCATGTACAATGGCATATCACTCAGCAATGAAATTAACGTCATAAGGCTAGTAGCAGCATGATGAGAGGATTTAGGTACGACGATTCTAAGTGAAATAAGTGACACAGAAAAAGGCACTTATCATAAGATATCACTTATAGAGGGAATGTAAAAACCGCTACACTTGAACTGAATTACAAAACAGAACAGCGTCACACGGTTAGAAAACACACTATGGCTGCTTAACGGGAACGGTGAGGTGGGGTGACGCATAACACAAGGGTTTCAAATTAGCTCAGATAGCTTTCCATAAACCCAATATGTAATAGACAAGACCTACTCCTTGCTCAGTGAACTGGACGCAAAAACACCCTATTCACCGCCCAAGAATATATCTGACTAGTAAGACTCTTAAAACCAATGTATTGATATCTCTCTGTAAGTGAGTCAAGTGGGTGTAAAGCGGCATAAACACAGCAGTGAAAAGCAGCTAAACCCCATTATAAAAATCAATTACTTTTAAAAACCCGTGAAACAAAGACAGTGAAAGAGAGAGAAATTCATACAGAATTCGTTCAGGGGCTGGGATGCCACCTTTATTGACAATCTCTAGACCCACAGCTGATTGAGACATAAGGGTGGACACTCTTCGGGCTGAGAGGTTTGGTGAGGTTGGGTGAGCAAACGCAGACCCTTTAAAGTAATACTGCGTGGTACCCATCCCATAGATCCCAAATCTCCAGCTTCAAGGGCATCTTCCTACATCGAAAACATGCATGAGAAACCCAGAAGATGGTACACCATTTGATCGGGAAAGATTTCTAAAACGCACCTCATTTCTCATCCCCTTGTGCTCGGGTTCGCCATTCCAGCCGCTTTACTAGCAATCTCCCTCCTTGGAGAATGAGCCCTTTTAACCTCCTGTTCCGAACAGGTTGCAATTTGTCCTGAGGATGAACGGGAAGAGGGGGAACCAATGAGAGACTAGGTCTAGGTGTGGGGACAGGCACAGGTCACTCTATTTTCCCATCAGGAAGAAGAATTAACCACAGGCTCAGCCTGCCGCCCGGAACCACAATAGGGCCTGAAGCAATCCTGCGCTTTTGCGGCCAGCTCCCAAGAAAGCGAGTTGAAAAATGGAGCTCAGGGGCACTGCAATTCACAAACCTGCAGAGTTAGAAATGATAACTCTCGTCCACAAATATATTGAGGGAAGGCAACGAAGAGGATTTGAAAGCAAGGCAGAATTGCAGGAAACAGATTTCAGGAGGTAGATTCCAATCGCCTTTAAAGCACAGGAAAAGCGGCAAAACCTCGACCATGATGCCCTTGGCCAAAAAGGGCGTATGCGTTTTTTCCTGAATATATTCAGGAAAAAACGCATACGCCCTTTTTGGCCAACCAAGCAACCTGGAAAGGCAAATCAGCGCTACAAAGAAGTCTCGCTTCCCATCGGTCAAAAGGGCCATGCTGAATCAAGTGTCAAAACCAGAAATGCAGGACAGGCCATGGAGAAACGGGAGCCTTGCTACGCTGATGGGCGGGATGTAAAGTGCCAACAGCCACTCTGGAGAAGTGTACGGTGTGTCCTGAAACATCTAAAAAACTCAGCTTAGAGAGCATAGGGCACTTCAACTCATGGGCGTATAAATTGGGAAAACTAAAAATCAGCAAGACACAGGCACCCCAAAGTTGAGGGCTGCTCTGTTGACAAGAACCTCCACTTCGTTACACCTTAAATATCCCAGGAAAGAGAAAAATGGATAAAGAAGTTGTGGTCCATATGTATAATGGCATATCACTCAGCAATGAAATCAACATCATAAGGCTAGTAGCAGCATGATGAGAAGACTTAGGTACGACGATTCTAAGTGAAATAAGTCACACAGAAAAAGGCACTTATCATAAGATATCACTTATAGAGGGAATGTAAAAACCGCTACACTTGAACTGAATTACAAAACAGAACAGCGTCACACGTTTAGAAAACACACTATGGCTGCTTAACGGGAAAGGTGAGGTGGGGTGATACATAAAACAAGGGTTTCAAATTAGCTCAGATACTGTTCCATAAACCCAATATGTAACAGACAAGACCTACTCCTTGCTCAGTGAACTGGATTCAACACCCCCTGTTCACCGCCCAAGAATATATCTGACTAGTAAGACTCTTAAAACCAATGTATTGATATCTCTCTGTAAGTGAGTCAAGTGGGTGTAAAGCGGCATAAACACAGCAGTGAAAAGCAGCTAAACCCCATTATAAAAATCAATTACTTTTAAAAACCCGTGAAACAAAGACAGTGAAAGAGAGAGAAATTCATACAGAATTCGTTCAGGGGCTGGGATGCCACCTTTATTGACAATCTCTAGACCCACAGCTGATTGAGACATAAGGGTGGACACTCTTCGGGCTGAGAGGTTTGGTGAGGTTGGGTGAGCAAACGCAGACCCTTTAAAGTAGTACTTCGTGGTACCCATCCCATGGGTCCAAAATCTCCAGGTTCAAGGGCATCTTCCTACATCGAAAACATGCATGAGAAACCCAGAAGATGGTACACCGTGTGATCGGGAAAGGTTTCTAAAACGCACCTCATTTCTCATCTCCTTGTGCTCGGGCTGGCCATTACAGCCGCTTTACTAGCAATCTCCCTCCTTGGAGAATGAGCACCTTTAACCTCCTGTTCCGTACAGGTTGCAAATTTGTCCTGAGGATGAACGGGAAGAGGGGGAACCAATGAGAGACTAGGTCTAGGTGTGGGGACAGGCACAGGTCACTCTATTTTCCCATCAGGAAGAAGAATTAACCACAGGCTCAGCCTGCCGCCCGGAACCACAATAGGGCCTGAAGCAATCCTGCGCTTTTGCGGCCAGCTCCCAAGAAAGCGAGTTGAAAAATGGAGCTCAGGGGCACTGCAATTCACAAACCTGCAGAGTTAGAAATGATAACTCTCGTCCACAAATATATTGAGGGAAGGCAACGAAGAGGATTTGAAAGCAAGGCAGAATTGCAGGAAACAGATTTCAGGAGGTAGATTCCAATCGCCTTTAAAGCACAGGAAAAGCGGCAAAACCTCGACCATGATGCCCTTGGCCAAAAAGGGCGTATGCGTTTTTTCCTGAATATATTCAGGAAAAAACGCATACGCCCTTTTTGGCCAACCAAGCAACCTGGAAAGGCAAATCAGCGCTACAAAGAAGTCTCGCTTCCCATCGGTCAAAAGGGCCATGCTGAATAAAGTGTCAAAACCAGAAATGCAGGACAGGCCATGGAGAAACGGGAGCCTTGCTACGCTGATGGGCGGGATGTAAAGTGCCAACAGCCACTCTGGAGAAGTGTACGGTGTGTCCTGAAACATCTAAAAAACTCAGCTTAGAGAGCATAGGGCACTTCAACTCATGGGCGTATAAATTGGGAAAACTAAAAATCAGCAAGACACAGGCACCCCAAAGTTTAGGGCTGCTCTGTTGACAAGAACCTCCACTTCGTTACACCTTAAATATCCCAGGAAAGAGAAAAATGGATAAAGAAGTTGTGGTCCATATGTATAATGGCATATCACTCAGCAATGAAATCAACATCATAAGGCTAGTAGCAGCATGATGAGAAGACTTAGGTACGACGATTCTAAGTGAAATAAGTCACACAGAAAAAGGCACTTATCATAAGATATCACTTATAGAGGGAATGTAAAAACCGCTACACTTGAACTGAATTACAAAACAGAACAGCGTCACACGTTTAGAAAACACACTATGGCTGCTTAACGGGAAAGGTGAGGTGGGGTGATACATAAAACAAGGGTTTCAAATTAGCTCAGATACTGTTCCATAAACCCAATATGTAACAGACAAGACCTACTCCTTGCTCAGTGAACTGGATTCAACACCCCCTGTTCACCGCCCAAGAATATATCTGACTAGTAAGACTCTTAAAACCAATGTATTGATATCTCTCTGTAAGTGAGTCAAGTGGGTGTAAAGCGGCATAAACACAGCAGTGAAAAGCAGCTAAACCCCATTATAAAAATCAATTACTTTTAAAAACCCGTGAAACAAAGACAGTGAAAGAGAGAGAAATTCATACAGAATTCGTTCAGGGGCTGGGATGCCACCTTTATTGACAATCTCTAGACCCACAGCTGATTGAGACATAAGGGTGGACACTCTTCGGGCTGAGAGGTTTGGTGAGGTTGGGTGAGCAAACGCAGACCCTTTAAAGTAGTACTTCGTGGTACCCATCCCATGG
Organism: Balaenoptera borealis; assembly: GCF_965194805.1. NCBI lineage: Eukaryota > Metazoa > Chordata > Mammalia > Artiodactyla > Balaenopteridae > Balaenoptera > Balaenoptera borealis. The sequence continues at coordinate 95,710,775 of NC_138863.1, forward strand.
GTCCAAAATCTCCAGGTTCAAGGGCATCTTCCTACATCGAAAACATGCATGAGAAACCCAGAAGATGGTACACCGTGTGATCGGGAAAGGTTTCTAAAACGCACCTCATTTCTCATCTCCTTGTGCTCGGGCTCGCCATTCCAGCCGCTTTACTAGCAATCTCCCTCCTTGGAGAATGAGCACCTTTAACCTCCTGTTCCGTACAGGTTGCAAATTTGTCCTGAGGATGAACGGGAAGAGGGGGAACCAATGAGAGACTAGGTCTAGGTGTGGGGACAGGCACAGGTCACTCTATTTTCCCATCAGGAAGAAGAATTAACCACAGGCTCAGCCTGCCGCCCGGAACCACAATAGGGCCTGAAGCAATCCTGCGCTTTTGCGGCCAGCTCCCAAGAAAGCGAGTTGAAAAATGGAGCTCAGGGGCACTGCAATTCACAAACCTGCAGAGTTAGAAATGATAACTCTCGTCCACAAATATATTGAGGGAAGGCAACGAAGAGGATTTGAAAGCAAGGCAGAATTGCAGGAAACAGATTTCAGGAGGTAGATTCCAATCGCCTTTAAAGCACAGGAAAAGCGGCAAAACCTCGACCATGATGCCCTTGGCCAAAAAGGGCGTATGCGTTTTTTCCTGAATATATTCAGGAAAAAACGCATACGCCCTTTTTGGCCAACCAAGCAACCTGGAAAGGCAAATCAGCGCTACAAAGAAGTCTCGCTTCCCATCGGTCAAAAGGGCCATGCTGAATAAAGTGTCAAAACCAGAAATGCAGGAGAGGCCATGGAGAAACGGGAGCCTTGCTACGCTGATGGGCGGGATGTAAATTGCCAACAGCCACTCTGGAGAAGTGTACGGTGTGTCCTGAAACATCTAAAAAACTCAGCTTAGAGAGCATAGGGCACTTCCACTCATGGGCGTATAAATTGGGAAAACTAAAAATCAGCAAGACACCGGCACCCCAAAGTTTAGGGCTGCTCTGTTGACAAGAACCTCCACTTCATTACACCTTAAATATCCCAGGAAAGAGAAAAATGGATAAAGAAGTTGTAGTCCTTATGCACAATGGAATATCACTCAGGCATGAAATCAACGTCATAAGGCTAGTAGCAGCATGATGAGTGGATTTAGGTACGACGATTCTAAGTGAAATAAGTCACACAGAAAGACACTTATCGTAAGATATCACTTATAGAGGGAATGTAAAAACCGCTACACTTGAACTGAATTACAAAACAGAACAGAGTCCCACGTTTAGAAAACACACTATGGCTGCTTAACGGGAACGGTGAGGTGGGGTGACGCATAACACAAGGGTTTCAAATTAGCTCAGATAGCTTTCCATAAACCCAATATGTAATAGACAAGACCTACTCCTTGCTCAGTGAACTGGACGCAAAAACACCCTATTCACCGCCCAAGAATATATCTGACTAGGAAGAATCTTCAAAGCTATGTATTGATATCTCTCTGTAAGTGAGTCACGTGGGTGTAAAGCACCATAAAAACAGCAGTGAAAAGCAGCTAAACCCCATTATAAAAATCAATTACTTTTAAAAACCCGTGAAACAAAGACAGTGAAAGAGAGAGAAATTCTTACAAAATTCGTTCAGGGGCTGTGATGCCACCTGGATTGACCATATCTAGACCCACAGCTCATTGAGACATAAGGGTGGACACTCTTGGGGCTGAGAGGTTTGGTGAGGTTGGGTGAGCAAACGCAGACCCTTTAAAGTAATACTGCGTGGTACCCATCCCATAGGTCCCAAATCTCCAGCTTCAAGGGCATCTTCCTACATCGAAAACATGCATGAGAAACCCAGAAGATGGTACACCATGTGATCGGGAAAGATTTCTAAAATGCACCTCATTTCTCATCTCCTTGTGCTCGGGTTCGCCATTCCAGCCGCTTTACTAGCAATCTCCCTCCTTGGAGAATGAGCCCTTTTAACCTCCTGTTCCGTACAGGTTGCAATTTGTCCTGAGGATGAACGGGAAGAGGGGGAACCAATGAGAGACTAGGTCTAGGTGTGGGGACAGGCACAGGTCACTCTATTTTCCTATCAGGAAGAAGAATTAACCACAGGCTCAGCCTGCCGCCCGGAACCAGAATAGGGCCTGAAGCAATCCTGCGCTTTTGGGGCCAGCTCCCAAGAAAGCGAGTTGAAAAATGGAGCTCAGGGGCACTGCAATTCACAGACCTGCAGAGTTAGAAATGATAACTCTCGTCCACAAATATATTGAGGGAAGGCAACGAAGAGGATTTGAAAGCAAGGCAGAATTGCAGGAAACAGATTTCAGGAGGTAGATTCGAATCGCCTTTAAAGCACAGGAAAAGCGGCAAAACCTCGACCATGATGCCCTTGGCCAAAAAGGGCGTATGCGTTTTTTCCTGAATATATTTAGGAAAAAACGCATACGCCCTTTTTGGCCAACCAAGCAACCTGTAAAGGCAAATCAGCGCTACAAAGAAGGCTCGCTTCCCATCGGTCAAAAGGGACATGCTGAATAAAGTGTCAAAACCAGAAATGCAGGACAGGCCATGGAGAAACGGGAGCCTTGCTACGCTGATGGGCGGGATGTAAATTGCCAACAGCCACTCTGGAGAAGTGTACGTTGTGTCCTGAAACATCTAAAAAACTCAGCTTAGAGAGCATAGGGCACTTCCACTCATGGGCGTATAAATTGGGAAAACTAAAAATCAGCAAGACACAGGCACCCCAAAGTTTAGGGCTGCTCTGTTGACAAGAACCTCCACTTCGTTACACCTTAAATATCCCAGGAAAGAGAAAAATGGATAAGGAAGTTGTGGTCCTTATGTACAATGGCATATCACTCAGCAATGAAATTAACGTCATAAGGCTAGTAGCAGCATGATGAGAGGATTTAGGTACGACGATTCTAAGTGAAATAAGTCACACAGAAAAAGGCACTTATCATAAGATATCACTTATAGAGGGAATGTAAAAACCGCTACACTTGAACTGAATTACAAAACAGAACAGCGTCACACGTTTAGAAAACACACTATGGCTGCTTAACGGGAACGGTGAGGTGGGGTGATGCATAAAACAAGGGTTTCCAATTAGCTCAGATAGCGTTCCATAAACCCAATATGTAATAGACAAGACCTACTCCTTGCTCAGTGAACTGGACGCAAAAACCCCCTATTCACCGCCCAAGAATATATCTGACTAGGAAGAATCTTCAAAGCTATGTATTGATATCTCTCTGTAAGTGAGTCAAGTGGGTGTAAAGCAGCATAAACACAGCAGTGAAAAGCAGCTAAACCCCATTATAAAAATCAATTACTTTTAAAAACCCGTGAAACAAAGACAGTGAAAGAGAGAGAAATTCTTACAAAATTCGTTCAGGGGCTGTGATGCCACCTGGATTGACCATATCTAGACCCACAGCTGATTGAGACATAAGGGTGGACACTCTTGGGGCTGAGAGGTTTGGTGAGGTTGGGTGAGCAAACGCAGACCCTTTAAAGTAATACTGCGTGGTACCCATCCCATGGGTCCAAAATCTCCAGGTTCAAGGGCATCTTCCTACATCGAAAACATGCATGAGAAACCCAGAAGATGGTAAACCGTGTGATCGGGAAAGGTTTCTTAAACGCACCTCATTTCTCATCTCCTTGTGCTCGGGTTCGCCATTCCAGCCGCTTTACTAGCAATCTCCCTCCTTGGAGAATGAGCACCTTTAACCTCCTGTTCCGTACAGGTTGCAAATTTGTCCTGAGGATGAACGGGAAGAGGGGGAACCAATGAGAGACTAGGTCTAGGTGTGGGGACAGGCACAGGTCACTTTATTTTCCATCAGGAAGAAGAATTAACCACAGGCTCAGCCTGCCGCCCGGAACCACAATAGGGCCTGAAGCAATCCTGCGCTTTTGCGGCCAGCTCCCAAGAAAGCGAGTTGAAAAATGGTGCTCAGGGGCACTGCAATTCACAAACCTGCAGAGTTATAAATGATAACTCTCGTCCACAAATATATTGAGGGAAGGCAACGAAGAGGATTTGAAAGCAAGGCAGAATTGCAGGAAACAGATTTCAGGAGGTAGATTCGAATCGCCTTTAAAGCACAGGAAAAGCGGCAAAACCTCGACCATGATGCCCTTGGCCAAAAAGGGCGTATGCGTTTTTTCCTGAATATATTCAGGAAAAAACGCATACGCCCTTTTAGGCCAACCAAGCAACCTGGAAAGGCAAATCAGCGCTACAAAGAAGTCTCACTTCCCATCGGTCAAAAGGGCCATGCTGAATAAATTGTCAAAACCAGAAATGCAGGACAGGCCATGGAGAAACGGGAGCCTTGCTACACTGATGGGCGGGATGTAAATTGCCAACAGCCACTCTGGAGAAGTGTACGGTGTGTCCTGAAACATCTAAAAAACTCAGCTTAGAGAGCATAGGGCACTTCCACTCATGGGTGTATAAATTGGGAAAACTAAAAATCAGCAAGACACAGGCACCCCAAAGTTTAGGGCTGCTCTGTTGACAAGAACCTCCACTTCATTACACCTTAAATATCCCAGGAAAGAGAAAAATGGATAAAGAAGTTGTGGTCCTTATGTACAATGGAATATCACTCAGGCATGAAATCAACGTCATAAGGCTAGTAGCAGCATGATGAGTGGATTTAGGTACGACGATTCTAAGTGAAATGAGTCACACAGAAACACACTTATCGTAAGATATCACTTATAGAGGGAATGTAAAAACCGCTACACTTGAACTGAATTACAAAACAGAACAGAGTCCCACGTTTAGAAAACACACTATGGCTGCTTAACGGGAACGGTGAGGTGGGGTGACGCATAAAACAAGGGTTTCCAATTAGCTCAGATACTGTTCCATAAACCCAATATGTAACAGACAAGACCTACTCCTTGCTCAGTGAACTGGATTCAACACCACCTGTTCACCGCCCAAGAATATATCTGACTAGTAAGACTCTTCAAAGCTATGTATTGATATCTCTCTGTAAGTGAGTCAAGTGGGTGTAAAGCGGCATAAACACAGCAGTGAAAAGAAGCTAAACCCCATTATAAAAATCAATTACTTTTAAAAACCCGTGAAACAAAGACAGTGAAAGAGAGAGAAATTCATAGAGAATTCGTTCAGGGGCTGGGATGCCACCTTTATTGACCATCTCTAGACCCACAGCTGATTGAGACATAAGGGTGGACACTCTTGGGGCTGAGAGGTTTGGTGAGGTTGGGTGAGCAAACGCAGACCCTTTAAAGTAATACTGCGTGGTATCCATCCCATGGGTCCCAAATCTCCAGCTTCAAGGGCATCTTCCTACATCAAAAACATGCATGAGAAACCCAGAAGATGGTACACCATGTGATCGGGAAAGATGTCTAAAACGCACCTCATTTCTCATCTCCTTGTGCTCGGGTTCGCCATTCCAGCCGCTTTACTAGCAATCTCCCTCCTTGGAGAATGAGCACCTTTAACCTCCTGTTCCGTACAGGTTGCAATTTGTCCTGAGGATGAACGGGAAGAGGGGGAACCAATGAGAGACTAGGTCTAGGTGTGGGGACAGGCACAGGTCACTCTATTTTCCCATCAGGAAGAAGAATTAACCACAGGCTCAGCCTGCCGCCCGGAACCACAATAGGGCCTGAAGCAATCCTGCGCTTTTGGGGCCAGCTCCCAAGAAAGCGAGTTGAAAAATTCAGCTCAGGGGCACTGCAATTCACAAACCTGCAGAGTTATAAATGTTAACTCTCGTCCACAAATATATTGAGGGAAGGCAACGAAGAGGATTTGAAAGCAAGGCAGAATTGCAGGAAACAGATTTCAGGAGGTAGATTCGAATCGCCTTTAAAGCACAGGAAAAGCGGCAAAACTTCGACAATGATGCCCTTGGCCAAAAAGGGCGTATGCGTTTTTTCCTGAATATATTCAGGAAAAAACGCATACGCCCTTTTTGGCCAACCAAGCAACCTGGAAAGGCAAATCAGCGCTACAAAGAAGTCTCGCTTCCCATCGGTCAAAAGGGCCATGCTGAATCAAGTGTCAAAACCAGAAATGCAGGACAGGCCATGGAGAAACGGGAGCCTTGCTACGCTGATGGGCGGGATGTAAAGTGCCAACAGCCACTCTGGAGAAGTGTACGGTGTGTCCTGAAACATCTAAAAAACTCAGCTTAGAGAGCATAGGGCACTTCCACTCATGGGCGTATAAATTGGGAAAACTAAAAATCAGCAAGACACAGGCACCCCAAAGTTTAGGGCTGACTGTTGTCAAGAACCACCACTTCATTACACCTTAAATATCCCAGGAAAGAGAAAAATGGATAAAGAAGTTGTGGTCCTTATGTACAATGGAATATCACTGAGGCATGAAATCAACGTCATAAGGCTAGTAGCAGCATGATGAGTGGATTTAGGTACGACGATTCTAAGTGAAATAAGTCACACAGAAAGACACTTATCGTAAGATATCACTTATAGAGGGAATGTAAAAACCGCTACACTTGAACTGAATTACAAAACAGAACAGAGTCCCACGTTTAGAAAACACACTATGGCTGCTTAACGGGAACGGTGAGGTGGGGTGACGCATAAAACAAGGGTTTCAAATTAGCTCAGATAGCGTTCCATAAACCCAATATGTAATAGACAAGACCTACTCCTTGCTCAGTGAACTGGACGCAAAAACCTCCTATTCACCGCCCAAGAATATATCTGACTAGGAAGAATCTTCAAAGCTATGTATTGATATCTCTCTGTAAGTGAGTCAAGTGGGTGTAAAGCAGCATAAACACAGCAGTGAAAAGCAGCTAAACCCCATTATAAAAATCAATTACTTTTAAAAACCCGTGAAACAAAGACAGTGAAAGAGAGAGAAATTCTTACAAAATTCGTTCAGGGGCTGTGATGCCACCTGGATTGACCATATCTAGACCCACAGCTGATTGAGACATAAGGGTGGACACTCTTGGGGCTGAGAGGTTTGGTGAGGTTGGGTGAGCAAACGCAGACCCTTTAAAGTAATACTGCGTGGTACCCATCCCATAGGTCCCAAATCTCCAGCTTCAAGGGCATCTTCCTACATCGAAAACATGCATGAGAAACCCAGAAGATGGTACACCATGTGATCGGGAAAGGTTTCTAAAACGCACCTCATTTCTCATCTCCTTGTGCTCGGGTTCGCCATTCCAGCCGCTTTACTAGAAATCTCCCTCCTTGGAGAATGAGCACCTTTAACCTCCTGTTCCGTACAGGTTGCAATTTGTCCTGAGGATGAACGGGAAGAGGGGGAACCAATGAGAGACTAGGTCTAGGTGTGGGGACAGGCACAGGTCACTCTATTTTCCCATCAGGAAGAAGAATTAACCACAGGCTCAGCCTGCCGCCCGGAACCACAATAGGGCCTGAAGCAATCCTGCGCTTTTGCGGCCAACTCCCAAGAAAGCGAGTTGAAAAATGGAGCTCAGGGGCACTGCAATTCACAAACCTGCAGAGTTATAAATGTTAACTCTCGTCCACAAATATATTGAGGGAAGAAAACGAAGAGGATTTGAAAGCAAGGCAGAATTGCAGGAAACAGATTTCAGGAGGTAGATTTGAAGCGCCTTTAAAGCACAGGAAAAGCGGCAAAACCTCGACCATGATGCCCTTGGCCAAAAAGGGCGTATGAGTTTTTTCCTGAATATATTCAGGAAAAAACGCATACGCCCTTTTTGGCCAACCAAGCAACCTGGAAAGGCAAATCAGCAAAACAAAGAAGTCTCGCTTCCCATCGGTCAAAAGGGCCATGCTGAATAAAGTGTCAAAGCCAGAAATGCAGGACAGGCCATGGAGAAACGGGAGCCTTGTAAGGCTGATGGGCGGGATGTAAAGTGCCAACAGCCACTCTGGAGAAGTGTACGGTGTGTCCTGAAACATCTAAAAAACTCAGGTTAGAGAGCATAGGGCACTTCCACTCATGGGCGTATAAATTGGGAAAACTAAAAATCAGCAAGACACAGGCACCCCAAAGTTTAGGGCTGCTCTGTTGACAAGAACCTCCACTTCGTTACACCTTAAATATACCAGGAAATAGAAAAATGGATAAAGAAGTTGTGGTCCATATGTATAATGGCATATCACTCAGCAATGAAATCAACATCATAAGGCTAGTAGCAGCATGATGAGAAGATTTAGGTACGACGATTCTAAGTGAAATAAGTCACAAAGGAAAAGGCACTTATCATAAGATATCACTTATAGAGGGAATGTAAAAACCTCTACACTTGAACTGAATTACAAAACAGAACAGCGTCACACGTTTAGAAAACACACTATGGCTGCTTAACGGGAAAGGTGAGGTGGGGTGATGCATAAAACAAGGGTTTCAAATTAGCTCAGATACTGTTCCATAAACCCAATATGTAACAGACAAGACCTACTCCTTGCTCAGTGAACTGGACGCAAAAACCCCCTATTCACCGCCCAAGAATATATATGACTAGGAAGAATCTTCAAAGCTATGTATTGATATCTCTCTGTAAGTGAGTCAAGTGGGTGTAAAGCACCATAAAAACAGCAGTGAAAAGCAGCTAAACCCCATTATAAAAATCAATTACTTTTAAAAACCCGTGAAACAAAGACAGTGGAAGAGAGAGAAATTCTTACAAAATTCGTTCAGGGGCTGTGATGCCACCTGGATTGACCATATCTAGACCCACAGCTGATTGAGACATAAGGGTGGACACTCTTGGGGCTGAGAGGTTTGGTGAGGTTGGGTGAGCAAACGCAGACCCTTTAAAGTAATACTGCGTGGTACCCATCCCATAGGTCCCAAATCTCCAGCTTCAAGGGCATCTTCCTACATCGAAAACATGCATGAGAAACCCAGAAGATGGTACACCATGTGATCGGGAAAGGTTTCTAAAACGCACCTCATTTCTCATCTCCTTGTGCTCGGGCTCGCCATTACAGCCGCTTTACTAGCAATCTCCCTCCTTGGAGAATGAGCACCTTTAACCTCCTGTTCCGTACAGGTTGCAATTTGTCCTGAGGATGAACGGGAAGAGGGGGAACCAATGAGAGACTAGGTCTAGGTGTGGGGACAGGCACAGGTCACTCTATTTTCCTATCAGGAAGAAGAATTAACCACAGGCTCAGCCTGCCGCCCGGAACCAGAATAGGGCCTGAAGCAATCCTGCGCTTTTGGGGCCAGCTCCCAAGAAAGCGAGTTGAAAAATGGAGCTCAGGGGCACTGCAATTCACAGACCTGCAGAGTTAGAAATGATAACTCTCGTCCACAAATATATTGAGGGAAGGCAACGAAGAGGATTTGAAAGCAAGGCAGAATTGCAGGAAACAGATTTCAGGAGGTAGATTCGAATCGCCTTTAAAGCACAGGAAAAGCGGCAAAACCTCGACCATGATGCCCTTGGCCAAAAAGGGCGTATGCGTTTTTTCCTGAATATATTTAGGAAAAAACGCATACGCCCTTTTTGGCAAACCAAGCAACCTGTAAAGGCAAATCAGCGCTACAAAGAAGGCTCGCTTCCCATCGGTCAAAAGGGACATGCTGAATAAAGTGTCAAAACCAGAAATGCAGGACAGGCCATGGAGAAACGGGAGCCTTGCTACGCTGATGGGCGGGATGTAAATTGCCAACAGCCACTCTGGAGAAGTGTACGTTGTGTCCTGAAACATCTAAAAAACTCAGCTTAGAGAGCATAGGGCACTTCCACTCATGGGCGTATAAATTGGGAAAACTAAAAATCAGCAAGACACAGGCACCCCAAAGTTTAGGGCTGCTCTGTTGACAAGAACCTCCACTTCGTTACACCTTAAATATCCCAGGAAAGAGAAAAATGGATAAGGAAGTTGTGGTCATTATGTACAATGGCATATCACTCAGCAATGAAATTAACGTCATAAGGCTAGTAGCAGCATGATGAGAGGATTTAGGTACGACGATTCTAAGTGAAATAAGTCACACAGAAAAAGGCACTTATCATAAGATATCACTTATAGAGGGAATGTAAAAACCGCTACACTTGAACTGAATTACAAAACAGAACAGCGTCACACGTTTAGAAAACACACTATGGCTGCTTAACGGGAACGGTGAGGTGGGGTGATGCATAAAACAAGGGTTTCCAATTAGCTCAGATAGCGTTCCATAAACCCAATATGTAATAGACAAGACCTACTCCTTGCTCAGTGAACTGGACGCAAAAACCCCCTATTCACCGCCCAAGAATATATCTGACTAGGAAGAATCTTCAAAGCTATGTATTGATATCTCTCTGTAAGTGAGTCAAGTGGGTGTAAAGCAGCATAAACACAGCAGTGAAAAGCAGCTAAACCCCATTATAAAAATCAATTACTTTTAAAAACCCGTGAAACAAAGACAGTGAAAGAGAGAGAAATTCTTACAAAATTCGTTCAGGGGCTGTGATGCCACCTGGATTGACCATATCTAGACCCACAGCTGATTGAGACATAAGGGTGGACACTCTTGGGGCTGAGAGGTTTGGTGAGGTTGGGTGAGCAAACGCAGACCCTTTAAAGTAATACTGCGTGGTACCCATCCCATGGGTCCAAAATCTCCAGGTTCAAGGGCATCTTCCTACATCGAAAACATGCATGAGAAACCCAGAAGATGGTACACCGTGTGATCGGGAAAGGTTTCTTAAACGCACCTCATTTCTCATCTCCTTGTGCTCGGGTTCGCCATTCCAGCCGCTTTACTAGCAATCTCCCTCCTTGGAGAATGAGCACCTTTAACCTCCTGTTCCGTACAGGTTGCAAATTTGTCCTGAGGATGAACGGGAAGAGGGGGAACCAATGAGAGACTAGGTCTAGGTGTGGGGACAGGCACAGGTCACTTTATTTTCCATCAGGAAGAAGAATTAACCACAGGCTCAGCCTGCCGCCCGGAACCACAATAGGGCCTGAAGCAATCCTGCGCTTTTGCGGCCAGCTCCCAAGAAAGCGAGTTGAAAAATGGTGCTCAGGGGCACTGCAATTCACAAACCTGCAGAGTTATAAATGATAACTCTCGTCCACAAATATATTGAGGGAAGGCAACGAAGAGGATTTGAAAGCAAGGCAGAATTGCAGGAAACAGATTTCAGGAGGTAGATTCGAATCGCCTTTAAAGCACAGGAAAAGCGGCAAAACCTCGACCATGATGCCCTTGGCCAAAAAGGGCGTATGCGTTTTTTCCTGAATATATTCAGGAAAAAACGCATACGCCCTTTTAGGCCAACCAAGCAACCTGGAAAGGCAAATCAGCGCTACAAAGAAGTCTCACTTCCCATCGGTCAAAAGGGCCATGCTGAATAAATTGTCAAAACCAGAAATGCAGGACAGGCCATGGAGAAACGGGAGCCTTGCTACACTGATGGGCGGGATGTAAATTGCCAACAGCCACTCTGGAGAAGTGTACGGTGTGTCCTGAAACATCTAAAAAACTCAGCTTAGAGAGCATAGGGCACTTCCACTCATGGGTGTATAAATTGGGAAAACTAAAAATCAGCAAGACACAGGCACCCCAAAGTTTAGGGCTGCTCTGTTGACAAGAACCTCCACTTCATTACACCTTAAATATCCCAGGAAAGAGAAAAATGGATAAAGAAGTTGTGGTCCTTATGTACAATGGAATATCACTCAGGCATGAAATCAACGTCATAAGGCTAGTAGCAGCATGATGAGTGGATTTAGGTACGACGATTCTAAGTGAAATGAGTCACACAGAAACACACTTATCGTAAGATATCACTTATAGAGGGAATGTAAAAACCGCTACACTTGAACTGAATTACAAAACAGAACAGAGTCCCACGTTTAGAAAACACACTATGGCTGCTTAACGGGAACGGTGAGGTGGGGTGACGCATAAAACAAGGGTTTCCAATTAGCTCAGATACTGTTCCATAAACCCAATATGTAACAGACAAGACCTACTCCTTGCTCAGTGAACTGGATTCAACACCACCTGTTCACCGCCCAAGAATATATCTGACTAGTAAGACTCTTCAAAGCTATGTATTGATATCTCTCTGTAAGTGAGTCAAGTGGGTGTAAAGCGGCATAAACACAGCAGTGAAAAGAAGCTAAACCCCATTATAAAAATCAATTACTTTTAAAAACCCGTGAAACAAAGACAGTGAAAGAGAGAGAAATTCATAGAGAATTCGTTCAGGGGCTGGGATGCCACCTTTATTGACCATCTCTAGACCCCCAGCTGATTGAGACATAAGGGTGGACACTCTTCGGGCTGAGAGGTTTGGTGAGGTTGGGTGAGCAAACGCAGACCCTTTAAAGTAATACTGCGTGGTACCCATCCCATGGGTCCAAAATCTGCAGGTTCAAGGGCATCTTCCTACATCGAAAACATGCATGAGAAACCCAGAAGATGGTACACCGTGTGATCGGGAAAGGTTTCTAAAACGCACCTCATTTCTCATCTCCTTGTGCTCGGGCTCGCCATTCCAGCCGCTTTACTAGCAATCTCCCTCCTTGGAGAATGAGCACCTTTAACCTCCTGTTCCGTACAGGTTGCAAATTTGTCCTGAGGATGAACGGGAAGAGGGGGAACCAATGAGAGACTAGGTCTAGGTGTGGGGACAGGCACAGGTCACTCTATTTTCCCATCAGGAAGAAGAATTAACCACAGGCTCAGCCTGCCGCCCGGAACCACAATAGGGCCTGAAGCAATCCTGCGCTTTTGCGGCCAACTCCCAAGAAAGCGAGTTGAAAAATGGAGCTCAGGGGCACTGCAATTCACAAACCTGCAGAGTTATAAACGATAACTCTCGTCCACAAATATATTGAGGGAAGGCAACGAAGAGGATTTGAAAGCAAGGCAGAATTGCAGGAAACAGATTTCAGGAGGTAGATTCGAATCGCCTTTAAAGCACAGGAAAAGCGGCAAAACCTCGACCATGATGCCCTTGGCCAAAAAGGGCGTATGCGTTTTTTCCTGAATATATTCAGGAAAAAACGCATACGCCCTTTTTGGCCAACCAAGCAACCTGGAAAGGCAAATCAGCGCTACAAAGAAGTCTCGCTTCCCATCGGTCAAAAGGGCCATGCTGAATCAAGTGTCAAAACCAGAAATGCAGGACAGGCCATGGAGAAACGGGAGCCTTGCTACGCTGATGGGCGGGATGTAAAGTGCCAACAGCCACTCTGGAGAAGTGTACGGTGTGTCCTGAAACATCTAAAAAACTCAGCTTAGAGAGCATAGGGCACTTCCACTCATGGGCGTATAAATTGGGAAAACTAAAAATCAGCAAGACACAGGCACCCCAAAGTTTAGGGCTGACTGTTGTCAAGAACCTCCACTTCATTACACCTTAAATATCCCAGGAAAGAGAAAAATGGATAAAGAAGTTGTGGTCCTTATGTACAATGGAATATCACTCAGGCATGAAATCAACGTCATAAGGCTAGTAGCAGCATGATGAGTGGATTTAGGTACGACGATTCTAAGTGAAATAAGTCACACAGAAAGACACTTATCGTAAGATATCACTTATAGAGGGAATGTAAAAACCGCTCCACTTGAACTGAATTACAAAACAGAACAGAGTCCCACGTTTAGAAAACACACTATGGCTGCTTAACGGGAACGGTGAGGTGGGGTGACGCATAAAACAAGGGTTTCAAATTAGCTCAGATAGCGTTCCATAAACCCAATATGTAATAGACAAGACCTACTCCTTGCTCAGTGCACTGGATGCAAAAACCCCCTATTCACCGCCCAAGAATATATCTGACTAGGAAGAATCTTCAAAGCTATGTATTGATATCTCTCTGTAAGTGAGTCAAGTGGGTGTAAAGCAGCATAAACACAGCAGTGAAAAGCAGCTAAACCCCATTATAAAAATCAATTACTTTTAAAAACCCGTGAAACAAAGACAGTGGAAGAGAGAGAAATTCTTACAAAATTCGTTCAGGGGCTGTGATGCCACCTGGATTGACCATATCTAGACCCACAGCTGATTGAGGCATAAGGGTGGACACTCTTGGGGCTGAGAGGTTTGGTGAGGTTGGGTGAGCAAACGCAGACCCTTTAAAGTAATACTGCGTGGTACCCATCCCATAGGTCCCAAATCTCCAGCTTCAAGGGCATCTTCCTACATCGAAAACATGCATGAGAAACCCAGAAGATGGTACACCATGTGATCGGGAAAGGTTTCTAAAACGCACCTCATTTCTCATCTCCTTGTGCTCGGGTTCGCCATTCCAGCCACTTTACTAGAAATCTCCCTCCTTGGAGAATGAGCACCTTTAACCTCCTGTTCCGTACAGGTTGCAATTTGTCCTGAGGATGAACGGGAAGAGGGGGAACCAATGAGAGACTAGGTCTAGGTGTGGGGACAGGCACAGGTCACTCTATTTTCCCATCAGGAAGAAGAATTAACCACAGGCTCAGCCTGCCGCCCGGAACCACAATAGGGCCTGAAGCAATCCTGCGCTTTTGCGGCCAACTCCCAAGAAAGCGAGTTGAAAAATGGAGCTCAGGGGCACTGCAATTCACAAACCTGCAGAGTTATAAATGTTAACTCTCGTCCACAAATATATTGAGGGAAGAAAACGAAGAGGATTTGAAAGCAAGGCAGAATTGCAGGAAACAGATTTCAGGAGGTAGATTTGAAGCGCCTTTAAAGCACAGGAAAAGCGGCAAAACCTCGACCATGATGCCCTTGGCCAAAAAGGGCGTATGAGTTTTTTCCTGAATATATTCAGGAAAAAACGCATACGCCCTTTTTGGCCAACCAAGCAACCTGGAAAGGCAAATCAGCAAAACAAAGAAGTCTCGCTTCCCATCGGTCAAAAGGGCCATGCTGAATAAAGTGTCAAAACCAGAAATGCAGGACAGGCCATGGAGAAACGGGAGCCTTGTAAGGCTGATGGGCGGGATGTAAAGTGCCAACAGCCACTCTGGAGAAGTGTACGGTGTGTCCTGAAACATCTAAAAAACTCAGCTTAGAGAGCATAGGGCACTTCCACTCATGGGCGTATAAATTGGGAAAACTAAAAATCAGCAAGACACAGGCACCCCAAAGTTTAGGGCTGCTCTGTTGACAAGAACCTCCACTTCGTTACACCTTAAATATCCCAGGAAATAGAAAAATGGATAAAGAAGTTGTGGTCCATATGTATAATGGCATATCACTCAGCAATGAAATCAACATCATAAGGCTAGTAGCAGCATGATGAGAAGATTTAGGTACGACGATTCTAAGTGAAATAAGTCACAAAGGAAAAGGCACTTATCATAAGATATCACTTATAGAGGGAATGTAAAAACCTCTACACTTGAACTGAATTACAAAACAGAACAGCGTCACACGTTTAGAAAACACACTATGGCTGCTTAACGGGAAAGGTGAGGTGGGGTGATGCATAAAACAAGGGTTTCAAATTAGCTCAGATACTGTTCCATAAACCCAATATGTAACAGACAAGACCTACTCCTTGCTCAGTGAACTGGATTCAACACCCCCTGTTCACCGCCCAAGAATATATCTGACTAGTAAGACTCTTAAAACCAATGTATTGATATCTCTCTGTAAGTGAGTCAAGTGGGTGTAAAGCGGCATAAACACAGCAGTGAAAAGAAGCTAAACCCCATTATAAAAATCAATTACTTTTAAAAACCCGTGAAACAAAGACAGTGAAAGAGAGAGAAATTCATACAGAATTCGTTCAGGGGCTGGGATGCCACCTGGATTGACCATCTCTAGACCCACAGCTGATTGAGACATAAGGGTGGACACTCTTGGGGCTGAGAGGTTTGGTCAGGTTGGGTGAGCAAACGCAGACCCTTTAAAGTAATACTGCGTGGTACCCATCCCATGGGTCCAAAATCTGCAGGTTCAAGGGCATCTTCCTACATCGAAAACATGCATGAAAAACCCAGAAGATGGTACACCGTGTGATCGGGAAAGGTTTCTAAAACGCACCTCATTTCTCATCTCCTTGTGCTCGGGCTCGCCATTACAGCCGCTTTACTAGCAATCTCCCTCCTTGGAGAATGAGCACCTTTAACCTCCTGTTCCCTACAGGTTGCAAATTTGTCCTGAGGATGAACGGGAAGAGGGGGAACCAATGAGAGACTAGGTCTAGGTGTGGGGCAGGCACAGGTCACTCTATTTTCCCATCAGGAAGAAGAATTAACCACAGGCTCAGCCTGCCGCCCGGAACCACAATAGGGCCTGAAGCAATCCTGCGCTTTTGGGGCCAGCTCCCAAGAAAGCGAGTTGAAAAATGGAGCTCAGGGGCACTGCAATTCACAAACCTGCAGAGTTAGAAACGATAACTCTCGTCCACAAATATATTGAGGGAAGGCAACGAAGAGGATTTGAAAGCAAGGCAGAATTGCAGGAAACAGATTTCAGGAGGTAGATTCGAATCGCCTTTAAAGCACAGGAAAAGCGGCAAAACCTCGACCATGATGCCCTTGGCCAAAAAGGGCGTATGCGTTTTTTCCTGAATATATTCAGGAAAAAACGCATACGCCCTTTTTGGCCAACCAAGCAACCTGGAAAGGCAAATCAGCGCTACAAAGAAGTCTCGCTTCCCATCGGTCAAAAGGGCCATGCTGAATAAAGTGTCAAAACCAGAAATGCAGGACAGGGCATGGAGAAACGGGAGCCTTGCTACGCTGATGGGCGGGATGTAAAGTGCCAACAGCCACTCTGGAGAAGTGTACGGTGTGTCCTGAAACATCTAAAAAACTCAGCTTAGAGAGCATAGGGCACTTCCACTCATGGGCGTATAAATTGGGAAAACTAAAAATCAGCAAGACACAGGCACCCCAAAGTTTAGGGCTGCTCTGTTGACAAGAACCTCCACTTCGTTACACCTTAAATATCCCAGGAAATAGAAAAATGGATAAAGAAGTTGTGGTCCATATGTATAATGGCATATCACTCAGCAATGAAATCAACATCATAAGGCTAGTAGCAGCATGATGAGAAGATTTAGGTACGACGATTCTAAGTGAAATAAGTCACACAGGAAAAGGCACTTATCATAAGATATCACTTATAGAGGGAATGTAAAAACCTCTACACTTGAACTGAATTACAAAACAGAACAGCGTCACACGTTTAGAAAACACACTATGGCTGCTTAACGGGAAAGGTGAGGTGGGGTGATGCATAAAACAAGGGTTTCAAATTAGCTCAGATACTGTTCCATAAACCCAATATGTAACAGACAAGACCTACTCCTTGCTCAGTGAACTGGATTCAACACCCCCTGTTCACCGCCCAAGAATATATCTGACTAGTAAGACTCTTAAAACCAATGTATTGATATCTCTCTGTAAGTGAGTCAAGTGGGTGTAAAGCGGCATAAACACAGCAGTGAAAAGAAGCTAAACCCCATTA
This sequence comes from Balaenoptera borealis, assembly GCF_965194805.1. Taxonomy (NCBI): domain Eukaryota; kingdom Metazoa; phylum Chordata; class Mammalia; order Artiodactyla; family Balaenopteridae; genus Balaenoptera; species Balaenoptera borealis. The sequence continues at coordinate 95,728,146 of NC_138863.1, forward strand.
TAAAAATCAATTACTTTTAAAAACCCGTGAAACAAAGACAGTGAAAGAGAGAGAAATTCATACAGAATTCGTTCAGGGGCTGGGATGCCACCTTTATTGACCATCTCTAGACCCACAGCTGATTGAGACATAAGGGTGGACACTCTTGGGGCTGAGAGGTTTGGTGAGGTTGGGTGAGCAAACGCAGACCCTTTAAAGTAATACTGCGTGGTACCCATCCCATGGGTCCAAAATCTCCAGGTTCAAGGGCATCTTCCTACATCGAAAACATGCATGAGAAACCCAGAAGATGGTACACCGTGTGATCGGGAAAGGTTTCTAAAACGCACCTCATTTCTCATCTCCTTGTGCTCGGGCTCGCCATTCCAGCCGCTTTACTAGCAATCTCCCTCCTTGGAGAATGAGCACCTTTAACCTCCTGTTCCGTACAGGTTGCAAATTTGTCCTGAGGATGAACGGGAAGAGGGGGAACCAATGAGAGACTAGGTCTAGGTGTGGGGACAGGCACAGGTCACTCTATTTTCCCATCAGGAAGAAGAATTAACCACAGGCTCAGCCTGCCGCCCGGAACCACAATAGGGCCTGAAGCAATCCTGCGCTTTTGCGGCCAACTCCCAAGAAAGCGAGTTGAAAAATGGAGCTCAGGGGCACTGCAATTCACAAACCTGCAGAGTTAGAAACGATAACTCTCGTCCACAAATATATTGAGGGAAGGCAACGAAGAGGATTTGAAAGCAAGGCAGAATTGCAGGAAACAGATTTCAGGAGGTAGATTCGAATCGCCTTTAAAGCACAGGAAAAGCGGCAAAACCTCGACCATGATGCCCTTGGCCAAAAAGGGCGTATGCGTTTTTTCCTGAATATATTCAGGAAAAAACGCATACGCCCTTTTTGGCCAACCAAGCAACCTGGAAAGGCAAATCAGCGCTACAAAGAAGTCTCGCTTCCCATCGGTCAAAAGGGCCATGCTGAATCAAGTGTCAAAACCAGAAATGCAGGACAGGCCATGGAGAAACGGGAGCCTTGCTACGCTGATGGGCGGGATGTAAAGTGCCAACAGCCACTCTGGAGAAGTGTACGGTGTGTCCTGAAACATCTAAAAAACTCAGCTTAGAGAGCATAGGGCACTTCCACTCATGGGCGTATAAATTGGGAAAACTAAAAATCAGCAAGACACAGGCACCCCAAAGTTTAGGGCTGACTGTTGTCAAGAACCTCCACTTCATTACACCTTAAATATCCCAGGAAAGAGAAAAATGGATAAAGAAGTTGTGGTCCTTATGTACAATGGCATATCACTCAGGCATGAAATCAACGTCATAAGGCTAGTAGCAGCATGATGAGTGGATTTAGGTACGACGATTCTAAGTGAAATAAGTCACACAGAAAGACACTTATCGTAAGATATCACTTATAGAGGGAATGTAAAAACCGCTCCACTTGAACTGAATTACAAAACAGAACAGCGTCCCACGTTTAGAAAACACACTATGGCTGCTTAACGGGAACGGTGAGGTGGGGTGACGCATAAAACAAGGGTTTCAAATTAGCTCAGATACTGTTCCATAAACCCAATATGTAACAGACAAGACCTACTCCTTGCTCAGTGAACTGGATTCAACACCCCCTGTTCACCGCCCAAGAATATATCTGACTAGTAAAACTCTTAAAACCAATGTATTGATATCTCTCTGTAAGTGAGTCAAGTGGGTGTAAAGCGGCATAAACACAGCAGTGAAAAGCAGCTAAACCCCATTATAAAAATCAATTACTTTTAAAAACCCGTGAAACAAAGACAGGGAAAGAGAGAGAAATTCATACAGAATTCGTTCAGGGGCTGGGATGCCACCTTTATTGACCATCACTAGACCCACAGCTGATTGAGACATAAGGGTGGACACTCTTGGGGCTGAGAGGTTTGGTGAGGTTGGGTGAGCAAACACAGACCCTTTAAAGTAATACTGCGTGGTACCCATCCCATGGGTCCAAAATCTGCAGGTTCAAGGGCATCTTCCTACATCGAAAACATTCATGAAAAACCCAGAAGATGGTACACCGTGTGATCGGGAAAGGTTTCTAAAACGCACCTCATTTCTCATCTCCTTGTGCTCGGGCTCGCCATTACAGCCGCTTTACTAGCAATCTCTCTCCTTGGAGAATGAGCACCTTTAACCTCCTGTTCCGTACAGGTTGCAAATTTGTCCTGAGGATGAACAGTAAGAGGGGGAACCAATGAGAGACTAGGTCTAGGTGTGGGGCAGGCACAGGTCACTCTATTTTCCCATCAGGAAGAAGAATTAACCACAGGCTCAGCCTGCCGCCCGGAACCACAATAGGGCCTGAAGCAATCCTGCGCTTTTGCGGCCAGCTCCCAAGAAAGCGAGTTGAAAAATGGAGCTCAGGGGCACTGCAATTCACAAACCTGCAGAGTTAGAAATGATAACTCTCGTCCACAAATATATTGAGGGAAGGCAACGAAGAGGATTTGAAAGCAAGGCAGAATTGCAGGAAACAGATTTCAGGAGGTAGATTCGAATCGCCTTTAAAGCACAGGAAAAGCGGCAAAACCTCGACCATGATGCCCTTGGCCAAAAAGGGCGTATGCGTTTTTTCCTGAATATATTCAGGAAAAAACGCATACGCCCTTTTTGGCCAACCAAGCAACCTGGAAAGGCAAATCAGCGCTACAAAGAAGTCTCGCTTCCCATCGGTCAAAAGGGCCATGCTGAATAAAGTGTCAAAACCAGAAATGCAGGACAGGCCATGGAGAAACGGGAGCCTTGCTACGCTGATGGGCGGGATGTAAAGTGCCAACAGCCACTCTGGAGAAGTGTATGGTGTGTCCTGAAACATCTAAAAAACTCAGCTTAGAGAGCATAGGGCACTTCCACTCATGGGCGTATAAATTGGGAAAACTAAAAATCAGCAAGACACAGGCACCCCAAAGTTGAGGGCTGCTCTTTTGACAAGAACCTACACTTCGTTACACCTTAAATCTCCCAGGAAATAGAAAAATGGATAAAGAAGTTGTGGTCCATGTGTATAATGGCATATCACTCAGCAATGAAATCAACATCTTAAGGCTAGTAGCAGCATGATGAGAAGATTTAGGTACGACGATTCTAAGTGAAATAAGTCACACAGAAAAAGACACTTATCATAAGATATCACTTAGAGAGGGAATGTAAAAACCGCTACACTTGAACTGAATTACAAAACAGAACAGCGTCACACGTTTAGAAAACACACTATGGCTGCTTAACGGGAAAGGTGAGGTGGGGTGATGCAGAAAACAAGGGTTTCAAATTAGCTCAGATACTGTTCCATAAACCCAATATGTAACAGACAAGACCTACTCCTTGCTCAGTGAACTGGATTCAACACCCCCTGTTCACCACCCAAGAATATATCTGACTAGTAAAACTCTTAAAACCAATGTATTGATATCTCTCTGTAAGTGAGTCAAGTGGGTGTAAAGCGGCATAAACACAGCAGTGAAAAGCAGCTAAACCCCATTATAAAAATCAATTACTTTTAAAAACCCGTGAAACAAAGACAGTGAAAGAGAGAGAAATTCATACAGAATTCGTTCAGGGGCTGGGATGCCACCTTTATTGACCATCACTAGACCCACAGCTGATTGAGACATAAGGGTGGACACTCTTGGGGCTGAGAGGTTTGGTGAGGTTGGGTGAGCATACACAGACCCTTTAAAGTAATACTGCGTGGTACCCATCCGATAGGTCCCAAATCTCCAGCTTCAAGGGCATCTTCCTACATCGAAAACATGCATGAGAAACCCAGAAGATGGTACACCTTGTGATCGGGAAAGGTTTCTAAAACGCACCTCATTTCTCATCTCCTTGTGCTCGGGTTCGCCATTCCAGCCGCTTTACTAGCAATCTCCCTCCTTGGAGAATGAGCAACTTTAACCTCCTGTTCCGTACAGGTTGCAATTTGTCCTGAGGATGAACGGGAAGAGGGGGAACCAATGAGAGACTAGGTCTAGGTGTGGGGACAGGCACAGGTCACTCTATTTTCCTATCAGGAAGAAGAATTAACCACAGGCTCAGCCTGCCGCCCGGAACCAGAATAGGGCCTGAAGCAATCCTGCGCTTTTGGGGCCAGCTCCCAAGAAAGCGAGTTGAAAAATGGAGCTCAGGGGCACTGCAATTCACAGACCTGCAGAGTTAGAAATGATAACTCTCGTCCACAAATATATTGAGGGAAGGCAACGAAGAGGATTTGAAAGCAAGGCAGAATTGCAGGAAACAGATTTCAGGAGGTAGATTCGAATCGCCTTTAAAGCACAGGAAAAGCGGCAAAACCTCGACCATGATGCCCTTGGCCAAAAAGGGCGTATGTGTTTTTTCCTGAATATATTTAGGAAAAAACGCATACGCCCTTTTTGGCCAACCAAGCAACCTGGAAAGGCAAATCAGCGCTACAAAGAAGGCTCGCATCCCATCGGTCAAAAGGGACATGCTGAATAAAGTGTCAAAACCAGAAATGCAGGAGAGGCCATGGAGAAACGGGAGCCTTGCTACGCTGATGGGCGGGATGTAAATTGCCAACAGCCACTCTGGAGAAGTGTACGTTGTGTCCTGAAACATCTAAAAAACTCAGCTTAGAGAGCATAGGGCACTTCTACTCATGGGCGTATAAATTGGGAAAACTAAAAATCAGCAAGACACAGGCACCCCAAAGTTTAGGGCTGCTCTGTTGACAAGAACCTCCACTTCGTTACACCTTAAATATCCCAGGAAAGAGAAAAATGGATAAGGAAGTTGTGGTCCTCATGTACAATGGCATATCACTCAGCAATGAAATTAACGTCATAAGGCTAGTAGCAGCATGATGAGAGGATTTAGGTACGACGATTCTAAGTGAAATAAGTGACACAGAAAAAGGCACTTATCATAAGATATCACTTATAGAGGGAATGTAAAAACCGCTACACTTGAACTGAATTACAAAACAGAACAGCGTCACACGGTTAGAAAACACACTATGGCTGCTTAACGGGAACGGTGAGGTGGGGTGACGCATAACACAAGGGTTTCAAATTAGCTCAGATAGCTTTCCATAAACCCAATATGTAATAGACAAGACCTACTCCTTGCTCAGTGAACTGGACGCAAAAACACCCTATTCACCGCCCAAGAATATATCTGACTAGTAAGACTCTTAAAACCAATGTATTGATATCTCTCTGTAAGTGAGTCAAGTGGGTGTAAAGCGGCATAAACACAGCAGTGAAAAGCAGCTAAACCCCATTATAAAAATCAATTACTTTTAAAAACCCGTGAAACAAAGACAGTGAAAGAGAGAGAAATTCATACAGAATTCGTTCAGGGGCTGGGATGCCACCTTTATTGACAATCTCTAGACCCACAGCTGATTGAGACATAAGGGTGGACACTCTTCGGGCTGAGAGGTTTGGTGAGGTTGGGTGAGCAAACGCAGACCCTTTAAAGTAATACTGCGTGGTACCCATCCCATAGATCCCAAATCTCCAGCTTCAAGGGCATCTTCCTACATCGAAAACATGCATGAGAAACCCAGAAGATGGTACACCATTTGATCGGGAAAGATTTCTAAAACGCACCTCATTTCTCATCCCCTTGTGCTCGGGTTCGCCATTCCAGCCGCTTTACTAGCAATCTCCCTCCTTGGAGAATGAGCCCTTTTAACCTCCTGTTCCGAACAGGTTGCAATTTGTCCTGAGGATGAACGGGAAGAGGGGGAACCAATGAGAGACTAGGTCTAGGTGTGGGGACAGGCACAGGTCACTCTATTTTCCCATCAGGAAGAAGAATTAACCACAGGCTCAGCCTGCCGCCCGGAACCACAATAGGGCCTGAAGCAATCCTGCGCTTTTGCGGCCAGCTCCCAAGAAAGCGAGTTGAAAAATGGAGCTCAGGGGCACTGCAATTCACAAACCTGCAGAGTTAGAAATGATAACTCTCGTCCACAAATATATTGAGGGAAGGCAACGAAGAGGATTTGAAAGCAAGGCAGAATTGCAGGAAACAGATTTCAGGAGGTAGATTCCAATCGCCTTTAAAGCACAGGAAAAGCGGCAAAACCTCGACCATGATGCCCTTGGCCAAAAAGGGCGTATGCGTTTTTTCCTGAATATATTCAGGAAAAAACGCATACGCCCTTTTTGGCCAACCAAGCAACCTGGAAAGGCAAATCAGCGCTACAAAGAAGTCTCGCTTCCCATCGGTCAAAAGGGCCATGCTGAATCAAGTGTCAAAACCAGAAATGCAGGACAGGCCATGGAGAAACGGGAGCCTTGCTACGCTGATGGGCGGGATGTAAAGTGCCAACAGCCACTCTGGAGAAGTGTACGGTGTGTCCTGAAACATCTAAAAAACTCAGCTTAGAGAGCATAGGGCACTTCAACTCATGGGCGTATAAATTGGGAAAACTAAAAATCAGCAAGACACAGGCACCCCAAAGTTGAGGGCTGCTCTGTTGACAAGAACCTCCACTTCGTTACACCTTAAATATCCCAGGAAAGAGAAAAATGGATAAAGAAGTTGTGGTCCATATGTATAATGGCATATCACTCAGCAATGAAATCAACATCATAAGGCTAGTAGCAGCATGATGAGAAGACTTAGGTACGACGATTCTAAGTGAAATAAGTCACACAGAAAAAGGCACTTATCATAAGATATCACTTATAGAGGGAATGTAAAAACCGCTACACTTGAACTGAATTACAAAACAGAACAGCGTCACACGTTTAGAAAACACACTATGGCTGCTTAACGGGAAAGGTGAGGTGGGGTGATACATAAAACAAGGGTTTCAAATTAGCTCAGATACTGTTCCATAAACCCAATATGTAACAGACAAGACCTACTCCTTGCTCAGTGAACTGGATTCAACACCCCCTGTTCACCGCCCAAGAATATATCTGACTAGTAAGACTCTTAAAACCAATGTATTGATATCTCTCTGTAAGTGAGTCAAGTGGGTGTAAAGCGGCATAAACACAGCAGTGAAAAGCAGCTAAACCCCATTATAAAAATCAATTACTTTTAAAAACCCGTGAAACAAAGACAGTGAAAGAGAGAGAAATTCATACAGAATTCGTTCAGGGGCTGGGATGCCACCTTTATTGACAATCTCTAGACCCACAGCTGATTGAGACATAAGGGTGGACACTCTTCGGGCTGAGAGGTTTGGTGAGGTTGGGTGAGCAAACGCAGACCCTTTAAAGTAGTACTTCGTGGTACCCATCCCATGGGTCCAAAATCTCCAGGTTCAAGGGCATCTTCCTACATCGAAAACATGCATGAGAAACCCAGAAGATGGTACACCGTGTGATCGGGAAAGGTTTCTAAAACGCACCTCATTTCTCATCTCCTTGTGCTCGGGCTGGCCATTACAGCCGCTTTACTAGCAATCTCCCTCCTTGGAGAATGAGCACCTTTAACCTCCTGTTCCGTACAGGTTGCAAATTTGTCCTGAGGATGAACGGGAAGAGGGGGAACCAATGAGAGACTAGGTCTAGGTGTGGGGACAGGCACAGGTCACTCTATTTTCCCATCAGGAAGAAGAATTAACCACAGGCTCAGCCTGCCGCCCGGAACCACAATAGGGCCTGAAGCAATCCTGCGCTTTTGCGGCCAGCTCCCAAGAAAGCGAGTTGAAAAATGGAGCTCAGGGGCACTGCAATTCACAAACCTGCAGAGTTAGAAATGATAACTCTCGTCCACAAATATATTGAGGGAAGGCAACGAAGAGGATTTGAAAGCAAGGCAGAATTGCAGGAAACAGATTTCAGGAGGTAGATTCCAATCGCCTTTAAAGCACAGGAAAAGCGGCAAAACCTCGACCATGATGCCCTTGGCCAAAAAGGGCGTATGCGTTTTTTCCTGAATATATTCAGGAAAAAACGCATACGCCCTTTTTGGCCAACCAAGCAACCTGGAAAGGCAAATCAGCGCTACAAAGAAGTCTCGCTTCCCATCGGTCAAAAGGGCCATGCTGAATAAAGTGTCAAAACCAGAAATGCAGGACAGGCCATGGAGAAACGGGAGCCTTGCTACGCTGATGGGCGGGATGTAAAGTGCCAACAGCCACTCTGGAGAAGTGTACGGTGTGTCCTGAAACATCTAAAAAACTCAGCTTAGAGAGCATAGGGCACTTCAACTCATGGGCGTATAAATTGGGAAAACTAAAAATCAGCAAGACACAGGCACCCCAAAGTTGAGGGCTGCTCTGTTGACAAGAACCTCCACTTCGTTACACCTTAAATATCCCAGGAAAGAGAAAAATGGATAAAGAAGTTGTGGTCCATATGTATAATGGCATATCACTCAGCAATGAAATCAACATCATAAGGCTAGTAGCAGCATGATGAGAAGACTTAGGTACGACGATTCTAAGTGAAATAAGTCACACAGAAAAAGGCACTTATCATAAGATATCACTTATAGAGGGAATGTAAAAACCGCTACACTTGAACTGAATTACAAAACAGAACAGCGTCACACGTTTAGAAAACACACTATGGCTGCTTAACGGGAAAGGTGAGGTGGGGTGATACATAAAACAAGGGTTTCAAATTAGCTCAGATACTGTTCCATAAACCCAATATGTAACAGACAAGACCTACTCCTTGCTCAGTGAACTGGATTCAACACCCCCTGTTCACCGCCCAAGAATATATCTGACTAGTAAGACTCTTAAAACCAATGTATTGATATCTCTCTGTAAGTGAGTCAAGTGGGTGTAAAGCGGCATAAACACAGCAGTGAAAAGCAGCTAAACCCCATTATAAAAATCAATTACTTTTAAAAACCCGTGAAACAAAGACAGTGAAAGAGAGAGAAATTCATACAGAATTCGTTCAGGGGCTGGGATGCCACCTTTATTGACAATCTCTAGACCCACAGCTGATTGAGACATAAGGGTGGACACTCTTCGGGCTGAGAGGTTTGGTGAGGTTGGGTGAGCAAACGCAGACCCTTTAAAGTAGTACTTCGTGGTACCCATCCCATGGGTCCAAAATCTCCAGGTTCAAGGGCATCTTCCTACATCGAAAACATGCATGAGAAACCCAGAAGATGGTACACCGTGTGATCGGGAAAGGTTTCTAAAACGCACCTCATTTCTCATCTCCTTGTGCTCGGGCTCGCCATTCCAGCCGCTTTACTAGCAATCTCCCTCCTTGGAGAATGAGCACCTTTAACCTCCTGTTCCGTACAGGTTGCAAATTTGTCCTGAGGATGAACGGGAAGAGGGGGAACCAATGAGAGACTAGGTCTAGGTGTGGGGACAGGCACAGGTCACTCTATTTTCCCATCAGGAAGAAGAATTAACCACAGGCTCAGCCTGCCGCCCGGAACCACAATAGGGCCTGAAGCAATCCTGCGCTTTTGCGGCCAGCTCCCAAGAAAGCGAGTTGAAAAATGGAGCTCAGGGGCACTGCAATTCACAAACCTGCAGAGTTAGAAATGATAACTCTCGTCCACAAATATATTGAGGGAAGGCAACGAAGAGGATTTGAAAGCAAGGCAGAATTGCAGGAAACAGATTTCAGGAGGTAGATTCCAATCGCCTTTAAAGCACAGGAAAAGCGGCAAAACCTCGACCATGATGCCCTTGGCCAAAAAGGGCGTATGCGTTTTTTCCTGAATATATTCAGGAAAAAACGCATACGCCCTTTTTGGCCAACCAAGCAACCTGGAAAGGCAAATCAGCGCTACAAAGAAGTCTCGCTTCCCATCGGTCAAAAGGGCCATGCTGAATAAAGTGTCAAAACCAGAAATGCAGGAGAGGCCATGGAGAAACGGGAGCCTTGCTACGCTGATGGGCGGGATGTAAATTGCCAACAGCCACTCTGGAGAAGTGTACGGTGTGTCCTGAAACATCTAAAAAACTCAGCTTAGAGAGCATAGGGCACTTCCACTCATGGGCGTATAAATTGGGAAAACTAAAAATCAGCAAGACACCGGCACCCCAAAGTTTAGGGCTGCTCTGTTGACAAGAACCTCCACTTCATTACACCTTAAATATCCCAGGAAAGAGAAAAATGGATAAAGAAGTTGTAGTCCTTATGCACAATGGAATATCACTCAGGCATGAAATCAACGTCATAAGGCTAGTAGCAGCATGATGAGTGGATTTAGGTACGACGATTCTAAGTGAAATAAGTCACACAGAAAGACACTTATCGTAAGATATCACTTATAGAGGGAATGTAAAAACCGCTACACTTGAACTGAATTACAAAACAGAACAGAGTCCCACGTTTAGAAAACACACTATGGCTGCTTAACGGGAACGGTGAGGTGGGGTGACGCATAACACAAGGGTTTCAAATTAGCTCAGATAGCTTTCCATAAACCCAATATGTAATAGACAAGACCTACTCCTTGCTCAGTGAACTGGACGCAAAAACACCCTATTCACCGCCCAAGAATATATCTGACTAGGAAGAATCTTCAAAGCTATGTATTGATATCTCTCTGTAAGTGAGTCACGTGGGTGTAAAGCACCATAAAAACAGCAGTGAAAAGCAGCTAAACCCCATTATAAAAATCAATTACTTTTAAAAACCCGTGAAACAAAGACAGTGAAAGAGAGAGAAATTCTTACAAAATTCGTTCAGGGGCTGTGATGCCACCTGGATTGACCATATCTAGACCCACAGCTCATTGAGACATAAGGGTGGACACTCTTGGGGCTGAGAGGTTTGGTGAGGTTGGGTGAGCAAACGCAGACCCTTTAAAGTAATACTGCGTGGTACCCATCCCATAGGTCCCAAATCTCCAGCTTCAAGGGCATCTTCCTACATCGAAAACATGCATGAGAAACCCAGAAGATGGTACACCATGTGATCGGGAAAGATTTCTAAAATGCACCTCATTTCTCATCTCCTTGTGCTCGGGTTCGCCATTCCAGCCGCTTTACTAGCAATCTCCCTCCTTGGAGAATGAGCCCTTTTAACCTCCTGTTCCGAACAGGTTGCAATTTGTCCTGAGGATGAACGGGAAGAGGGGGAACCAATGAGATACTAGGTCTAGGTGTGGGGACAGGCACAGGTCACTCTATTTTCCCATCAGAAAGAAGAATTAACCACAGGCTCAGCCTGCCGCCCGGAACCACAATAGGGCCTGAAGCAATCCTGCGCTTTTGGGGCCAGCTCCCAAGAAAGCGAGTTGAAAAATGGAGCTCAGGGGCACTGCAATTCACAAACCTGCAGAGTTAGAAATGATAACTCTCGTCCACAAATATATTGAGGGAAGGCAACGAAGAGGATTTGAAAGCAAGGCAGAATTGCAGGAAACAGATTTCAGGAGGTAGATTCGAATCGCCTTTAAAGCACAGGAAAAGCGGCAAAACCTCGACCATGATGCCCTTGGCCAAAAAGGGCGTATGCGTTTTTTCCTGAATATATTCAGGAAAAAACGCATACGCCCTTTTTGGCCAACCAAGCAACCTGGAAAGGCAAATCAGCGCTACAAAGAAGTCTCGCTTCCCATCGGTCAAAAGGGCCATGCTGAATAAAGTGTCAAAACCAGAAATGCAGGACAGGCCATGGAGAAACGGGAGCCTTGCTACGCTGATGGGCGGGATGTAAATTGCCAACAGCCACTCTGGAGAAGTGTACGGTGTGTCCTGAAACATCTAAAAAACTCAGCTTAGAGAGCATAGGGCACTTCCACTCATGGGCGTATAAATTGGGAAACCTAAAAATCAGCAAGACACAGGCACCGCAAAGTTTAGGGCTGCTCTGTTGACAAGAACCTCCACTTCGTTACACCTTAAATATCCCAGGAAAGAGAAAAATGGATAAAGAAGTTGTGGTCCATATGTATAATGGCATATCACTCAGCTATGAAATCAACATCATAAGGCTAGTAGCAGCATGATGAGAAGACTTAGGTACGACGATTCTAAGTGAAATAAGTCACACAGAAAAAGGCACTTATCATAAGATATCACTTATAGAGGGAATGTAAAAACCGCTACACTTGAACTGAATTACAAAACAGAACAGCGTCACACGTTTAGAAAACACACTATGGCTGCTTAACGGGAAAGGTGAGGTGGGGTGATACATAAAACAAGGGTATCAAATTAGCTCAGATACTGTTCAATAAACCCAATATGTAACAGACAAGACCTACTCCTTGCTCAGTGAACTGGATTCAACACCCCCTGTTCACCGCCCAATAATATATCTGACTAGTAAGACTCTTAAAACCAATGTATTGATATCTCTCTGTAAGTGAGTCAAGTGGGTGTAAAGCGGCATAAACACAGCAGTGAAAAGCAGCTAAACCCCATTATAAAAATCAATTACTTTTAAATACCCGTGAAACAAAGACAGGGAAAGAGAGAGAAATTGATACAGAATTCGTTCAGGGGCTGGGATGCCACCTTTATTGACAATCTCTAGACCCACAGCTGATTGAGACATAAGGGTGGACACTCTTCGGGCTGAGAGGTTTGGTGAGGTTGGGTGAGCAAACACAGACCCTTTAAAGTAGTACTTCGTGGTACCCATCCCATGGGTCCAAAATCTCCAGGTTCAAGGGCATCTTCCTACATCGAAAACATGCATGAGAAACCCAGAAGATGGTACACCGTGTGATCGGGAAAGGTTTCTAAAACGCACCTCATTTCTCATCTCCTTGTGCTCGGGCTCGCCATTCCAGCCGCTTTACTAGCAATCTCCCTCCTTGGAGAATGAGCACCTTTAACCTCCTGTTCCGTACAGGTTGCAAATTTGTCCTGAGGATGAACGGGAAGAGGGGGAACCAATGAGAGACTAGGTCTAGGTGTGGGGACAGGCACAGGTCACTCTATTTTCCCATCAGGAAGAAGAATTAACCACAGGCTCAGCCTGCCGCCCGGAACCACAATAGGGCCTGAAGCAATCCTGCGCTTTTGCGGCCAGCTCCCAAGAAAGCGAGTTGAAAAATGGAGCTCAGGGGCACTGCAATTCACAAACCTGCAGAGTTAGAAATGATAACTCTCGTCCACAAATATATTGAGGGAAGGCAACGAAGAGGATTTGAAAGCAAGGCAGAATTGCAGGAAACAGATTTCAGGAGGTAGATTCGAATCGCCTTTAAAGCACAGGAAAAGCGGCAAAACCTCGACCATGATGCCCTTGGCCAAAAAGGGCGTATGCGTTTTTTCCTGAATATATTCAGGAAAAAACGCATACGCCCTTTTTGGCCAACCAAGCAACCTGGAAAGGCAAATCAGCGCTACAAAGAAGTCTCGCTTCCCATCGGTCAAAAGGGCCATGCTGAATAAAGTGTCAAAAGCAGAAATGCAGGACAGGCCATGGAGAAACGGGAGCCTTGCTACGCTGATGGGCGGGATGTAAATTGCCAACAGCCACTCTGGAGAAGTGTACGGTGTGTCCTGAAACATCTAAAAAACTCAGCTTAGAGAGCATAGGGCACTTCCACTCATGGGCGTATAAATTGGGAAAACTAAAAATCAGCAAGACACAGGCACCCCAAAGTTTAGGGCTGCTCTGTTGACAAGAACCTCCACTTCATTACACCTTAAATATCCCAGGAAAGAGAAAAATGGATAAAGAAGTTGTAGTCCTTATGCACAATGGAATATCACTCAGGCATGAAATCAACGTCATAAGGCTAGTAGCAGCATGATGAGTGGATTTAGGTACGACGATTCTAAGTGAAATAAGTCACACAGAAAGACACTTATCGTAAGATATCACTTATAGAGGGAATGTAAAAACCGCTACACTTGAACTGAATTACAAAACAGAACAGAGTCCCACGTTTAGAAAACACACTATGGCTGCTTAACGGGAACGGTGAGGTGGGGTGACGCATAACACAAGGGTTTCAAATTAGCTCAGATAGCTTTCCATAAACCCAATATGTAATAGACAAGACCTACTCCTTGCTCAGTGAACTGGACGCAAAAACACCCTATTCACCGCCCAAGAATATATCTGACTAGGAAGAATCTTCAAAGCTATGTATTGATATCTCTCTGTAAGTGAGTCACATGGGTGTAAAGCACCATAAAAACAGCAGTGAAAAGCAGCTAAACCCCATTATAAAAATCAATTACTTTTAAAAACCCGTGAAACAAAGACAGTGAAAGAGAGAGAAATTCTTACAAAATTCGTTCAGGGGCTGTGATGCCACCTGGATTGACCATATCTAGACCCACAGCTCATTGAGACATAAGGGTGGACACTCTTGGGGCTGAGAGGTTTGGTGAGGTTGGGTGAGCAAACGCAGACCCTTTAAAGTAATACTGCGTGGTACCCATCCCATAGGTCCCAAATCTCCAGCTTCAAGGGCATCTTCCTACATCGAAAACATGCATGAGAAACCCAGAAGATGGTACACCATGTGATCGGGAAAGATTTCTAAAATGCACCTCATTTCTCATCTCCTTGTGCTCGGGTTCGCCATTCCAGCCGCTTTACTAGCAATCTCCCTCCTTGGAGAATGAGCCCTTTTAACCTCCTGTTCCGAACAGGTTGCAATTTGTCCTGAGGATGAACGGGAAGAGGGGGAACCAATGAGAGACTAGGTCTAGGTGTGGGGACAGGCACAGGTCACTCTATTTTCCCATCAGGAAGAAGAATTAACCACAGGCTCAGCCTGCCGCCCGGAACCACAATAGGGCGTGAAGCAATCCTGCGCTTTTGGGGCCAGCTCCCAAGAAAGCGAGTTGAAAAATGGAGCTCAGGGGCACTGCAATTCACAAACCTGCAGAGTTAGAAATGATAACTCTCGTCCACAAATATATTGAGGGAAGGCAACGAAGAGGATTTGAAAGCAAGGCAGAATTGCAGGAAACAGATTTCAGGAGGTAGATTCGAATCGCCTTTAAAGCACAGGAAAAGCGGCAAAACCTCGACCATGATGCCCTTGGCCAAAAAGGGCGTATGCGTTTTTTCCTGAATATATTCAGGAAAAAACGCATACGCCCTTTTTGGCCAACCAAGCAACCTGGAAAGGCAAATCAGCGCTACAAAGAAGTCTCGCTTCCCATCGGTCAAAAGGGCCATGCTGAATAAAGTGTCAAAACCAGAAATGCAGGACAGGCCATGGAGAAACGGGAGCCTTGCTACGCTGATGGGCGGGATGTAAATTGCCAACAGCCACTCTGGAGAAGTGTACGGTGTGTCCTGAAACATCTAAAAAACTCAGCTTAGAGAGCATAGGGCACTTCCACTCATGGGCGTATAAATTGGGAAACCTAAAAATCAGCAAGACACAGGCACCGCAAAGTTTAGGGCTGCTCTGTTGACAAGAACCTCCACTTCGTTACACCTTAAATATCCCAGGAAAGAGAAAAATGGATAAAGAAGTTGTGGTCCATATGTATAATGGCATATCACTCAGCAATGAAATCAACATCATAAGGCTAGTAGCAGCATGATGAGAAGACTTAGGTACGACGATTCTAAGTGAAATAAGTCACACAGAAAAAGGCACTTATCATAAGATATCACTTATAGAGGGAATGTAAAAACCGCTACACTTGAACTGAATTACAAAACAGAACAGCGTCACACGTTTAGAAAACACACTATGGCTGCTTAACGGGAAAGGTGAGGTGGGGTGATACATAAAACAAGGGTATCAAATTAGCTCAGATACTGTTCAATAAACCCAATATGTAACAGACAAGACCTACTCCTTGCTCAGTGAACTGGATTCAACACCCCCTGTTCACCGCCCAAGAATATATCTGACTAGTAAGACTCTTAAAACCAATGTATTGATATCTCTCTGTAAGTGAGTCAAGTGGGTGTAAAGCGGCATAAACACAGCAGTGAAAAGCAGCTAAACCCCATTATAAAAATCAATTACTTTTAAATACCCGTGAAACAAAGACAGGGAAAGAGAGAGAAATTCATACAGAATTCGTTCAGGGGCTGGGATGCCACCTTTATTGACAATCTCTAGACCCACAGCTGATTGAGACATAAGGGTGGACACTCTTCGGGCTGAGAGGTTTGGTGAGGTTGGGTGAGCAAACACAGACCCTTTAAAGTAGTACTTCGTGGTACCCATCCCATGGGTCCAAAATCTCCAGGTTCAAGGGCATCTTCCTACATCGAAAACATGCATGAGAAACCCAGAAGATGGTACACCGTGTGATCGGGAAAGGTTTCTAAAACGCACCTCATTTCTCATCTCCTTGTGCTCGGGCTCGCCATTCCAGCCGCTTTACTAGCAATCTCCCTCCTTGGAGAATGAGCACCTTTAACCTCCTGTTCCGTACAGGTTGCAAATTTGTCCTGAGGATGAACGGGAAGAGGGGGAACCAATGAGAGACTAGGTCTAGGTGTGGGGACAGGCACAGGTCACTCTATTTTCCCATCAGGAAGAAGAATTAACCACAGGCTCAGCCTGCCGCCCGGAACCACAATAGGGCCTGAAGCAATCCTGCGCTTTTGCGGCCAGCTCCCAAGAAAGCGAGTTGAAAAATGGAGCTCAGGGGCACTGCAATTCACAAACCTGCAGAGTTAGAAATGATAACTCTCGTCCACAAATATATTGAGGGAAGGCAACGAAGAGGATTTGAAAGCAAGGCAGAATTGCAGGAAACAGATTTCAGGAGGTAGATTCGAATCGCCTTTAAAGCACAGGAAAAGCGGCAAAACCTCGACCATGATGCCCTTGGCCAAAAAGGGCGTATGCGTTTTTTCCTGAATATATTCAGGAAAAAACGCATACGCCCTTTTTGGCCAACCAAGCAACCTGGAAAGGCAAATCAGCGCTACAAAGAAGTCTCGCTTCCCATCGGTCAAAAGGGCCATGCTGAATAAAGTGTCAAAACCAGAAATGCAGGACAGGCCATGGAGAAACGGGAGCCTTGCTACGCTGATGGGCGGGATGTAAAGTGCCAACAGCCACTCTGGAGAAGTGTACGGTGTGTCCTGAAACATCTAAAAAACTCAGCTTAGAGAGCATAGGGCACTTCCACTCATGGGCGTATAAATTGGGAAAACTAAAAATCAGCAAGACACAGGCACCCCAAAGTTTAGGGCTGCTCTGTTGACAAGAACCTCCACTTCATTACACCTTAAATATCCCAGGAAATAGAAAAATGGATAAAGAAGTTGTACTCCTTATGCACAATGGAATATCACTCAGGCATGAAATCAACGTCATAAGGCTAGTAGCAGCATGATGAGTGGATTTAGGTACGACGATTCTAAGTGAAATAAGTCACACAGAAAGACACTTATCGTAAGATATCACTTATAGAGGGAATGTAAAAACCGCTACACTTGAACTGAATTACAAAACAGAACAGAGTCCCACGTTTAGAAAACACACTATGGCTGCTTAACGGGAACGGTGAGGTGGGGTGACGCATAACACAAGGGTTTCAAATTAGCTCAGATAGCTTTCCATAAACCCAATATGTAATAGACAAGACCTACTCCTTGCTCAGTGAACTGGACGCAAAAACACCCTATTCACCGCCCAAGAATATATCTGACTAGGAAGAATCTTCAAAGCTATGTATTGATATCTCTCTGTAAGTGAGTCACGTGGGTGTAAAGCACCATAAAAACAGCAGTGAAAAGCAGCTAAACCCCATTATAAAAATCAATTACTTTTAAAAACCCGTGAAACAAAGACAGTGAAAGAGAGAGAAATTCTTACAAAATTCGTTCAGGGGCTGTGATGCCACCTGGATTGACCATATCTAGACCCACAGCTCATTGAGACATAAGGGTGGACACTCTTGGGGCTGAGAGGTTTGGTGAGGTTGGGTGAGCAAACGCAGACCCTTTAAAGTAATACTGCGTGGTACCCATCCCATAGGTCCCAAATCTCCAGCTTCAAGGGCATCTTCCTACATCAAAAACATGCATGAGAAACCCAGAAGATGGTACACCATGTGATCGGGAAAGATTTCTAAAACGCACCTCATTTCTCATCTCCTTGTGCTCGGGTTCGCCATTCCAGCCGCTTTACTAGCAATCTCCCTCCTTGGAGAATGAGCCCTTTTAACCTCCTGTTCCGAACAGGTTGCAATTTGTCCTGAGGATGAACGGGAAGAGGGGGAACCAATGAGAGACTAGGTCTAGGTGTGGGGACAGGCACAGGTCACTCTATTTTCCCATCAGGAAGAAGAATTAACCACAGGCTCAGCCTGCCGCCCGGAACCACAATAGGGCCTGAAGCAATCCTGCGCTTTTGGGGCCAGCTCCCAAGAAAGCAAGTTGAAAAATGGAGCTCAGGGGCACTGCAATTCACAAACCTGCAGAGTTAGAAATGATAACTCTCGTCCACAAATATATTGAGGGAAGGCAACGAAGAGGATTTGAAAGCAAGGCAGAATTGCAGGAAACAGATTTCAGGAGGTAGATTCGAATCGCCTTTGAAGCACAGGAAAAGCGGCAAAACCTCGACCATGATGCCCTTGGCCAAAAAGGGCGTATGCGTTTTTTCCTGAATATATTCAGGAAAAAACGCATACGCCCTTTTTGGCCAACCAAGCAACCTGGAAAGGCAAATCAGCGCTACAAAGAAGTCTCGCTTCCCATCGGTCAAAAGGGCCATGCTGAATAAAGTGTCAAAACCAGAAATGCAGGACAGGCCATGGAGAAACGGGAGCCTTTCTACGCTGATGGGCGGGATGTAAATTGCCAACAGCCACTCTGGAGAAGTGTACGGTGTGTCCTGAAACATCTAAAAAACTCAGCTTAGAGAGCATAGGGCACTTCCACTCATGGGCGTATAAATTGGGAAAACTAAAAATCAGCAAGACACAGGCACCGCAAAGTTTAGGGCTGCTCTGTTGACAAGAACCTCCACTTCGTTACACCTTAAATATCCCAGGAAAGAGAAAAATGGATAAAGAAGTTGTGGTCCATATGTATAATGGCATATCACTCAGTAATGAAATCAACATCATAAGGCTAGTAGCAGCATGATGAGAAGACTTAGGTACGACGATTCTAAGTGAAATAAGTCACACAGAAAAAGGCACTTATCATAAGATATCACTTATAGAGGGAATGTAAAAACCGCTACACTTGAACTGAATTACAAAACAGAACAACGTCACACGTTTAGAAAACACACTATGGCTGCTTAACGGGAAAGGTGAGGTGGGGTGATACATAAAACAAGGGTATCAAATTAGCTCAGATACTGTTCAATAAACCCAATATGTAACAGACAAGACATACTCCTTGCTCAGTGAACTGTATTCAACACCCCCTGTTCACCGCCCAAGAATATATCTGACTAGTAAGACTCTTAAAACCAATGTATTGATATCTCTCTGTAAGTGAGCCAAGTGGGTGTAAAGCACCTTAAAAACAGCAGTGAAAAGCAGCTAAACCCCATTATAAAAATCAATTACTTTTAAAAACCCGCGAAACAAAGACAGGGAAAGAGAGAGAAATTCATACAGAATTCGTTCAGGGGCTGGGATGCCACCTTTATTGACCATCTCTAGACCCACAGCTGATTGAGACATAAGGGTGGACACTCTTCGGGCTGAGAGGTTTGGTGAGGTTGGGTGAGCAAACGCAGACCCTTTAAAGTAATACTGCGTGGTACCCATCCCATGGGTCCAAAATCTCTAGGTTCAAGGGCATCTTCCTACATCGAAAACATGCATGAGAAAACCAGAAGATGGTACACCGTGTGATCGGGAAAGGTTTCTAAAACGCACCTCATTTCTCATCTCCTTGTGCTCGGGTTGGCCATTACAGCCGCTTTACTAGCAATCTCCCTCCTTGGAGAATCAGCCCCTTTAACCTTCTGTTCTGTACAGGTTGCAATTTGTCCTGAGGATAAACGGGAAGAGGGGGAACCAATGAGAGACTAGCTCTAGGTGTTGGGACAGCCACAGGTCACTCTATTTTCCCATCAGGAAGAAGGATTAACCACAGGCTCAGCCTGCCGCCCGGAAGCAGAACAGGGCCTGAAGCAATCCTGTGCTTTTGCGGCCAGCTCCCAAAAAAGCCAGTTGAATAATCGAGCTCAGGGGCACTGCAATTCACAAACCTGTAGAGTTAAAAATGATAACTCTCGTCCACAAATATATTGAGGGAAGGCAACGAAGAGGATTTGAAAGCAAGGCAGAATTGCAGGAAACAGATTTCAGGAGGTAGAGTCGAATCGCCTTTAAAGCACAGGAAAAGCGGCAAAACCTCGACCATGATGCCCTTGGCCAAAAAGGGCGTATGCGTTTATTCCTGAATATATTCAGGAAAAAACGCATACGCCCTTTTTGGCCAACCAAGCAACCTGGAAAGGCAAATCAGCGCTACAAAGAAGTCTCGCTTCCCATCGGTCAAAAGGGCCATGCTGAATAAAGTGTCAAAACCAGAAATGCAGGACAGGCCATGGAGAAACAGGAGCCTTGCTACGCTGATGGGCGGGATGTAAATTGCCAACAGCCACTCTGGAGAAGTGTACGGTGTGTCCTGAAACATCTAAAAAACTCAGCTTAGAGAGCATAGGGCACTTCCACTCATGGGCGTATAAATTGGGAAAACTAAAAATCAGCAAGACACAGGCACCCCAAAGTTTAGGGCTGCTCTGTTGACAAGAACCTCCACTTCGTTACACCTTAAATATCCCAGGAAAGAGAAAAATGGATAAGGAA
This sequence comes from Balaenoptera borealis, assembly GCF_965194805.1. Taxonomy (NCBI): domain Eukaryota; kingdom Metazoa; phylum Chordata; class Mammalia; order Artiodactyla; family Balaenopteridae; genus Balaenoptera; species Balaenoptera borealis. The sequence continues at coordinate 95,748,774 of NC_138863.1, forward strand.
GTTGTGGTCCTTATGTACAATGGCATATCACTCAGCCTTGAAATTAACGTCATAAGGCTAGTAGCAGCATGATGAGAAGATTTAGGTACGACGATTCTAAGTGAAATAAGTCACACAGAAAAAGACACTTATCATAAGATATCACTTATAGAGGGAATGTAAAAACCGCTACACTTGAACTGAATTACAAAACAGAACAGCGTCACACGTTTAGAAGACACACTATGGCTGCTTAACGGGAAAGGTGAGGTGGGGTGATGCAGAAAACAAGGGTTTCAAATTAGCTCAGATACTGTTCCATAAACCCAATATGTAACAGACAAGACCTACTCCTTGCTCAGTGAACTGGATTCAACACCACCTGTTCACCGCCCAAGAATATATCTGACTAGTAATACTCTTAAAACCAATGTATTGATATCTCTCTGTAAGTGAGTCAAGTGGGTGTAAAGCGGCATAAACACAGCAGTGAAAAGCAGCTAAACCCCATTATAAAAATCAATTACTTTTAAAAACCCGTGAAACAAAGACAGTGAAAGAGAGAGAAATTCATACAGAATTCGTTCAGGGGCTGGGATGCCACCTTTATTGACCATCTCTAGACCCACAGCTGATTGAGACATAAGGGTGGACACTCTTCGGGCTGAGAGGTTTGGTGAGGTTGGGTGAGCAAACGCAGACCCTTTAAAGTAATACTGCGTGGTACCCATCCCATGGGTCCAAAATCTCTAGGTTCAAGGGCATCTTCCTACATCGAAAACATGCATGAGAAACCCAGAAGATGGTACACCGTGTGATCGGGAAAGGTTTCTAAAACGCACCTCATTTCTCATCTCCTTGTGCTCGGGCTCGCCATTACAGCCGCTTTACTAGCAATCTCCCTCCTTGGAGAATGAGCACCTTTAACCTCCTGTTCCGTACAGGTTGCAAATTTGTCCTGAGGATGAACGGGAAGAGGGGGAACCAATGAGAGACTAGGTCTAGGTGTGGGGACAGGCACAGGTCACTCTATTTTCCCATCAGGAAGAAGAATTAACCACAGGCTTAGCCTGCCGCCCGGAACCACAATAGGGCCTGAAGCAATCCTGCGCTTTTGGGGCCAGCTCCCAAGAAAGCGAGTTGAAAAATGGAGCTCAGGGGCACTGCAATTCACAAACCTGCAGAGTTATAAACGATAACTCTCGTCCACAAATATATTGAGGGAAGGCAACGAAGAGGATTTGAAAGCAAGGCAGAATTGCAGGAAACAGATTTCAGGAGGTAGATTCGAATCGCCTTTAAAGCACAGGAAAAGCGGCAAAACCTCGACCATGATGCCCTTGGCCAAAAAGGGCGTATGCGTTTATTCCTGAATATATTCAGGAAAAAACGCATACGCCCTTTTTGGCCAACCAAGCAACCTGGAAAGGCAAATCAGCGCTACAAAGAAGTCTCGCTTCCCATCGGTCAAAAGGGCCATGCTGAATAAAGTGTCAAAACCAGAAATGCAGGACAGGCCATGGAGAAACAGGAGCCTTGCTACGCTGATGGGCGTGATGTAAATTGCCAACAGCCACTCTGGAGAAGTGTACGGTGTGTCCTGAAACATCTAAAAAACTCAGCTTAGAGAGCATAGGGCACTTCCACTCATGGGCGTATAAATTGGGAAAACTAAAAATCAGCAAGACACAGGCACCCTAAAGTTTAGGGCTGCTCTGTTGACAAGAACCTCCACTTCATTACACCTTAAATATCCCAGGAAAGGGAAAAATGGATAAAGAAGTTGTGCTCCTTATGTACAATGGAATATCACTCAGGCATGAAATCAACATCATAAGGCTAGTAGCAGCATGATGAGAAGATTTAGGTACGAGGATTCTAAGTGAAATAAGTCACACAGAAAAAGGCACTTATCATAAGATATCACTTATAGAGGGAATGTAAAAACCGCTACACTTGAACTGAATTACAAAACTAAACAGCGTCACACGTTTAGAAAACACACTATGGCTGCTTAACGGGAAAGGTGAGGTGGGGTGATGCAGAAAACAAGGGTTTCAAATTAGCTCAGATACTGTTCCATAAACCCAATATGTAACAGACAAGACCTACTCCTTGCTCAGTGAACTGGATTCAACACCCCCTGTTCACCGCCCAAGAATATATCTGACTAGTAAGACTCTTAAAACCAATGTATTGATATCTCTCTGTAAGTGAGTCAAGTGGGTGTAAAGCGGCATAAACACAGCAGTGAAAAGCAGCTAAACCCCATTATAAAAATCAATTACTTTTAAAAACCCGTGAAACAAAGACAGTGAAAGAGAGAGAAATTCATACAGAATTCGTTCAGGGGCTGGGATGCCACCTTTATTGACCATCTCTAGACCCACAGCTGATTGAGACATAAGGGTGGACACTCTTCGGGCTGAGAGGTTTGGTGAGGTTGGGTGAGCAAACGCAGACCCTTTAAAGTAATACTGCGTGGTACCCATCCCATGGGTCCAAAATCTCCAGGTTCAAGGGCATCTTCCTACATCGAAAACATGCTTGAGAAACCCAGAAGATGGTACACCATGTGATCGGGAAAGGTTTCTAAAACGCACCTCATTTCTCATCTCCTTGTGCTCGGGCTCGCCATTACAGCCGCTTTACTAGCAATCTCCCTCCTTGGAGAATGAGCACCTTTAACCTCCTGTTCCGTACAGGTTGCAAATTTGTCCTGAGGATGAACGGGAAGAGGGGGAACCAATGAGAGACTAGGTCTAGGTGTGGGGACAGGCACAGGTCACTCTATTTTCCCATCAGGAAGAAGAATTAACCACAGGCTCAGCCTGCCGCCCGGAACCACAATAGGGCCTGAAGCAATCCTGCGCTTTTGGGGCCAGCTCCCAAGAAAGCGAGTTGAAAAATGGAGCTCAGGGGCACTGCAATTCACAAACCTGCAGAGTTAGAAATGATAACTCTCGTCCACAAATATATTGAGGGAAGGCAACGAAGAGGATTTGAAAGCAAGGCAGAATTGCAGGAAACAGATTTCAGGAGGTAGATTCGAATCGCCTTTAAAGCACAGGAAAAGCGGCAAAACCTCGACCATGATGCCCTTGGCCAAAAAGGGCGTATGCGTTTTTTCCTGAATATATTCAGGAAAAAACGCACACGCCCTTTTTGGCCAACCAAGCAACCTGGAAAGGCAAATCAGCGCTACAAAGAAGTCTCGCTTCCCATCGGTCAAAAGGGCCATGCTGAATAAAGTGTCAAAACCAGAAATGCAGGACAGGCCATGGAGAAACGGGAGCCTTGCTACGCTGATGGGCGGGATGTAAATTGCCAACAGCCACTCTGGAGAAGTGTACGGTGTGTCCTGAAACATCTAAAAAACTCAGCTTAGAGAGCATAGGGCACTTCCACTCATGGGCGTATAAATTGGGAAAACTAAAAATCAGCAAGACACAGGCACCCCAAAGTTTAGGGCTGCTCTGTTGACAAGAACCTCCACTTCATTACACCTTAAATATCCCAGGAAAGAGAAAAATGGATAAAGAAGTTGTGCTCCTTATGTACAATGGAATATCACTCAGGCATGAAATCAACATCATAAGGCTAGTAGCAGCATGATGAGTGGATTTAGGTACGACGATTCTAAGTGAAATAAGTCACACAGAAAGACACTTATCGTAAGATATCACTTATAGAGGGAATGTAAAAACCGCTACACTTGAACTGAATTACAAAACAGAACAGAGTCCCACGTTTAGAAAACACACTATGGCTGCTTAACGGGAACAGTGAGGTGGGGTGACGCATAAAACAAGGGTTTCAAATTAGCTCAGATAGCTTTCCATAAACCCAATATGTAATAGACAAGACCTACTCCTTGCTCAGTGAACTGGACGCAAAAACACCCTATACACCGCCCAAGAATATATCTGACTAGGAAGAATCTTCAAAGCTATGTATTGATATCTCTCTGTAAGTGAGTCACGTGGGTGTAAAGCACCATAAAAACAGCAGTGAAAAGCAGCTAAACCCCATTATAAAAATCAATTACTTTTAAAAACCCGTGAAACAAAGACAGTGAAAGAGAGAGAAATCCTTACAAAATTCGTTCAGGGGCTGTGATGCCACCTGGATTGACCATATCTAGACCCACAGCTCATTGAGACATAAGGGTGGACACTCTTGGGGCTGAGAGTTTCGGTGAGGTTGGGTGAGCAAACGCAGACCCTTTAAAGTAATACTGCGTGGTACCCATCCCATAGGTCCCAAATCTCCAGCTTCAAGGGCATCTTCCTACATCGAAAACATGCATGAGAAACCCAGAAGATGGTACACCATGTGATCGGGAAAGATTTCTAAAACGCACCTCATTTCTCATCTCCTTGTGCTCGGGTTCGCCATTCCAGCCGCTTTACTAGCAATCTCCCTCCTTGGAGAATGAGCCCTTTTAACCTCCTGTTCCGAACAGGTTGCAATTTGTCCTGAGGATGAACGGGAAGAGGGGGAACCAATGAGAGACTAGGTCTAGGTGTGGGGACAGGCACAGGTCACTCTATTTTCCCATCAGGAAGAAGAATTAACCACAGGCTGAGCCTGCCGCCCGGAACCACAATAGGGCCTGAAGCAATCCTGCGCTTTTGGGGCCAGCTCCCAAGAAAGCGAGTTGAAAAATGGAGCTCAGGGGCACTGCAATTCACAAACCTGCAGAGTTAGAAATGATAACTCTCGTCCACAAATATATTGAGGGAAGGCAACGAAGAGGATTTGAAAGCAAGGCAGAATTGCAGGAAACAGATTTCAGGAGGTAGATTCGAATCGCCTTTAAAGCACAGGAAAAGCGGCAAAACCTCGACCATGATGCCCTTGGCCAAAAAGGGCGTATGCGTTTTTTCCTGAATATATTCAGGAAAAAACGCATACGCCCTTTTTGGCCAACCAAGCAACCTGGAAAGGCAAATCAGCGCTACAAAGAAGTCTCGCTTCCCATCGGTCAAAAGGGCCATGCTGAATAAAGTGTCAAAACCAGAAATGCAGGACAGGCCATGGAGAAACGGGAGCCTTGCTACGCTGATGGGCGGGATGTAAATTGCCAACAGCCACTCTGGAGAAGTGTACGGTGTGTCCTGAAACATCTAAAAAACTCAGCTTAGAGAGCATAGGGCACTTCCACTCATGGGCGTATAAATTGGGAAACCTAAAAATCAGCAAGACACAGGCACCGCAAAGTTTAGGGCTGCTCTGTTGACAAGAACCTCCACTTCGTTACACCTTAAATATCCCAGGAAAGAGAAAAATGGATAAAGAAGTTGTGGTCCATATGTATAATGGCATATCACTCAGCAATGAAATCAACATCATAAGGCTAGTAGCAGCATGATGAGAAGACTTAGGTACGACGATTCTAAGTGAAATAAGTCACACAGAAAAAGGCACTTATCATAAGATATCACTTATAGAGGGAATGTAAAAACCGCTACACTTGAACTGAATTACAAAACAGAACAGCGTCACACGTTTAGAAAACACACTATGGCTGCTTAACGGGAAAGGTGAGGTGGGGTGATACATAAAACAAGGGTATCAAATTAGCTCAGATACTGTTCAATAAACCCAATATGTAACAGACAAGACCTACTCCTTGCTCAGTGAACTGGATTCAACACCCCCTGTTCACCGCCCAAGAATATATCTGACTAGTAAGACTCTTAAAACCAATGTATTGATATCTCTCTGTAAGTGAGTCAAGTGGGTGTAAAGCGGCATAAACACAGCAGTGAAAAGCAGCTAAACCCCATTATAAAAATCAATTACTTTTAAAAACCCGTGAAACAAAGACAGTGAAAGAGAGAGAAATTCATACAGAATTCGTTCAGGGGCTGGGATGCCACCTTTATTGACCATCTCTAGACCCACAGCTGATTGAGACATAAGGGTGGACACTCTTCGGGCTGAGAGGTTTGGTGAGGTTGGGTGAGCAAACGCAGACCCTTTAAAGTAATACTGCGTGGTACCCATCCCATGGGTCCAAAATCTCCAGGTTCAAGGGCATCTTCCTACATCGAAAACATGCATGAGAAACCAAGAAGATGGTACACCGTGTGATCGGGAAAGGTTTCTAAAACGCACCTCATTTCTCATCTCCTTGTGCTCGGGCTGGCCATTACAGCCGCTTTACTAGCAATCTCCCTCCTTGGAGAATGAGCACCTTTAACCTCCTGTTCCGTACAGGTTGCAAATTTGTCCTGAGGATGAACGGGAAGAGGGGGAACCAATGAGAGACTAGGTCTAGGTGTGGGGACAGGCACAGGTCACTCTATTTTCCCATCAGGAAGAAGAATTAACCACAGGCTCAGCCTGCCGCCCGGAACCACAATAGGGCCTGAAGCAATCCTGCGCTTTTGGGGCCAGCTCCCAAGAAAGCGAGTTGAAAAATGGAGCTCAGGGGCACTGCAATTCACAAACCTGCAGAGTTATAAACGATAACTCTCGTCCACAAATATATTGAGGGAAGGCAACGAAGAGGATTTGAAAGCAAGGCAGAATTGCAGGAAACAGATTTCAGGAGGTAGATTCGAATCGCCTTTAAAGCACAGGAAAAGCGGCAAAACCTCGACCATGATGCCCATGGCCAAAAAGGGCGTATGCGTTTATTCCTGAATATATTCAGGAAAAAACGCATACGCCCTTTTTGGCCAACCAAGCAACCTGGAAAGGCAAATCAGCGCTACAAAGAAGTCTCGCTTCCCATCGGTCAAAAGGGCCATGCTGAATAAAGTGTCAAAACCAGAAATGCAGGACAGGCCATGGAGAAACAGGAGCCTTGCTACGCTGATGGGCGGGATGTAAATTGCCAACAGCCACTCTGGAGAAGTGTACGGTGTGTCCTGAAACATCTAAAAAACTCAGCTTAGAGAGCATAGGGCACTTCCACTCATGGGCGTATAAATTGGGAAAACTAAAAATCAGCAAGACACAGGCACCCTAAAGTTTAGGGCTGCTCTGTTGACAAGAACCTCCACTTCATTACACCTTAAATATCCCAGGAAAGGGAAAAATGGATAAAGAAGTTGTGCTCCTTATGTACAATGGAATATCACTCAGGCATGAAATCAACATCATAAGGCTAGTAGCAGCATGATGAGAAGATTTAGGTACGAGGATTCTAAGTGAAATAAGTCACACAGAAAAAGGCACTTATCATAAGATATCACTTATAGAGGGAATGTAAAAACCGCTACACTTGAACTGAATTACAAAACTAAACAGCGTCACACGTTTAGAAAACACACTATGGCTGCTTAACGGGAAAGGTGAGGTGGGGTGATGTAGAAAACAAGGGTTTCAAATTAGCTCAGATACTGTTCCATAAACCCAATATGTAACAGACAAGACCTACTCCTTGCTCAGTGAACTGGATTCAACACCCCCTGTTCACCGCCCAAGAATATATCTGACTAGTAAGACTCTTAAAACCAATGTATTGATATCTCTCTGTAAGTGAGTCAAGTGGGTGTAAAGCGGCATAAACACAGCAGTGAAAAGCAGCTAAACCCCATTATAAAAATCAATTACTTTTAAAAACCCGTGAAACAAAGACAGTGAAAGAGAGAGAAATTCATACAGAATTCGTTCAGGGGCTGTGATGCCACCTTTATTGACCATATCTAGATCCACAGCTCATTGAGACATAAGGGTGGACACTCTTGGGGCTGAGAGTTTCGGTGAGGTTGGGTGAGCAAACGCAGACCCTTTAAAGTAATACTGCGTGGTACCCATCCCATAGGTCCCAAATCTCCAGCTTCAAGGGCATCTTCCTACATCGAAAACATGCATGAGAAACCCAGAAGATGGTACACCATGTGATCGGGAAAGATTTCTAAAACGCACCTCATTTCTCATCTCCTTGTGCTCGGGTTCGCCATTCCAGCCACTTTACTAGCAATCTCCCTCCTTGGAGAATGAGCCCTTTTAACCTCCTGTTCCGAACAGGTTGCAATTTGTCCTGAGGATGAACGGGAAGAGGGGGAACCAATGAGAGACTAGGTCTAGGTGTGGGGACAGGCACAGGTCACTCTATTTTCCCATCAGGAAGAAGAATTAACCACAGGCTCAGCCTGCCGCCCGGAACCACAATAGGGCCTGAAGCAATCCTGCGCTTTTGGGGCCAGCTCCCAAGAAAGCGAGTTGAAAAATGGAGCTCAGGGGCACTGCAATTCACAAACCTGCAGAGTTAGAAATGATAACTCTCGTCCACAAATATATTGAGGGAAGGCAACGAAGAGGATTTGAAAGCAAGGCAGAATTGCAGGAAACAGATTTCAGGAGGTAGATTCGAATCGCCTTTAAAGCACAGGAAAAGCGGCAAAACCTCGACCATGATGCCCTTGGCCAAAAAGGGCGTATGCGTTTTTTCCTGAATATATTCAGGAAAAAACGCATACGCCCTTTTTGGCCAACCAAGCAACCTGGAAAGGCAAATCAGCGCTACAAAGAAGTCTCGCTTCCCATCGGTCAAAAGGGCCATGCTGAATAAAGTGTCAAAACCAGAAATGCAGGACAGGCCATGGAGAAACGGGAGCCTTGCTACGCTGATGGGCGGGATGTAAATTGCCAACAGCCACTCTGGAGAAGTGTACGGTGTGTCCTGAAACATCTAAAAAACTCAGCTTAGAGAGCATAGGGCACTTCCACTCATGGGCGTATAAATTGGGAAACCTAAAAATCAGCAAGACACAGGCACCGCAAAGTTTAGGGCTGCTCTGTTGACAAGAACCTCCACTTCGTTACACCTTAAATATCCCAGGAAAGAGAAAAATGGATAAAGAAGTTGTGGTCCATATGTATAATGGCATATCACTCAGCAATGAAATCAACATCATAAGGCTAGTAGCAGCATGATGAGAAGACTTAGGTACGACGATTCTAAGTGAAATAAGTCACACAGAAAAAGGCACTTATCATAAGATATCACTTATAGAGGGAATGTAAAAACCGCTACACTTGAACTGAATTACAAAACAGAACAGCGTCACACGTTTAGAAAACACACTATGGCTGCTTAACGGGAAAGGTGAGGTGGGGTGATACATAAAACAAGGGTATCAAATTAGCTCAGATACTGTTCAATAAACCCAATATGTAACAGACAAGACCTACTCCTTGCTCAGTGAACTGGATTCAACACCCCCTGTTCACCGCCCAAGAATATATCTGACTAGTAAGACTCTTAAAACCAATGTATTGATATCTCTCTGTAAGTGAGTCAAGTGGGTGTAAAGCGGCATAAACACAGCAGTGAAAAGCAGCTAAACCCCATTATAAAAATCAATTACTTTTAAAAACCCGTGAAACAAAGACAGTGAAAGAGAGAGAAATTCATACAGAATTCGTTCAGGGGCTGGGATGCCACCTTTATTGACCATCTCTAGACCCACAGCTGATTGAGACATAAGGGTGGACACTCTTCGGGCTGAGAGGTTTGGTGAGGTTGGGTGAGCAAACGCAGACCCTTTAAAGTAATACTGCGTGGTACCCATCCCATGGGTCCAAAATCTCCAGGTTCAAGGGCATCTTCCTACATCGAAAACATGCATGAGAAACCCAGAAGATGGTACACCGTGTGATCGGGAAAGGTTTCTAAAACGCACCTCATTTCTCATCTCCTTGTGCTCGGGCTGGCCATTACAGCCGCTTTACTAGCAATCTCCCTCCTTGGAGAATGAGCACCTTTAACCTCCTGTTCCGTACAGGTTGCAAATTTGTCCTGAGGATGAACGGGAAGAGGGGGAACCAATGAGAGACTAGGTCTAGGTGTGGGGACAGGCACAGGTCACTCTATTTTCCCATCAGGAAGAAGAATTAACCACAGGCTCAGCCTGCCGCCCGGAACCACAATAGGGCCTGAAGCAATCCTGCGCTTTTGGGGCCAGCTCCCAAGAAAGCGAGTTGAAAAATGGAGCTCAGGGGCACTGCAATTCACAAACCTGCAGAGTTATAAACGATAACTCTCGTCCACAAATATATTGAGGGAAGGCAACGAAGAGGATTTGAAAGCAAGGCAGAATTGCAGGAAACAGATTTCAGGAGGTAGATTCGAATCGCCTTTAAAGCACAGGAAAAGCGGCAAAACCTCGACCATGATGCCCATGGCCAAAAAGGGCGTATGCGTTTATTCCTGAATATATTCAGGAAAAAACGCATACGCCCTTTTTGGCCAACCAAGCAACCTGGAAAGGCAAATCAGCGCTACAAAGAAGTCTCGCTTCCCATCGGTCAAAAGGGCCATGCTGAATAAAGTGTCAAAACCAGAAATGCAGGACAGGCCATGGAGAAACAGGAGCCTTGCTACGCTGATGGGCGGGATGTAAATTGCCAACAGCCACTCTGGAGAAGTGTACGGTGTGTCCTGAAACATCTAAAAAACTCAGCTTAGAGAGCATAGGGCACTTCCACTCATGGGCGTATAAATTGGGAAAACTAAAAATCAGCAAGACACAGGCACCCTAAAGTTTAGGGCTGCTCTGTTGACAAGAACCTCCACTTCATTACACCTTAAATATCCCAGGAAAGGGAAAAATGGATAAAGAAGTTGTGCTCCTTATGTACAATGGAATATCACTCAGGCATGAAATCAACATCATAAGGCTAGTAGCAGCATGATGAGAAGATTTAGGTACGAGGATTCTAAGTGAAATAAGTCACACAGAAAAAGGCACTTATCATAAGATATCACTTATAGAGGGAATGTAAAAACCGCTACACTTGAACTGAATTACAAAACTAAACAGCGTCCCACGTTTAGAAAACACACTATGGCTGCTTAACGGGAAAGGTGAGGTGGGGTGACGCATAAAACAAGGGTTTCAAATTAGCTCAGATACTGTTCCATAAACCCAATATGTAACAGACAAGACCTACTCCTTGCTCAGTGAACTGGATTCAACACCCCCTGTTCACCGCCCAAGAATATATCTGACTAGTAAGACTCTTAAAACCAATGTATTGATATCTCTCTGTAAGTGAGTCAAGTGGGTGTAAAGCGGCATAAACACAGCAGTGAAAAGCAGCTAAACCCCATTATAAAAATCAATTACTTTTAAAAACCCGTGAAACAAAGACAGTGAAAGAGAGAGAAATTCATACAGAATTCGTTCAGGGGCTGTGATGCCACCTGGATTGACCATATCTAGATCCACAGCTCATTGAGACATAAGGGTGGACACTCTTGGGGCTGAGAGTTTCGGTGAGGTTGGGTGAGCAAACGCAGACCCTTTAAAGTAATACTGCGTGGTACCCATCCCATAGGTCCCAAATCTCCAGCTTCAAGGGCATCTTCCTACATCGAAAACATGCATGAGAAACCCAGAAGATGCTACACCATGTGATCGGGAAAGATTTCTAAAACGCACCTCATTTCTCATCTCCTTGTGCTCGGGTTCGCCATTCCAGCCGCTTTACTAGCAATCTCCCTCCTTGGAGAATGAGCCCTTTTAACCTCCTGTTCCGAACAGGTTGCAATTTGTCCTGAGGATGAACGGGAAGAGGGGGAACCAATGAGAGACTAGGTCTAGGTGTGGGGACAGGCACAGGTCACTCTATTTTCCCATCAGGAAGAAGAATTAACCACAGGCTCAGCCTGCCGCCCGGAACCACAATAGGGCCTGAAGCAATCCTGCGCTTTTGGGGCCAGCTCCCAAGAAAGCGAGTTGAAAAATGGAGCTCAGGGGCACTGCAATTCACAAACCTGCAGAGTTAGAAATGATAACTCTCGTCCACAAATATATTGAGGGAAGGCAACGAAGAGGATTTGAAAGCAAGGCAGAATTGCAGGAAACAGATTTCAGGAGGTAGATTCGAATCGCCTTTAAAGCACAGGAAAAGCGGCAAAACCTCGACCATGATGCCCTTGGCCAAAAAGGGCGTATGCGTTTTTTCCTGAATATATTCAGGAAAAAACGCATACGCCCTTTTTGGCCAACCAAGCAACCTGGAAAGGCAAATCAGCGCTACAAAGAAGTCTCGCTTCCCATCGGTCAAAAGGGCCATGCTGAATAAAGTGTCAAAACCAGAAATGCAGGACAGGCCATGGAGAAACGGGAGCCTTGCTACGCTGATGGGCGGGATGTAAATTGCCAACAGCCACTCTGGAGAAGTGTACGGTGTGTCCTGAAACATCTAAAAAACTCAGCTTAGAGAGCATAGGGCACTTCCACTCATGGGCGTATAAATTGGGAAACCTAAAAATCAGCAAGACACAGGCACCGCAAAGTTTAGGGCTGCTCTGTTGACAAGAACCTCCACTTCGTTACACCTTAAATATCCCAGGAAAGAGAAAAATGGATAAAGAAGTTGTGGTCCATATGTATAATGGCATATCACTCAGCAATGAAATCAACATCATAAGGCTAGTAGCAGCATGATGAGAAGACTTAGGTACGACGATTCTAAGTGAAATAAGTCACACAGAAAAAGGCACTTATCATAAGATATCACTTATAGAGGGAATGTAAAAACCGCTACACTTGAACTGAATTACAAAACAGAACAGCGTCACACGTTTAGAAAACACACTATGGCTGCTTAACGGGAAAGGTGAGGTGGGGTGATACATAAAACAAGGGTATCAAATTAGCTCAGATACTGTTCAATAAACCCAATATGTAACAGACAAGACCTACTCCTTGCTCAGTGAACTGGATTCAACACCCCCTGTTCACCGCCCAAGAATATATCTGACTAGTAAGACTCTTAAAACCAATGTATTGATATCTCTCTGTAAGTGAGTCAAGTGGGTGTAAAGCGGCATAAACACAGCAGTGAAAAGAAGCTAAACCCCATTATAAAAATCAATTACTTTTAAAAACCCGTGAAACAAAGACAGTGAAAGAGAGAGAAATTCATACAGAATTCGTTCAGGGGCTGGGATGCCACCTTTATTGACCATCTCTAGACCCACAGCTGATTGAGACATAAGGGTGGACACTCTTCGGGCTGAGAGGTTTGGTGAGGTTGGGTGAGCAAACGCAGACCCTTTAAAGTAATACTGCGTGGTACCCATCCCATGGGTCCAAAATCTCCAGGTTCAAGGGCATCTTCCTACATCGAAAACATGCATGAGAAACCCAGAAGATGGTACACCGTGTGATCGGGAAAGGTTTCTAAAACGCACCTCATTTCTCATCTCCTTGTGCTCGGGCTCGCCATTACAGCCGCTTTACTAGCAATCTCCCTCCTTGGAGAATGAGCACCTTTAACCTCCTGTTCCGTACAGGTTGCAAATTTGTCCTGAGGATGAACGGGAAGAGGGGGAACCAATGAGAGACTAGGTCTAGGTGTGGGGACAGGCACAGGTCACTCTATTTTCCCATCAGGAAGAAGAATTAACCACAGGCTCAGCCTGCCGCCCGGAACCAGAATAGGGCCTGAAGCAATCCTGCGCTTTTGGGGCCAGCTCCCAAGAAAGCGAGTTGAAAAATGGAGCTCAGGGGCACTGCAATTCACAAACCTGCAGAGTTAGAAATGATAACTCTCGTCCACAAATATATTGAGGGAAGGCAACGAAGAGGATTTGAAAGCAAGGCAGAATTGCAGGAAACAGATTTCAGGAGGTAGATTCGAATCGCCTTTAAAGCACAGGAAAAGCGGCAAAACCTCGACCATGATGCCCTTGGCCAAAAAGGGCGTATGCGTTTTTTCCTGAATATATTCAGGAAAAAACGCATACGCCCTTTTTGGCCAACCAAGCAACCTGGAAAGGCAAATCAGCGCTACAAAGAAGTCTCGCTTCCCATCGGTCAAAAGGGCCATGCTGAATAAAGTGTCAAAACCAGAAATGCAGGACAGGCCATGGAGAAACGGGAGCCTTGCTACGCTGATGGGCGGGATGTAAATTGCCAACAGCCACTCTGGAGAAGTGTACGGTGTGTCCTGAAACATCTAAAAAACTCAGCTTAGAGAGCATAGGGCACTTCCACTCATGGGCGTATAAATTGGGAAAACTAAAAATCAGCAAGACACAGGCACCCCAAAGTTTAGGGCTGCTCTGTTGACAAGAACCTCCACTTCATTACACCTTAAATATCCCAGGAAAGAGAAAAATGGATAAAGAAGTTGTAGTCCTTATGCACAATGGAATATCACTCAGGCATGAAATCAACGTCATAAGGCTAGTAGCAGCATGATGAGTGGATTTAGGTACGACGATTCTAAGTGAAATAAGTCACACAGAAAGACACTTATCGTAAGATATCACTTATAGAGGGAATGTAAAAACCGCTACACTTGAACTGAATTACAAAACAGAACAGAGTCCCACGTTTAGAAAACACACTATGGCTGCTTAACGGGAACAGTGAGGTGGGGTGACGCATAAAACAAGGGTTTCAAATTAGCTCAGATAGCTTTCCATAAACCCAATATGTAATAGACAAGACCTACTCCTTGCTCAGTGAACTGGACGCAAAAACACCCTATACACCGCCCAAGAATATATCTGACTAGGAAGAATCTTCAAAGCTATGTATTGATATCTCTCTGTAAGTGAGTCACGTGGGTGTAAAGCACCATAAAAACAGCAGTGAAAAGCAGCTAAACCCCATTATAAAAATCAATTACTTTTAAAAACCCGTGAAACAAAGACAGTGAAAGAGAGAGAAATCCTTACAAAATTCGTTCAGGGGCTGTGATGCCACCTGGATTGACCATATCTAGATCCACAGCTCATTGAGACATAAGGGTGGACACTCTTGGGGCTGAGAGTTTCGGTGAGGTTGGGTGAGCAAACGCAGACCCTTTAAAGTAATACTGCGTGGTACCCATCCCATAGGTCCCAAATCTCCAGCTTCAAGGGCATCTTCCTACATCGAAAACATGCATGAGAAACCCAGAAGATGCTACACCATGTGATCGGGAAAGATTTCTAAAACGCACCTCATTTCTCATCTCCTTGTGCTCGGGTTCGCCATTCCAGCCGCTTTACTAGCAATCTCCCTCCTTGGAGAATGAGCCCTTTTAACCTCCTGTTCCGAACAGGTTGCAATTTGTCCTGAGGATGAACGGGAAGAGGGGGAACCAATGAGAGACTAGGTCTAGGTGTGGGGACAGGCACAGGTCACTCTATTTTCCCATCAGGAAGAAGAATTAACCACAGGCTCAGCCTGCCGCCCGGAACCACAATAGGGCCTGAAGCAATCCTGCGCTTTTGGGGCCAGCTCCCAAGAAAGCGAGTTGAAAAATGGAGCTCAGGGGCACTGCAATTCACAAACCTGCAGAGTTAGAAATGATAACTCTCGTCCACAAATATATTGAGGGAAGGCAACGAAGAGGATTTGAAAGCAAGGCAGAATTGCAGGAAACAGATTTCAGGAGGTAGATTCGAATCGCCTTTAAAGCACAGGAAAAGCGGCAAAACCTCGACCATGATGCCCTTGGCCAAAAAGGGCGTATGCGTTTTTTCCTGAATATATTCAGGAAAAAACGCATACGCCCTTTTTGGCCAACCAAGCAACCTGGAAAGGCAAATCAGCGCTACAAAGAAGTCTCGCTTCCCATCGGTCAAAAGGGCCATGCTGAATAAAGTGTCAAAACCAGAAATGCAGGACAGGCCATGGAGAAACGGGAGCCTTGCTACGCTGATGGGCGGGATGTAAATTGCCAACAGCCACTCTGGAGAAGTGTACGGTGTGTCCTGAAACATCTAAAAAACTCAGCTTAGAGAGCATAGGGCACTTCCACTCATGGGCGTATAAATTGGGAAACCTAAAAATCAGCAAGACACAGGCACCGCAAAGTTTAGGGCTGCTCTGTTGACAAGAACCTCCACTTCGTTACACCTTAAATATCCCAGGAAAGAGAAAAATGGATAAAGAAGTTGTGGTCCATATGTATAATGGCATATCACTCAGCAATGAAATCAACATCATAAGGCTAGTAGCAGCATGATGAGAAGACTTAGGTACGACGATTCTAAGTGAAATAAGTCACACAGAAAAAGGCACTTATCATAAGATATCACTTATAGAGGGAATGTAAAAACCGCTACACTTGAACTGAATTACAAAACAGAACAGCGTCACACGTTTAGAAAACACACTATGGCTGCTTAACGGGAAAGGTGAGGTGGGGTGATACATAAAACAAGGGTATCAAATTAGCTCAGATACTGTTCAATAAACCCAATATGTAACAGACAAGACCTACTCCTTGCTCAGTGAACTGGATTCAACACCCCCTGTTCACCGCCCAAGAATATATCTGACTAGTAAGACTCTTAAAACCAATGTATTGATATCTCTCTGTAAGTGAGTCAAGTGGGTGTAAAGCGGCATAAACACAGCAGTGAAAAGAAGCTAAACCCCATTATAAAAATCAATTACTTTTAAAAACCCGTGAAACAAAGACAGTGAAAGAGAGAGAAATTCATACAGAATTCGTTCAGGGGCTGGGATGCCACCTTTATTGACCATCTCTAGACCCACAGCTGATTGAGACATAAGGGTGGACACTCTTCGGGCTGAGAGGTTTGGTGAGGTTGGGTGAGCAAACGCAGACCCTTTAAAGTAATACTGCGTGGTACCCATCCCATGGGTCCAAAATCTCCAGGTTCAAGGGCATCTTCCTACATCGAAAACATGCATGAGAAACCCAGAAGATGGTACACCGTGTGATCGGGAAAGGTTTCTAAAACGCACCTCATTTCTCATCTCCTTGTGCTCGGGCTCGCCATTACAGCCGCTTTACTAGCAATCTCCCTCCTTGGAGAATGAGCACCTTTAACCTCCTGTTCCGTACAGGTTGCAAATTTGTCCTGAGGATGAACGGGAAGAGGGGGAACCAATGAGAGACTAGGTCTAGGTGTGGGGACAGGCACAGGTCACTCTATTTTCCCATCAGGAAGAAGAATTAACCACAGGCTCAGCCTGCCGCCCGGAACCACAATAGGGCCTGAAGCAATCCTGCGCTTTTGGGGCCAGCTCCCAAGAAAGCGAGTTGAAAAATGGAGCTCAGGGGCACTGCAATTCACAAACCTGCAGAGTTAGAAATGATAACTCTCGTCCACAAATATATTGAGGGAAGGCAACGAAGAGGATTTGAAAGCAAGGCAGAATTGCAGGAAACAGATTTCAGGAGGTAGATTCGAATCGCCTTTAAAGCACAGGAAAAGCGGCAAAACCTCGACCATGATGCCCTTGGCCAAAAAGGGCGTATGCGTTTTTTCCTGAATATATTCAGGAAAAAACGCATACGCCCTTTTTGGCCAACCAAGCAACCTGGAAAGGCAAATCAGCGCTACAAAGAAGTCTCGCTTCCCATCGGTCAAAAGGGCCATGCTGAATAAAGTGTCAAAACCAGAAATGCAGGACAGGCCATGGAGAAACGGGAGCCTTGCTACGCTGATGGGCGGGATGTAAATTGCCAACAGCCACTCTGGAGAAGTGTACGGTGTGTCCTGAAACATCTAAAAAACTCAGCTTAGAGAGCATAGGGCACTTCCACTCATGGGCGTATAAATTGGGAAAACTAAAAATCAGCAAGACACAGGCACCCCAAAGTTTAGGGCTGCTCTGTTGACAAGAACCTCCACTTCATTACACCTTAAATATCCCAGGAAAGAGAAAAATGGATAAAGAAGTTGTGGTCCTTATGTACAATGGAATGTCACTCAGGCATGAAATCAACATCATAAGGCTAGTAGCAGCATGATGAGAAGATTTAGGTACGACGATTCTAAGTGAAATAAGTCACACAGAAAAAGGCACTTATCATAAGATATCACTTATAGAGGGAATGTAAAAACCGCTACACTTGAACTGAATTACAAAACTAAACAGCGTCCCACGTTTAGAAAACACACTATGGCTGCTTAACGGGAAAGGTGAGGTGGGGTGACGCATAAAACAAGGGTTTCAAATTAGCTCAGATACTGTTCCATAAACCCAATATGTAACAGACAAGACCTACTCCTTGCTCAGTGAACTGGATTCAACACCCCCTGTTCACCGCCCAAGAATATATCTGACTAGTAAGACTCTTAAAACCAATGTATTGATATCTCTCTGTAAGTGAGTCAAGTGGGTGTAAAGCGGCATAAACACAGCAGTGAAAAGCAGCTAAACCCCATTATAAAAATCAATTACTTTTAAAAACCCGTGAAACAAAGACAGTGAAAGAGAGAGAAATTCATACAGAATTCGTTCAGGGGCTGTGATGCCACCTGGATTGACCATATCTAGATCCACAGCTCATTGAGACATAAGGGTGGACACTCTTGGGGCTGAGAGTTTCGGTGAGGTTGGGTGAGCAAACGCAGACCCTTTAAAGTAATACTGCGTGGTACCCATCCCATAGGTCCCAAATCTCCAGCTTCAAGGGCATCTTCCTACATCGAAAACATGCATGAGAAACCCAGAAGATGCTACACCATGTGATCGGGAAAGATTTCTAAAACGCACCTCATTTCTCATCTCCTTGTGCTCGGGTTCGCCATTCCAGCCGCTTTACTAGCAATCTCCCTCCTTGGAGAATGAGCCCTTTTAACCTCCTGTTCCGAACAGGTTGCAATTTGTCCTGAGGATGAACGGGAAGAGGGGGAACCAATGAGAGACTAGGTCTAGGTGTGGGGACAGGCACAGGTCACTCTATTTTCCCATCAGGAAGAAGAATTAACCACAGGCTCAGCCTGCCGCCCGGAACCACAATAGGGCCTGAAGCAATCCTGCGCTTTTGGGGCCAGCTCCCAAGAAAGCGAGTTGAAAAATGGAGCTCAGGGGCACTGCAATTCACAAACCTGCAGAGTTAGAAATGATAACTCTCGTCCACAAATATATTGAGGGAAGGCAACGAAGAGGATTTGAAAGCAAGGCAGAATTGCAGGAAACAGATTTCAGGAGGTAGATTCGAATCGCCTTTAAAGCACAGGAAAAGCGGCAAAACCTCGACCATGATGCCCTTGGCCAAAAAGGGCGTATGCGTTTTTTCCTGAATATATTCAGGAAAAAACGCATACGCCCTTTTTGGCCAACCAAGCAACCTGGAAAGGCAAATCAGCGCTACAAAGAAGTCTCGCTTCCCATCGGTCAAAAGGGCCATGCTGAATAAAGTGTCAAAACCAGAAATGCAGGACAGGCCATGGAGAAACGGGAGCCTTGCTACGCTGATGGGCGGGATGTAAATTGCCAACAGCCACTCTGGAGAAGTGTACGGTGTGTCCTGAAACATCTAAAAAACTCAGCTTAGAGAGCATAGGGCACTTCCACTCATGGGCGTATAAATTGGGAAACCTAAAAATCAGCAAGACACAGGCACCGCAAAGTTTAGGGCTGCTCTGTTGACAAGAACCTCCACTTCGTTACACCTTAAATATCCCAGGAAAGAGAAAAATGGATAAAGAAGTTGTGGTCCATATGTATAATGGCATATCACTCAGCAATGAAATCAACATCATAAGGCTAGTAGCAGCATGATGAGAAGACTTAGGTACGACGATTCTAAGTGAAATAAGTCACACAGAAAAAGGCACTTATCATAAGATATCACTTATAGAGGGAATGTAAAAACCGCTACACTTGAACTGAATTACAAAACAGAACAGCGTCACACGTTTAGAAAACACACTATGGCTGCTTAACGGGAAAGGTGAGGTGGGGTGATACATAAAACAAGGGTATCAAATTAGCTCAGATACTGTTCAATAAACCCAATATGTAACAGACAAGACCTACTCCTTGCTCAGTGAACTGGATTCAACACCCCCTGTTCACCGCCCAAGAATATATCTGACTAGTAAGACTCTTAAAACCAATGTATTGATATCTCTCTGTAAGTGAGTCAAGTGGGTGTAAAGCGGCATAAACACAGCAGTGAAAAGAAGCTAAACCCCATTATAAAAATCAATTACTTTTAAAAACCCGTGAAACAAAGACAGTGAAAGAGAGAGAAATTCATACAGAATTCGTTCAGGGGCTGGGATGCCACCTTTATTGACCATCTCTAGACCCACAGCTGATTGAGACATAAGGGTGGACACTCTTCGGGCTGAGAGGTTTGGTGAGGTTGGGTGAGCAAACGCAGACCCTTTAAAGTAATACTGCGTGGTACCCATCCCATGGGTCCAAAATCTCCAGGTTCAAGGGCATCTTCCTACATCGAAAACATGCATGAGAAACCCAGAAGATGGTACACCGTGTGATCGGGAAAGGTTTCTAAAACGCACCTCATTTCTCATCTCCTTGTGCTCGGGCTCGCCATTACAGCCGCTTTACTAGCAATCTCCCTCCTTGGAGAATGAGCACCTTTAACCTCCTGTTCCGTACAGGTTGCAAATTTGTCCTGAGGATGAACGGGAAGAGGGGGAACCAATGAGAGACTAGGTCTAGGTGTGGGGACAGGCACAGGTCACTCTATTTTCCCATCAGGAAGAAGAATTAACCACAGGCTCAGCCTGCCGCCCGGAACCAGAATAGGGCCTGAAGCAATCCTGCGCTTTTGGGGCCAGCTCCCAAGAAAGCGAGTTGAAAAATGGAGCTCAGGGGCACTGCAATTCACAAACCTGCAGAGTTAGAAATGATAACTCTCGTCCACAAATATATTGAGGGAAGGCAACGAAGAGGATTTGAAAGCAAGGCAGAATTGCAGGAAACAGATTTCAGGAGGTAGATTCGAATCGCCTTTAAAGCACAGGAAAAGCGGCAAAACCTCGACCATGATGCCCTTGGCCAAAAAGGGCGTATGCGTTTTTTCCTGAATATATTCAGGAAAAAACGCATACGCCCTTTTTGGCCAACCAAGCAACCTGGAAAGGCAAATCAGCGCTACAAAGAAGTCTCGCTTCCCATCGGTCAAAAGGGCCATGCTGAATAAAGTGTCAAAACCAGAAATGCAGGACAGGCCATGGAGAAACGGGAGCCTTGCTACGCTGATGGGCGGGATGTAAATTGCCAACAGCCACTCTGGAGAAGTGTACGGTGTGTCCTGAAACATCTAAAAAACTCAGCTTAGAGAGCATAGGGCACTTCCACTCATGGGCGTATAAATTGGGAAAACTAAAAATCAGCAAGACACAGGCACCCCAAAGTTTAGGGCTGCTCTGTTGACAAGAACCTCCACTTCATTACACCTTAAATATCCCAGGAAAGAGAAAAATGGATAAAGAAGTTGTAGTCCTTATGCACAATGGAATATCACTCAGGCATGAAATCAACGTCATAAGGCTAGTAGCAGCATGATGAGTGGATTTAGGTACGACGATTCTAAGTGAAATAAGTCACACAGAAAGACACTTATCGTAAGATATCACTTATAGAGGGAATGTAAAAACCGCTACACTTGAACTGAATTACAAAACAGAACAGAGTCCCACGTTTAGAAAACACACTATGGCTGCTTAACGGGAACAGTGAGGTGGGGTGACGCATAAAACAAGGGTTTCAAATTAGCTCAGATAGCTTTCCATAAACCCAATATGTAATAGACAAGACCTACTCCTTGCTCAGTGAACTGGACGCAAAAACACCCTATACACCGCCCAAGAATATATCTGACTAGGAAGAATCTTCAAAGCTATGTATTGATATCTCTCTGTAAGTGAGTCACGTGGGTGTAAAGCACCATAAAAACAGCAGTGAAAAGCAGCTAAACCCCATTATAAAAATCAATTACTTTTAAAAACCCGTGAAACAAAGACAGTGAAAGAGAGAGAAATCCTTACAAAATTCGTTCAGGGGCTGTGATGCCACCTGGATTGACCATATCTAGATCCACAGCTCATTGAGACATAAGGGTGGACACTCTTGGGGCTGAGAGTTTCGGTGAGGTTGGGTGAGCAAACGCAGACCCTTTAAAGTAATACTGCGTGGTACCCATCCCATAGGTCCCAAATCTCCAGCTTCAAGGGCATCTTCCTACATCGAAAACATGCATGAGAAACCCAGAAGATGCTACACCATGTGATCGGGAAAGATTTCTAAAACGCACCTCATTTCTCATCTCCTTGTGCTCGGGTTCGCCATTCCAGCCGCTTTACTAGCAATCTCCCTCCTTGGAGAATGAGCCCTTTTAACCTCCTGTTCCGAACAGGTTGCAATTTGTCCTGAGGATGAACGGGAAGAGGGGGAACCAATGAGAGACTAGGTCTAGGTGTGGGGACAGGCACAGGTCACTCTATTTTCCCATCAGGAAGAAGAATTAACCACAGGCTCAGCCTGCCGCCCGGAACCACAATAGGGCCTGAAGCAATCCTGCGCTTTTGGGGCCAGCTCCCAAGAAAGCGAGTTGAAAAATGGAGCTCAGGGGCACTGCAATTCACAAACCTGCAGAGTTAGAAATGATAACTCTCGTCCACAAATATATTGAGGGAAGGCAACGAAGAGGATTTGAAAGCAAGGCAGAATTGCAGGAAACAGATTTCAGGAGGTAGATTCGAATCGCCTTTAAAGCACAGGAAAAGCGGCAAAACCTCGACCATGATGCCCTTGGCCAAAAAGGGCGTATGCGTTTTTTCCTGAATATATTCAGGAAAAAACGCATACGCCCTTTTTGGCCAACCAAGCAACCTGGAAAGGCAAATCAGCGCTACAAAGAAGTCTCGCTTCCCATCGGTCAAAAGGGCCATGCTGAATAAAGTGTCAAAACCAGAAATGCAGGACAGGCCATGGAGAAACGGGAGCCTTGCTACGCTGATGGGCGGGATGTAAATTGCCAACAGCCACTCTGGAGAAGTGTACGGTGTGTCCTGAAACATCTAAAAAACTCAGCTTAGAGAGCATAGGGCACTTCCACTCATGGGCGTATAAATTGGGAAACCTAAAAATCAGCAAGACACAGGCACCGCAAAGTTTAGGGCTGCTCTGTTGACAAGAACCTCCACTTCGTTACACCTTAAATATCCCAGGAAAGAGAAAAATGGATAAAGAAGTTGTGGTCCATATGTATAATGGCATATCACTCAGCAATGAAATCAACATCATAAGGCTAGTAGCAGCATGATGAGAAGACTTAGGTACGACGATTCTAAGTGAAATAAGTCACACAGAAAAAGGCACTTATCATAAGATATCACTTATAGAGGGAATGTAAAAACCGCTACACTTGAACTGAATTACAAAACAGAACAGCGTCACACGTTTAGAAAACACACTATGGCTGCTTAACGGGAAAGGTGAGGTGGGGTGATACATAAAACAAGGGTATCAAATTAGCTCAGATACTGTTCAATAAACCCAATATGTAACAGACAAGACCTACTCCTTGCTCAGTGAACTGGATTCAACACCCCCTGTTCACCGCCCAAGAATATATCTGACTAGTAAGACTCTTAAAACCAATGTATTGATATCTCTCTGTAAGTGAGTCAAGTGGGTGTAAAGCGGCATAAACACAGCAGTGAAAAGAAGCTAAACCCCATTATAAAAATCAATTACTTTTAAAAACCCGTGAAACAAAGACAGTGAAAGAGAGAGAAATTCATACAGAATTCGTTCAGGGGCTGGGATGCCACCTTTATTGACCATCTCTAGACCCACAGCTGATTGAGACATAAGGGTGGACACTCTTCGGGCTGAGAGGTTTGGTGAGGTTGGGTGAGCAAACGCAGACCCTTTAAAGTAATACTGCGTGGTACCCATCCCATGGGTCCAAAATCTCCAGGTTCAAGGGCATCTTCCTACATCGAAAACATGCATGAGAAACCCAGAAGATGGTACACCGTGTGATCGGGAAAGGTTTCTAAAACGCACCTCATTTCTCATCTCCTTGTGCTCGGGCTCGCCATTACAGCCGCTTTACTAGCAATCTCCCTCCTTGGAGAATGAGCACCTTTAACCTCCTGTTCCGTACAGGTTGCAAATTTGTCCTGAGGATGAACGGGAAGAGGGGGAACCAATGAGAGACTAGGTCTAGGTGTGGGGACAGGCACAGGTCACTCTATTTTCCCATCAGGAAGAAGAATTAACCACAGGCTCAGCCTGCCGCCCGGAACCACAATAGGGCCTGAAGCAATCCTGCGCTTTTGGGGCCAGCTCCCAAGAAAGCGAGTTGAAAAATGGAGCTCAGGGGCACTGCAATTCACAAACCTGCAGAGTTAGAAATGATAACTCTCGTCCACAAATATATTGAGGGAAGGCAACGAAGAGGATTTGAAAGCAAGGCAGAATTGCAGGAAACAGATTTCAGGAGGTAGATTCGAATCGCCTTTAAAGCACAGGAAAAGCGGCAAAACCTCGACCATGATGCCCTTGGCCAAAAAGGGCGTATGCGTTTTTTCCTGAATATATTCAGGAAAAAACGCATACGCCCTTTTTGGCCAACCAAGCAACCTGGAAAGGCAAATCAGCGCTACAAAGAAGTCTCGCTTCCCATCGGTCAAAAGGGCCATGCTGAATAAAGTGTCAAAACCAGAAATGCAGGACAGGCCATGGAGAAACGGGAGCCTTGCTACGCTGATGGGCGGGATGTAAATTGCCAACAGCCACTCTGGAGAAGTGTACGGTGTGTCCTGAAACATCTAAAAAACTCAGCTTAGAGAGCATAGGGCACTTCCACTCATGGGCGTATAAATTGGGAAAACTAAAAATCAGCAAGACACAGGCACCCCAAAGTTTAGGGCTGCTCTGTTGACAAGAACCTCCACTTCATTACACCTTAAATATCCCAGGAAAGAGAAAAATGGATAAAGAAGTTGTAGTCCTTATGCACAATGGAATATCACTCAGGCATGAAATCAACGTCATAAGGCTAGTAGCAGCATGATGAGTGGATTTAGGTACGACGATTCTAAGTGAAATAAGTCACACAGAAAGACACTTATCGTAAGATATCACTTATAGAGGGAATGTAAAAACCGCTACACTTGAACTGAATTACAAAACAGAACAGAGTCCCACGTTTAGAAAACACACTATGGCTGCTTAACGGGAACAGTGAGGTGGGGTGACGCATAAAACAAGGGTTTCAAATTAGCTCAGATAGCTTTCCATAAACCCAATATGTAATAGACAAGACCTACTCCTTGCTCAGTGAACTGGACGCAAAAACACCCTATACACCGCCCAAGAATATATCTGACTAGGAAGAATCTTCAAAGCTATGTATTGATATCTCTCTGTAAGTGAGTCACGTGGGTGTAAAGCACCATAAAAACAGCAGTGAAAAGCAGCTAAACCCCATTATAAAAATCAATTACTTTTAAAAACCCGTGAAACAAAGACAGTGAAAGAGAGAGAAATCCTTACAAAATTCGTTCAGGGGCTGTGATGCCACCTGGATTGACCATATCTAGATCCACAGCTCATTGAGACATAAGGGTGGACACTCTTGGGGCTGAGAGTTTCGGTGAGGTTGGGTGAGCAAACGCAGACCCTTTAAAGTAATACTGCGTGGTACCCATCCCATAGGTCCCAAATCTCCAGCTTCAAGGGCATCTTCCTACATCGAAAACATGCATGAGAAACCCAGAAGATGCTACACCATGTGATCGGGAAAGATTTCTAAAACGCACCTCATTTCTCATCTCCTTGTGCTCGGGTTCGCCATTCCAGCCGCTTTACTAGCAATCTCCCTCCTTGGAGAATGAGCCCTTTTAACCTCCTGTTCCGAACAGGTTGCAATTTGTCCTGAGGATGAACGGGAAGAGGGGGAACCAATGAGAGACTAGGTCTAGGTGTGGGGACAGGCACAGGTCACTCTATTTTCCCATCAGGAAGAAGAATTAACCACAGGCTCAGCCTGCCGCCCGGAACCACAATAGGGCCTGAAGCAATCCTGCGCTTTTGGGGCCAGCTCCCAAGAAAGCGAGTTGAAAAATGGAGCTCAGGGGCACTGCAATTCACAAACCTGCAGAGTTAGAAATGATAACTCTCGTCCACAAATATATTGAGGGAAGGCAACGAAGAGGATTTGAAAGCAAGGCAGAATTGCAGGAAACAGATTTCAGGAGGTAGATTCGAATCGCCTTTAAAGCACAGGAAAAGCGGCAAAACCTCGACCATGATGCCCTTGGCCAAAAAGGGCGTATGCGTTTTTTCCTGAATATATTCAGGAAAAAACGCATACGCCCTTTTTGGCCAACCAAGCAACCTGGAAAGGCAAATCAGCGCTACAAAGAAGTCTCGCTTCCCATCGGTCAAAAGGGCCATGCTGAATAAAGTGTCAAAACCAGAAATGCAGGACAGGCCATGGAGAAACGGGAGCCTTGCTACGCTGATGGGCGGGATGTAAATTGCCAACAGCCACTCTGGAGAAGTGTACGGTGTGTCCTGAAACATCTAAAAAACTCAGCTTAGAGAGCATAGGGCACTTCCACTCATGGGCGTATAAATTGGGAAAACTAAAAATCAGCAAGACACAGGCACCGCAAAGTTTAGGGCTGCTCTGTTGACAAGAACCTCCACTTCATTACACCTTAAATATCCCAGGAAAGAGAAAAATGGATAAAGAAGTTGTGGTCCATATGTATAATGGCATATCACTCAGCAATGAAATCAACATCATAAGGCTAGTAGCAGCATGATGAGAAGACTTAGGTACGACGATTCTAAGTGAAATAAGTCACACAGAAAAAGGCACTTATCATAAGATATCACTTATAGAGGGAATGTAAAAACCGCTACACTTGAACTGAATTACAAAACAGAACAGCGTCACACGTTTAGAAAACACACTATGGCTGCTTAACGGGAAAGGTGAGGTGGGGTGATACATAAAACAAGGGTATCAAATTAGCTCAGATACTGTTCAATAAACCCAATATGTAACAGACAAGACCTACTCCTTGCTCAGTGAACTGGATTCAACACCCCCTGTTCACCGCCCAAGAATATATCTGACTAGTAAGACTCTTAAAACCAATGTATTGATATCTCTCTGTAAGTGAGTCAAGTGGGTGTAAAGCGGCATAAACACAACAGTGAAAAGCAGCTAAACCCCATTATAAAAATCAATTACTTTTAAAAACCCGTGAAACAAAGACAGTGAAAGAGAGAGAAATTCATACAGAATTCGTTCAGGGGCTGGGATGCCACCTTTATTGACCATCTCTAGACCCACAGCTGATTGAGACATAAGGGTGGACACTCTTCGGGCTGAGAGGTTTGGTGAGGTTGGGTGAGCAAACGCAGACCCTTTAAAGTAATACTGCGTGGTACCCATCCCATGGGTCCAAAATCTCCAGGTTCAAGGGCATCTTCCTACATCGAAAACATGCATGAGAAACCCAGAAGATGGTACACCGTGTGATCGGGAAAGGTTTCTAAAACGCACCTCATTTCTCATCTCCTTGTGCTCGGGCTCGCCATTACAGCCGCTTTACTAGCAATCTCCCTCCTTGGAGAATGAGCACCTTTAACCTCCTGTTCCGTACAGGTTGCAAATTTGTCCTGAGGATGAACGGGAAGAGGGGGAACCAATGAGAGACTAGGTCTAGGTGTGGGGACAGGCACAGGTCACTCTATTTTCCCATCAGGAAGAAGAATTAACCACAGGCTCAGCCTGCCGCCCGGAACCACAATAGGGCCTGAAGCAATCCTGCGCTTTTGGGGCCAGCTCCCAAGAAAGCGAGTTGAAAAATGGAGCTCAGGGGCACTGCAATTCACAAACCTGCAGAGTTAGAAATGATAACTCTCGTCCACAAATATATTGAGGGAAGGCAACGAAGAGGATTTGAAAGCAAGGCAGAATTGCAGGAAACAGATTTCAGGAGGTAGATTCGAATCGCCTTTAAAGCACAGGAAAAGCGGCAAAACCTCGACCATGATGCCCTTGGCCAAAAAGGGCGTATGCGTTTTTTCCTGAATATATTCAGGAAAAAACGCATACGCCCTTTTTGGCCAACCAAGCAACCTGGAAAGGCAAATCAGCGCTACAAAGAAGTCTCGCTTCCCATCGGTCAAAAGGGCCATGCTGAATAAAGTGTCAAAACCAGAAATGCAGGACAGGCCATGGAGAAACGGGAGCCTTGCTACGCTGATGGGCGGGATGTAAATTGCCAACAGCCACTCTGGAGAAGTGTACGGTGTGTCCTGAAACATCTAAAAAACTCAGCTTAGAGAGCATAGGGCACTTCCACTCATGGGCGTATAAAATGGGAAAACTAAAAATCAGCAAGACACAGGCACCCCAAAGTTTAGGGCTGCTCTGTTGACAAGAACCTCCACTTCATTACACCTTAAATATCCCAGGAAAGAGAAAAATGGATAAAGAAGTTGTAGTCCTTATGCACAATGGAATATCACTCAGGCATGAAATCAACGTCATAAGGCTAGTAGCAGCATGATGAGTGGATTTAGGTACGACGATTCTAAGTGAAATAAGTCACACAGAAAGACACTTATCGTAAGATATCACTTATAGAGGGAATGTAAAAACCGCTACACTTGAACTGAATTACAAAACAGAACAGAGTCCCACGTTTAGAAAACACACTATGGCTGCTTAACGGGAACAGTGAGGTGGGGTGACGCATAAAACAAGGGTTTCAAATTAGCTCAGATAGCTTTCCATAAACCCAATATGTAATAGACAAGACCTACTCCTTGCTCAGTGAACTGGATGCAAAAACACCCTATACACCGCCCAAGAATATATCTGACTAGGAAGAATCTTCAAAGCTATGTATTGATATCTCTCTGTAAGTGAGTCACGTGGGTGTAAAGCACCATAAAAACAGCAGTGAAAAGCAGCTAAACCCCATTATAAAAATCAATTACTTTTAAAAACCCGTGAAACAAAGACAGTGAAAGAGAGAGAAATCCTTACAAAATTCGTTCAGGGGCTGTGATGCCACCTGGATTGACCATATCTAGACCCACAGCTCATTGAGACATAAGGGTGGACACTCTTGGGGCTGAGAGTTTCGGTGAGGTTGGGTGAGCAAACGCAGACCCTTTGAAGTAATACTGCGTGGTACCCATCCCATAGGTCCCAAATCTCCAGCTTCAAGGGCATCTTCCTACATCGAAAACATGCATGAGAAACCCAGAAGATGGTACACCATGTGATCGGGAAAGATTTCTAAAACGCACCTCATTTCTCATCTCCTTGTGCTCGGGTTCGCCATTCCAGCCGCTTTACTAGCAATCTCCCTCCTTGGAGAATGAGCCCTTTTAACCTCCTGTTCCGAACAGGTTGCAATTTGTCCTGAGGATGAACGGGAAGAGGGGGAACCAATGAGAGACTAGGTCTAGGTGTGGGGACAGGCACAGGTCACTCTATTTTCCCATCAGGAAGAAGAATTAACCACAGGCTCAGCCTGCCGCCCGGAACCACAATAGGGCCTGAAGCAATCCTGCGCTTTTGGGGCCAGCTCCCAAGAAAGCGAGTTGAAAAATGGAGCTCAGGGGCACTGCAATTCACAAACCTGCAGAGTTAGAAATGATAACTCTCGTCCACAAATATATTGAGGGAAGGCAACGAAGAGGATTTGAAAGCAAGGCAGAATTGCAGGAAACAGATTTCAGGAGGTAGATTCGAATCGCCTTTAAAGCACAGGAAAAGCGGCAAAACCTCGACCATGATGCCCTTGGCCAAAAAGGGCGTATGCGTTTTTTCCTGAATATATTCAGGAAAAAACGCATACGCCCTTTTTGGCCAACCAAGCAACCTGGAAAGGCAAATCAGCGCTACAAAGAAGTCTCGCTTCCCATCGGTCAAAAGGGCCATGCTGAATAAAGTGTCAAAACCAGAAATGCAGGACAGGCCATGGAGAAACGGGAGCCTTGCTACGCTGATGGGCGGGATGTAAATTGCCAACAGCCACTCTGGAGAAGTGTACGGTGTGTCCTGAAACATCTAAAAAACTCAGCTTAGAGAGCATAGGGCACTTCCACTCATGGGCGTCTAAATTGGGAAACCTAAAAATCAGCAAGACACAGGCACCGCAAAGTTTAGGGCTGCTCTGTTGACAAGAACCTCCACTTCATTACACCTTAAATATCCCAGGAAAGAGAAAAATGGATAAAGAAGTTGTGGTCCATATGTATAATGGCATATCACTCAGCAATGAAATCAACATCATAAGGCTAGTAGCAGCATGATGAGAAGACTTAGGTACGACGATTCTAAGTGAAATAAGTCACACAGAAAAAGGCACTTATCATAAGATATCACTTATAGAGGGAATGTAAAAACCGCTACACTTGAACTGAATTACAAAACAGAACAGCGTCACACGTTTAGAAAACACACTATGGCTGCTTAACGGGAAAGGTGAGGTGGGGTGATACATAAAACAAGGGTATCAAATTAGCTCAGATACTGTTCAATAAACCCAATATGTAACAGACAAGACCTACTCCTTGCTCAGTGAACTGGATTGAACACCCCCTGTTCACCGCCCAAGAATATATCTGACTAGTAAGACTCTTAAAACCAATGTATTGATATCTCTCTGTAAGTGAGTCAAGTGGGTGTAAAGCGGCATAAACACAACAGTGAAAAGCAGCTAAACCCCATTATAAAAATCAATTACTTTTAAAAACCCGTGAAACAAAGACAGTGAAAGAGAGAGAAATTCATACAGAATTCGTTCAGGGGCTGGGATGCCACCTTTATTGACCATCTCTAGACCCACAGCTGATTGAGACATAAGGGTGGACACTCTTCGGGCTGAGAGGTTTGGTGAGGTTGGGTGAGCAAACGCAGACCCTTTAAAGTAATACTGCGTGGTACCCATCCCATGGGTCCAAAATCTCCAGGTTCAAGGGCATCTTCCTACATCGAAAACATGCATGAGAAACCCAGAAGATGGTACACCGTGTGATCGGGAAAGGTTTCTAAAACGCACCTCATTTCTCATCTCCTTGTGCTCGGGCTCGCCATTCCAGCCGCTTTACTAGCAATCTCCCTCCTTGGAGAATGAGCACCTTTAACCTCCTGTTCCGTACAGGTTGCAAATTTGTCCTGAGGATGAACGGGAAGAGGGGGAACCAATGAGAGACTAGGTCTAGGTGTGGGGACAGGCACAGGTCACTCTATTTTCCCATCAGGAAGAAGAATTAACCACAGGCTCAGCCTGCCGCCCGGAACCACAATAGGGCCTGAAGCAATCCTGCGCTTTTGGGGCCAGCTCCCAAGAAAGCGAGTTGAAAAATGGAGCTCAGGGGCACTGCAATTCACAAACCTGCAGAGTTAGAAATGATAACTCTCGTCCACAAATATATTGAGGGAAGGCAACGAAGAGGATTTGAAAGCAAGGCAGAATTGCAGGAAACAGATTTCAGGAGGTAGATTCGAATCGCCTTTAAAGCACAGGAAAAGCGGCAAAACCTCGACCATGATGCCCTTGGCCAAAAAGGGCGTATGCGTTTTTTCCTGAATATATTCAGGAAAAAACGCATACGCCCTTTTTGGCCAACCAAGCAACCTGGAAAGGCAAATCAGCGCTACAAAGAAGTCTCGCTTCCCATCGGTCAAAAGGGCCATGCTGAATAAAGTGTCAAAACCAGAAATGCAGGACAGGCCATGGAGAAACGGGAGCCTTGCTACGCTGATGGGCGGGATGTAAATTGCCAACAGCCACTCTGGAGAAGTGTACGGTGTGTCCTGAAACATCTAAAAAACTCAGCTTAGAGAGCATAGGGCACTTCCACTCATGGGCGTCTAAAATGGGAAAACTAAAAATCAGCAAGACACAGGCACCCCAAAGTTTAGGGCTGCTCTGTTGACAAGAACCTCCACTTCATTACACCTTAAATATCCCAGGAAAGAGAAAAATGGATAAAGAAGTTGTAGTCCTTATGCACAATGGAATATCACTCAGGCATGAAATCAACGTCATAAGGCTAGTAGCAGCATGATGAGTGGATTTAGGTACGACGATTCTAAGTGAAATAAGTCACACAGAAAGACACTTATCGTAAGATATCACTTATAGAGGGAATGTAAAAACCGCTACACTTGAACTGAATTACAAAACAGAACAGAGTCCCACGTTTAGAAAACACACTATGGCTGCTTAACGGGAACAGTGAGGTGGGGTGACGCATAAAACAAGGGTTTCAAATTAGCTCAGATAGCTTTCCATAAACCCAATATGTAATAGACAAGACCTACTCCTTGCTCAGTGAACTGGACGCAAAAACACCCTATACACCGCCCAAGAATATATCTGACTAGGAAGAATCTTCAAAGCTATGTATTGATATCTCTCTGTAAGTGAGTCACGTGGGTGTAAAGCACCATAAAAACAGCAGTGAAAAGCAGCTAAACCCCATTATAAAAATCAATTACTTTTAAAAACCCGTGAAACAAAGACAGTGAAAGAGAGAGAAATCCTTACAAAATTCGTTCAGGGGCTGTGATGCCACCTGGATTGACCATATCTAGACCCACAGCTCATTGAGACATAAGGGTGGACACTCTTGGGGCTGAGAGTTTCGGTGAGGTTGGGTGAGCAAACGCAGACCCTTTGAAGTAATACTGCGTGGTACCCATCCCATAGGTCCCAAATCTCCAGCTTCAAGGGCATCTTCCTACATCGAAAACATGCATGAGAAACCCAGAAGATGGTACACCATGTGATCGGGAAAGATTTCTAAAACGCACCTCATTTCTCATCTCCTTGTGCTCGGGTTCGCCATTCCAGCCGCTTTACTAGCAATCTCCCTCCTTGGAGAATGAGCCCTTTTAACCTCCTGTTCCGAACAGGTTGCAATTTGTCCTGAGGATGAACGGGAAGAGGGGGAACCAATGAGAGACTAGGTCTAGGTGTGGGGACAGGCACAGGTCACTCTATTTTCCCATCAGGAAGAAGAATTAACCACAGGCTCAGCCTGCCGCCCGGAACCACAATAGGGCCTGAAGCAATCCTGCGCTTTTGGGGCCAGCTCCCAAGAAAGCGAGTTGAAAAATGGAGCTCAGGGGCACTGCAATTCACAAACCTGCAGAGTTAGAAATGATAACTCTCGTCCACAAATATATTGAGGGAAGGCAACGAAGAGGATTTGAAAGCAAGGCAGAATTGCAGGAAACAGATTTCAGGAGGTAGATTCGAATCGCCTTTAAAGCACAGGAAAAGCGGCAAAACCTCGACCATGATGCCCTTGGCCAAAAAGGGCGTATGCGTTTTTTCCTGAATATATTCAGGAAAAAACGCATACGCCCTTTTTGGCCAACCAAGCAACCTGGAAAGGCAAATCAGCGCTACAAAGAAGTCTCGCTTCCCATCGGTCAAAAGGGCCATGCTGAATAAAGTGTCAAAACCAGAAATGCAGGACAGGCCATGGAGAAACGGGAGCCTTGCTACGCTGATGGGCGGGATGTAAATTGCCAACAGCCACTCTGGAGAAGTGTACGGTGTGTCCTGAAACATCTAAAAAACTCAGCTTAGAGAGCATAGGGCACTTCCACTCATGGGCGTCTAAAATGGGAAAACTAAAAATCAGCAAGACACAGGCACCCCAAAGTTTAGGGCTGCTCTGTTGACAAGAACCTCCACTTCATTACACCTTAAATATCCCAGGAAAGAGAAAAATGGATAAAGAAGTTGTAGTCCTTATGCACAATGGAATATCACTCAGGCATGAAATCAACGTCATAAGGCTAGTAGCAGCATGATGAGTGGATTTAGGTACGACGATTCTAAGTGAAATAAGTCACACAGAAAGACACTTATCGTAAGATATCACTTATAGAGGGAATGTAAAAACCGCTACACTTGAACTGAATTACAAAACAGAACAGAGTCCCACGTTTAGAAAACACACTATGGCTGCTTAACGGGAACAGTGAGGTGGGGTGACGCATAAAACAAGGGTTTCAAATTAGCTCAGATAGCTTTCCATAAACCCAATATGTAATAGACAAGACCTACTCCTTGCTCAGTGAACTGGACGCAAAAACACCCTATACACCGCCCAAGAATATATCTGACTAGGAAGAATCTTCAAAGCTATGTATTGATATCTCTCTGTAAGTGAGTCACGTGGGTGTAAAGCACCATAAAAACAGCAGTGAAAAGCAGCTAAACCCCATTATAAAAATCAATTACTTTTAAAAACCCGTGAAACAAAGACAGTGAAAGAGAGAGAAATCCTTACAAAATTCGTTCAGGGGCTGTGATGACACCTGGATTGACCATATCTAGACCCACAGCTCATTGAGACATAAGGGTGGACACTCTTGGGGCTGAGAGTTTCGGTGAGGTTGGGTGAGCAAACGCAGACCCTTTGAAGTAATACTGCGTGGTACCCATCCCATAGGTCCCAAATCTCCAGCTTCAAGGGCATCTTCCTACATCGAAAACATGCATGAGAAACCCAGAAGATGGTACACCATGTGATCGGGAAAGATTTCTAAAACGCACCTCATTTCTCATCTCCTTGTGCTCGGGTTCGCCATTCCAGCCGCTTTACTAGCAATCTCCCTCCTTGGAGAATGAGCCCTTTTAACCTCCTGTTCCGAACAGGTTGCAATTTGTCCTGAGGATGAACGGGAAGAGGGGGAACCAATGAGAGACTAGGTCTAGGTGTGGGGACAGGCACAGGTCACTCTATTTTCCCATCAGGAAGAAGAATTAACCACAGGCTCAGCCTGCCGCCCGGAACCACAATAGGGCCTGAAGCAATCCTGCGCTTTTGGGGCCAGCTCCCAAGAAAGCGAGTTGAAAAATGGAGCTCAGGGGCACTGCAATTCACAAACCTGCAGAGTTAGAAATGATAACTCTCGTCCACAAATATATTGAGGGAAGGCAACGAAGAGGATTTGAAAGCAAGGCAGAATTGCAGGAAACAGATTTCAGGAGGTAGATTCGAATCGCCTTTAAAGCACAGGAAAAGCGGCAAAACCTCGACCATGATGCCCTTGGCCAAAAAGGGCGTATGCGTTTTTTCCTGAATATATTCAGGAAAAAACGCATACGCCCTTTTTGGCCAACCAAGCAACCTGGAAAGGCAAATCAGCGCTACAAAGAAGTCTCGCTTCCCATCGGTCAAAAGGGCCATGCTGAATAAAGTGTCAAAACCAGAAATGCAGGACAGGCCATGGAGAAACGGGAGCCTTGCTACGCTGATGGGCGGGATGTAAATTGCCAACAGCCACTCTGGAGAAGTGTACGGTGTGTCCTGAAACATCTAAAAAACTCAGCTTAGAGAGCATAGGGCACTTCCACTCATGGGCGTCTAAATTGGGAAACCTAAAAATCAGCAAGACACAGGCACCGCAAAGTTTAGGGCTGCTCTGTTGACAAGAACCTCCACTTCGTTACACCTTAAATATCCCAGGAAAGAGAAAAATGGATAAAGAAGTTGTGGTCCATATGTATAATGGCATATCACTCAGCAATGAAATCAACATCATAAGGCTAGTAGCAGCATGATGAGAAGACTTAGGTACGACGATTCTAAGTGAAATAAGTCACACAGAAAAAGGCACTTATCATAAGATATCACTTATAGAGGGAATGTAAAAACCGCTACACTTGAACTGAATTACAAAACAGAACAGCGTCACACGTTTAGAAAACACACTATGGCTGCTTAACGGGAAAGGTGAGGTGGGGTGATACATAAAACAAGGGTATCAAATTAGCTCAGATACTGTTCAATAAACCCAATATGTAACAGACAAGACCTACTCCTTGCTCAGTGAACTGGATTCAACACCCCCTGTTCACCGCCCAAGAATATATCTGACTAGTAAGACTCTTAAAACCAATGTATTGATATCTCTCTGTAAGTGAGTCAAGTGGGTGTAAAGCGGCATAAACACAGCAGTGAAAAGCAGCTAAACCCCATTATAAAAATCAATTACTTTTAAAAACCCGTGAAACAAAGACAGTGAAAGAGAGAGAAATTCATACAGAATTCGTTCAGGGGCTGGGATGCCACCTTTATTGACCATCTCTAGACCCACAGCTGATTGAGACATAAGGGTGGACACTCTTCGGGCTGAGAGGTTTGGTGAGGTTGGGTGAGCAAACGCAGACCCTTTAAAGTAATACTGCGTGGTACCCATCCCATGGGTCCAAAATCTCCAGGTTCAAGGGCATCTTCCTACATCGAAAACATGCATGAGAAACCCAGAAGATGGTACACCGTGTGATCGGGAAAGGTTTCTAAAACGCACCTCATTTCTCATCTCCTTGTGCTCGGGCTCGCCATTCCAGCCGCTTTACTAGCAATCTCCCTCCTTGGAGAATGAGCACCTTTAACCTCCTGTTCCGTACAGGTTGGAAATTTGTCCTGAGGATGAACGGGAAGAGGGGGAACCAATGAGAGACTAGGTCTAGGTGTGGGGACAGGCACAGGTCACTCTATTTTCCCATCAGGAAGAAGAATTAACCACAGGCTCAGCCTGCCGCCCGGAACCACAATAGGGCCTGAAGCAATCCTGCGCTTTTGGGGCCAGCTCCCAAGAAAGCGAGTTGAAAAATGGAGCTCAGGGGCACTGCAATTCACAAACCTGCAGAGTTAGAAATGATAACTCTCGTCCACAAATATATTGAGGGAAGGCAACGAAGAGGATTTGAAAGCAAGGCAGAATTGCAGGAAACAGATTTCAGGAGGTAGATTCGAATCGCCTTTAAAGCACAGGAAAAGCGGCAAAACCTCGACCATGATGCCCTTGGCCAAAAAGGGCGTATGCGTTTTTTCCTGAATATATTCAGGAAAAAACGCATACGCCCTTTTTGGCCAACCAAGCAACCTGGAAAGGCAAATCAGCGCTACAAAGAAGTCTCGCTTCCCATCGGTCAAAAGGGCCATGCTGAATAAAGTGTCAAAACCAGAAATGCAGGACAGGCCATGGAGAAACGGGAGCCTTGCTACGCTGATGGGCGGGATGTAAATTGCCAACAGCCACTCTGGAGAAGTGTACGGTGTGTCCTGAAACATCTAAAAAACTCAGCTTAGAGAGCATAGGGCACTTCCACTCATGGGCGTATAAATTGGGAAAACTAAAAATCAGCAAGACACAGGCACCCCAAAGTTTAGGGCTGCTCTGTTGACAAGAACCTCCACTTCATTACACCTTAAATATCCCAGGAAAGAGAAAAATGGATAAAGAAGTTGTAGTCCTTATGCACAATGGAATATCACTCAGGCATGAAATCAACGTCATAAGGCTAGTAGCAGCATGATGAGTGGATTTAGGTACGACGATTCTAAGTGAAATAAGTCACACAGAAAGACACTTATCGTAAGATATCACTTATAGAGGGAATGTAAAAACCGCTACACTTGAACTGAATTACAAAACAGAACAGAGTCCCACGTTTAGAAAACACACTATGGCTGCTTAACGGGAACAGTGAGGTGGGGTGACGCATAAAACAAGGGTTTCAAATTAGCTCAGATAGCTTTCCATAAACCCAATATGTAATAGACAAGACCTACTCCTTGCTCAGTGAACTGGACGCAAAAACACCCTATACACCGCCCAAGAATATATCTGACTAGGAAGAATCTTCAAAGCTATGTATTGATATCTCTCTGTAAGTGAGTCACGTGGGTGTAAAGCACCATAAAAACAGCAGTGAAAAGCAGCTAAACCCCATTATAAAAATCAATTACTTTTAAAAACCCGTGAAACAAAGACAGTGAAAGAGAGAGAAATCCTTACAAAATTCGTTCAGGGGCTGTGATGCCACCTGGATTGACCATATCTAGACCCACAGCTCATTGAGACATAAGGGTGGACACTCTTGGGGCTGAGAGTTTCGGTGAGGTTGGGTGAGCAAACGCAGACCCTTTGAAGTAATACTGCGTGGTACCCATCCCATAGGTCCCAAATCTCCAGCTTCAAGGGCATCTTCCTACATCGAAAACATGCATGAGAAACCCAGAAGATGGTACACCATGTGATCGGGAAAGATTTCTAAAACGCACCTCATTTCTCATCTCCTTGTGCTCGGGTTCGCCATTCCAGCCGCTTTACTAGCAATCTCCCTCCTTGGAGAATGAGCCCTTTTAACCTCCTGTTCCGAACAGGTTGCAATTTGTCCTGAGGATGAACGGGAAGAGGGGGAACCAATGAGAGACTAGGTCTAGGTGTGGGGACAGGCACAGGTCACTCTATTTTCCCATCAGGAAGAAGAATTAACCACAGGCTCAGCCTGCCGCCCGGAACCACAATAGGGCCTGAAGCAATCTTGCGCTTTTGGGGCCAGCTCCCAAGAAAGCGAGTTGAAAAATGGAGCTCAGGGGCACTGCAATTCACAAACCTGCAGAGTTAGAAATGATAACTCTCGTCCACAAATATATTGAGGGAAGGCAACGAAGAGGATTTGAAAGCAAGGCAGAATTGCAGGAAACAGATTTCAGGAGGTAGATTCGAATCGCCTTTAAAGCACAGGAAAAGCGGCAAAACCTCGACCATGATGCCCTTGGCCAAAAAGGGCGTATGCGTTTTTTCCTGAATATATTCAGGAAAAAACGCATACGCCCTTTTTGGCCAACCAAGCAACCTGGAAAGGCAAATCAGCGCTACAAAGAAGTCTCGCTTCCCATCGGTCAAAAGGGCCATGCTGAATAAAGTGTCAAAACCAGAAATGCAGGACAGGCCATGGAGAAACGGGAGCCTTGCTACGCTGATGGGCGGGATGTAAATTGCCAACAGCCACTCTGGAGAAGTGTACGGTGTGTCCTGAAACATCTAAAAAACTCAGCTTAGAGAGCATAGGGCACTTCCACTCATGGGCGTATAAATTGGGAAACCTAAAAATCAGCAAGACACAGGCACCGCAAAGTTTAGGGCTGCTCTGTTGACAAGAACCTCCACTTCGTTACACCTTAAATATCCCAGGAAAGAGAAAAATGGATAAAGAAGTTGTGGTCCATATGTATAATGGCATATCACTCAGTAATGAAATCAACATCATAAGGCTAGTAGCAGCATGATGAGAAGACTTAGGTACGACGATTCTAAGTGAAATAAGTCACACAGAAAAAGGCACTTATCATAAGATATCACTTATAGAGGGAATGTAAAAACTGCTACACTTGAACTGAATTACAAAACAGAACAGCGTCACACGTTTAGAAAACACACTATGGCTGCTTAACGGGAAAGGTGAGGTGGGGTGATACATAAAACAAGGGTATCAAATTAGCTCAGATACTGTTCCATAAACCCAATATGTAACAGACAAGACCTACTCCTTGCTCAGTGAACTGTATTCAACACCCCCTGTTCACCGCCCAAGAATATATCTGACTAGTAAGACTCATAAAACCAATGTATTGATATCTCTCTGTAAGTGAGCCAAGTGGGTGTAAAGCGGCATAAACACAGCAGTGAAAAGCAGCTAAACCCCATTATAAAAATCAATTACTTTTAAAAACCCGCGAAACAAAGACAGGGAAAGAGAGAGAAATTCATACAGAATTCGTTCAGGGGCTGGGATGCCACCTTTATTGACCATCTCTAGACCCACAGCTGATTGAGACATAAGGGTGGACACTCTTCGGGCTGAGAGGTTTGGTGAGGTTGGGTGAGCAAACGCAGACCCTTTAAAGTAATACTGCGTGGTACCCATCCCATGGGTCCAAAATCTCCAGGTGCAAGGGCATCTTCATACATCGAAAACATGCATGAGAAAACCAGAAGATGGTACACCGTGTGATCGGGAAAGGTTTCTAAAACGCACCTCATTTCTCATCTCCTTGTGCTCGGGTTGGCCATTCCAGCCGCTTTACTAGCAATCTCCCTCCTTGGAGAATCAGCCCCTTTAACCTTCTGTTGTGTACAGGTTGCAATTTGTCCTGAGGATAAACGGGAAGAGGGGGAACCAATGAGAGACTAGCTCTAGGTGTTGGGACAGCCACAGGTCACTCTATTTTCCCATCAGGAAGAAGGATTAACCACAGGCTCAGCCTGCCGCCCGGAAGCAGAACAGGGCCTGAAGCAATCCTGTGCTTTTGCGGCCAGCTCCCAAAAAAGCCAGTTGAAAAATCGAGCTCAGGGGCACTGCAATTCACAAACCTGTAGAGTTATAAATGATAACTCTCGTCCACAAATATATTGAGGGAAGGCAACGAAGAGGATTTGAAAGCAAGGCAGAATTGCAGGAAACAGATTTCAGGAGGTAGAGTCGAATCGCCTTTAAAGCACAGGAAAAGCGGCAAAACCTCGACAAGGATGCCCTTGGCCAAAAAGGGCGTATGCGTTTATTCCTGAATATATTCAGGAAAAAACGCATACGCCCTTTTTGGCCAACCAAGCAACCTGGAAAGGCAAATCAGCGCTACAAAGAAGTCTCGCTTCCCATCGGTCAAAAGGGCCATGCTGAATAAAGTGTCAAAACCAGAAATGCAGGACAGGCCATGGAGAAACGGGAGCCTTGCTACGCTGATGGGCGGGATGTAAATTGCCAACAGCCACTCTGGAGAAGTGTACGGTGTGTCCTGAAACATCTAAAAAACTCAGCTTAGAGAGCATAGGGCACTTCCACTCATGGGCGTATAAATTGGGAAAACTAAAAATCAGCAAGACAAAGGCACCCCAAACTTTAGGGCTGCTCTGTTGACAAGAACCTCCACTTCGTTACACCTTAAATATCCCAGGAAAGAGAAAAATGGATAAGGAAGTTGTGGTCCTTATGTACAATGGCATATCACTCAGCCTTGAAATTAACGTCATAAGGCTAGTAGCAGCATGATGAGAAGATTTAGGTACGACGATTCTAAGTGAAATAAGTCACACAGAAAAAGACACTTATCATAAGATATCACTTATAGAGGGAATGTAAAAACCGCTACACTTGAACTGAATTACAAAACAGAACAGCATCACACGTTTAGAAGACACACTATGGCTGCTTAACGGGAAAGGTGAGGTGGGGTGATGCATAAAACAAGGGTTTCAAATTAGCTCAGATACCGTTCCATAAACCCAATATGTAATAGACAAGACCTACGCCTTGCTCAGTGAACTGGACTCAACACCCCCTGTTCATCGCCCAAGAATATATCTGATTAGTAAGAATCTAAAAACCAATGTATTGATATCCCTCTGTAAGTGAGTCAAGTGGGTGTAAACTGGCATAAAAACAGCAGTGAAAAGCAGCTAAACCCCATTATAAAAATCAATTACATTTAAAAACCTGTGAAACAAAGACAGTGAAAGAGAGAGAAATTCATACAGAATTCGTTCAGGGGCTGGGATGCCACCTTTATTGACCATCTCTAGACCCACAGCTGATTGAGACATAAGGGTGGACACTCTTCGGGCTGAGAGGTTTGGTGAGGTTGGGTGAGCAAACGCAGACCCTTTAAAGTAATACTGCGTGGTACCCATCCCATGGGTCCAAAATCTCCAGGTTCAAGGGCATCTTCCTACATCGAAAACATGCATGAGAAACCCAGAAGATGGTACACCGTGTGATCGGGAAAGGTTTCTAAAACGCACCTCATTTCTCATCTCCTTGTGCTCGGGCTCGCCATTACAGCCGCTTTACTAGCAATCTCCCTCCTTGGAGAATGAGCACCTTTAACCTCCTGTTCCGTACAGGTTGCAAATTTGTCCTGAGGATGAACGGGAAGAGGGGGAACCAATGAGACACTAGGTCTAGGTGTGGGGACAGGCACAGGTCACTCTATTTTCCCATCAGGAAGAAGAATTAACCACAGGCTCAGCCTGCCGCCCGGAACCAGAATAGGGCCTGAAGCAATCCTGCGCTTTTGGGGCCAGCTCCCAAGAAAGCGAGTTGAAAAATGGAGCTCAGGGGCACTGCAATTCACAAACCTGCAGAGTTATAAATGATAACTCTCGTCCACAAATATATTGAGGGAAGGCAACGAAGAGGATTTGAAAGCAAGGCAGAATTGCAGGAAACAGATTTCAGGAGGTAGATTCGAATCGCCTTTAAAGCACAGGAAAAGCGGCAAAACCTCGACCATGATGCCCTTGGCCAAAAAGGGCGTATGCGTTTTTTCCTGAATATATTCAGGAAAAAACTCACACGCCCTTTTTGGCCAACCAAGCAACCTGGAAAGGCAAATCAGCGCTACAAAGAAGTCTCGCTTCCCATCGGTCAAAAGGGCCATGCTGAATAAAGTGTCAAAACCAGAAATGCAGGACAGGCCATGGAGAAACGGGAGCCTTGCTACGCTGATGGGCGGGATGTAAATTGCCAACAGCCACTCTGGAGAAGTGTACGGTGTGTCCTGAAACATCTAAAAAACTCAGCTTAGAGAGCATAGGGCACTTCCACTCATGGGCGTATAAATTGGGAAAACTAAAAATCAGCAAGACACAGGCACCCCAAAGTTTAGGGCTGCTCTGTTGACAAGAACCTCCACTTCATTACACCTTAAATATCCCAGGAAAGAGAAAAATGGATAAAAAAGTTGTGCTCCTTATGTACAATGGAATATCACTCAGGCATGAAATCAACATCATAAGGCTAGTAGCAGCATGATGAGTGGATTTAGGTACGACGATTCTAAGTGAAATAAGTCACACAGAAAGACACTTATCGTAAGATATCACTTATAGAGGGAATGTAAAAACCGCTACACTTGAACTGAATTACAAAACTAAACAGCGTCACACGTTTAGAAAACACACTATGGCTGCTTAACGGGAAAGGTGAGGTGGGGTGATGCAGAAAACAAGGGTTTCAAATTAGCTCAGATACTGTTCCATAAACCCAATATGTAACAGACAAGACCTACTCCTTGCTCAGTGAACTGGATTCAACACCCCCTGTTCACCGCCCAAGAATATATCTGACTAGTAAGACTCTTAAAACCAATGTATTGATATCTCTCTGTAAGTGAGTCAAGTGGGTGTAAAGCGGCATAAACACAGCAGTGAAAAGCAGCTAAACCCCATTATAAAAATCAATTTCTTTTAAAAACCTGTGAAACAAAGACAGTGAAAGAGAGAGAAATTCATACAGAATTCGTTCAGGGGCTGGGATGCCACCTTTATTGACCATCTCTAGACCCACAGCTGATTGAGACATAAGGGTGGACACTCTTGGGGCTGAGAGGTTTGGTGAGGTTGGGTGAGCAAACGCAGACCCTTTAAAGTAATACTGCGTGGTACCCATCCCATGGGTCCAAAATCTCCAGGTTCAAGGGCATCTTCCTACATCGAAAACATGCATGAGAAACCCAGAAGATGGTACACCGTGTGATCGGGAAAGGTTTCTAAAACGTACCTCATTTCTCATCTCCTTGTGCTCGGGCTCGCCATTACAGCCGCTTTACTAGCAATCTCCCTCCTTGGAGAATGAGCACCTTTAACCTCCTGTTCCGTACAGGTTGCAAATTTGTCCTGAGGATGAACGGGAAGAGGGGGAACCAATGAGAGACTAGGTCTAGGTGTGGGGACAGGCACAGGTCACTCTATTTTCCCATCAGGAAGAAGAATTAACCACAGGCTCAGCCTGCCGCCCGGAACCACAATAGGGCCTGAAGCAATCCTGCGCTTTTGGGGCCAGCTCCCAAGAAAGCGAGTTGAAAAATGGAGCTCAGGGGCACTGCAATTCACAAACCTGCAGAGTTATAAACGATAACTCTCGTCCACAAATATATTGAGGGAAGGCAACGAAGAGGATTTGAAAGCAAGGCAGAATTGCAGGAAACAGATTTCAGGAGGTAGATTCGAATCGCCTTTAAAGCACAGGAAAAGCGGCAAAACCTCGACCATGATGCCC
This sequence comes from Balaenoptera borealis, assembly GCF_965194805.1. Classification (NCBI taxonomy): domain Eukaryota; kingdom Metazoa; phylum Chordata; class Mammalia; order Artiodactyla; family Balaenopteridae; genus Balaenoptera; species Balaenoptera borealis. The sequence goes on from NC_138863.1 coordinate 95,792,335, forward strand.
TTGGCCAAAAAGGGCGTATGCGTTTTTTCCTGAATATATTCAGGAAAAAACGCATACGCCCTTTTTGGCCAACCAAGCAACCTGGAAAGGCAAATCAGCTCTACAAAGAAGTCTCGCTTCCCATCGGTCAAAAGGGCCATGCTGAATAAAGTGTCAAAACCAGAAATGCAGGACAGGCCATGGAGAAACAGGAGCCTTGCTACGCTGATGGGCGGGATGTAAATTGCCAACAGCCACTCTGGAGAAGTGTACGGTGTGTCCTGAAACATCTAAAAAACTCAGCTTAGAGAGCATAGGGCACTTCCACTCATGGGCGTATAAATTGGGAAAACTAAAAATCAGCAAGACACAGGCACCCTAAAGTTTAGGGCTGCTCTGTTGACAAGAACCTCCACTTCATTACACCTTAAATATCCCAGGAAAGGGAAAAATGGATAAAGAAGTTGTGCTCCTTATGTACAATGGAATATCACTCAGGCATGAAATCAACATCATAAGGCTAGTAGCAGCATGATGAGAAGATTTAGGTACGAGGATTCTAAGTGAAATAAGTCACACAGAAAAAGGCACTTATCATAAGATATCACTTATAGAGGGAATGTAAAAACCGCTACACTTGAACTGAATTACAAAACTAAACAGCGTCACACGTTTAGAAAACACACTATGGCTGCTTAACGGGAAAGGTGAGGTGGGGTGATGCAGAAAACAAGGGTTTCAAATTAGCTCAGATACTGTTCCATAAACCCAATATGTAACAGACAAGACCTACTCCTTGCTCAGTGAACTGGATTCAACACCCCCTGTTCACCGCCCAAGAATATATCTGACTAGTAAGACTCTTAAAACCAATGTATTGATATCTCTCTGTAAGTGAGTCAAGTGGGTGTAAAGCGGCATAAACACAGCAGTGAAAAGCAGCTAAACCCCATTATAAAAATCAATTACTTTTAAAAACCCGTGAAACAAAGACAGTGAAAGAGAGAGAAATTCATACAGAATTCGTTCAGGGGCTGGGATGCCACCTTTATTGACAATCTCTAGACCCACAGCTGATTGAGACATAAGGGTGGACACTCTTGGGGCTGAGAGGTTTCGTGAGGTTGGGTGAGCAAACACAGACCCTTTAAAGTAGTACTTCGTGGTACCCATCCCATGGGTCCAAAATCTCCAGGTTCAAGGGCATCTTCCTACATCGAAAACATGCATGAGAAACCCAGAAGATGGTACACCGTGTGATCGGGAAAGGTTTCTAAAACGCACCTCATTTCTCATCTCCTTGTGCTCGGGCTCGCCATTCCAGCCGCTTTACTAGCAATCTCCCTCCTTGGAGAATGAGCACCTTTAACCTCCTGTTCCGTACAGGTTGCAAATTTGTCCTGAGGATGAACGGGAAGAGGGGGAACCAATGAGAGACTAGGTCTAGGTGTGGGGACAGGCACAGGTCACTCTATTTTCCCATCAGGAAGAAGAATTAACCACAGGCTCAGCCTGCCGCCCGGAACCACAATAGGGCCTGAAGCAATCCTGCGCTTTTGGGGCCAGCTCCCAAGAAAGCGAGTTGAAAAATGGAGCTCAGGGGCACTGCAATTCACAAACCTGCAGAGTTATAAACGATAACTCTCGTCCACAAATATATTGAGGGAAGGCAACGAAGAGGATTTGAAAGCAAGGCAGAATTGCAGGAAACAGATTTCAGGAGGTAGATTCGAATCGCCTTTAAAGCACAGGAAAAGCGGCAAAACCTCGACCATGATGCCCTTGGCCAAAAAGGGCGTATGCGTTTTTTCCTGAATATATTCAGGAAAAAACGCATACGCCCTTTTTGGCCAACCAAGCAACCTGGAAAGGCAAATCAGCTCTACAAAGAAGTCTCGCTTCCCATCGGTCAAAAGGGCCATGCTGAATAAAGTGTCAAAACCAGAAATGCAGGACAGGCCATGGAGAAACAGGAGCCTTGCTACGCTGATGGGCGGGATGTAAATTGCCAACAGCCACTCTGGAGAAGTGTACGGTGTGTCCTGAAACATCTAAAAAACTCAGCTTAGAGAGCATAGGGCACTTCCACTCATGGGCGTATAAATTGGGAAAACTAAAAATCAGCAAGACACAGGCACCCTAAAGTTTAGGGCTGCTCTGTTGACAAGAACCTCCACTTCATTACACCTTAAATATCCCAGGAAAGGGAAAAATGGATAAAGAAGTTGTGCTCCTTATGTACAATGGAATATCACTCAGGCATGAAATCAACATCATAAGGCTAGTAGCAGCATGATGAGAAGATTTAGGTACGAGGATTCTAAGTGAAATAAGTCACACAGAAAAAGACACTTATCATAAGATATCACTTATAGAGGGAATGTAAAAACCGCTACACTTGAACTGAATTACAAAACAGAACAGCATCACACGTTTAGAAGACACACTATGGCTGCTTAACGGGAAAGGTGAGGTGGGGTGATGCATAAAACAAGGGTTTCAAATTAGCTCAGATACCGTTCCATAAACCCAATATGTAATAGACAAGACCTACGCCTTGCTCAGTGAACTGGACTCAACACCCCCTGTTCATCGCCCAAGAATATATCTGATTAGTAAGAATCTAAAAACCAATGTATTGATATCCCTCTGTAAGTGAGTCAAGTGGGTGTAAACTGGCATAAAAACAGCAGTGAAAAGCAGCTAAACCCCATTATAAAAATCAATTACATTTAAAAACCTGTGAAACAAAGACAGTGAAAGAGAGAGAAATTCATACAGAATTCGTTCAGGGGCTGGGATGCCACCTTTATTGACCATCTCTAGACCCACAGCTGATTGAGACATAAGGGTGGACACTCTTCGGGCTGAGAGGTTTGGTGAGGTTGGGTGAGCAAACGCAGACCCTTTAAAGTAATACTGCGTGGTACCCATCCCATGGGTCCAAAATCTCCAGGTTCAAGGGCATCTTCCTACATCGAAAACATGCATGAGAAACCCAGAAGATGGTACACCGTGTGATCGGGAAAGGTTTCTAAAACGCACCTCATTTCTCATCTCCTTGTGCTCGGGCTCGCCATTACAGCCGCTTTACTAGCAATCTCCCTCCTTGGAGAATGAGCACCTTTAACCTCCTGTTCCGTACAGGTTGCAAATTTGTCCTGAGGATGAACGGGAAGAGGGGGAACCAATGAGACACTAGGTCTAGGTGTGGGGACAGGCACAGGTCACTCTATTTTCCCATCAGGAAGAAGAATTAACCACAGGCTCAGCCTGCCGCCCGGAACCAGAATAGGGCCTGAAGCAATCCTGCGCTTTTGGGGCCAGCTCCCAAGAAAGCGAGTTGAAAAATGGAGCTCAGGGGCACTGCAATTCACAAACCTGCAGAGTTAGAAATGATAACTCTCGTCCACAAATATATTGAGGGAAGGCAACGAAGAGGATTTGAAAGCAAGGCAGAATTGCAGGAAACAGATTTCAGGAGGTAGATTCGAATCGCCTTTAAAGCACAGGAAAAGCGGCAAAACCTCGACCATGATGCCCTTGGCCAAAAAGGGCGTATGCGTTTTTTCCTGAATATATTCAGGAAAAAACTCACACGCCCTTTTTGGCCAACCAAGCAACCTGGAAAGGCAAATCAGCGCTACAAAGAAGTCTCGCTTCCCATCGGTCAAAAGGGCCATGCTGAATAAAGTGTCAAAACCAGAAATGCAGGACAGGCCATGGAGAAACGGGAGCCTTGCTACGCTGATGGGCGGGATGTAAATTGCCAACAGCCACTCTGGAGAAGTGTACGGTGTGTCCTGAAACATCTAAAAAACTCAGCTTAGAGAGCATAGGGCACTTCCACTCATGGGCGTATAAATTGGGAAAACTAAAAATCAGCAAGACACAGGCACCCCAAAGTTTAGGGCTGCTCTGTTGACAAGAACCTCCACTTCATTACACCTTAAATATCCCAGGAAAGAGAAAAATGGATAAAAAAGTTGTGCTCCTTATGTACAATGGAATATCACTCAGGCATGAAATCAACATCATAAGGCTAGTAGCAGCATGATGAGTGGATTTAGGTACGACGATTCTAAGTGAAATAAGTCACACAGAAAGACACTTATCGTAAGATATCACTTATAGAGGGAATGTAAAAACCGCTACACTTGAACTGAATTACAAAACTAAACAGCGTCACACGTTTAGAAAACACACTATGGCTGCTTAACGGGAAAGGTGAGGTGGGGTGATGCAGAAAACAAGGGTTTCAAATTAGCTCAGATACTGTTCCATAAACCCAATATGTAACAGACAAGACCTACTCCTTGCTCAGTGAACTGGATTCAACACCCCCTGTTCACCGCCCAAGAATATATCTGACTAGTAAGACTCTTAAAACCAATGTATTGATATCTCTCTGTAAGTGAGTCAAGTGGGTGTAAAGCGGCATAAACACAGCAGTGAAAAGCAGCTAAACCCCATTATAAAAATCAATTTCTTTTAAAAACCTGTGAAACAAAGACAGTGAAAGAGAGAGAAATTCATACAGAATTCGTTCAGGGGCTGGGATGCCACCTTTATTGACCATCTCTAGACCCACAGCTGATTGAGACATAAGGGTGGACACTCTTGGGGCTGAGAGGTTTGGTGAGGTTGGGTGAGCAAACGCAGACCCTTTAAAGTAATACTGCGTGGTACCCATCCCATGGGTCCAAAATCTCCAGGTTCAAGGGCATCTTCCTACATCGAAAACATGCATGAGAAAACCAGAAGATGGTACACCGTGTGATCGGGAAAGGTTTCTAAAACGTACCTCATTTCTCATCTCCTTGTGCTCGGGCTCGCCATTACAGCCGCTTTACTAGCAATCTCCCTCCTTGGAGAATGAGCACCTTTAACCTCCTGTTCCGTACAGGTTGCAAATTTGTCCTGAGGATGAACGGGAAGAGGGGGAACCAATGAGAGACTAGGTCTAGGTGTGGGGACAGGCACAGGTCACTCTATTTTCCCATCAGGAAGAAGAATTAACCACAGGCTCAGCCTGCCGCCCGGAACCACAATAGGGCCTGAAGCAATCCTGCGCTTTTGGGGCCAGCTCCCAAGAAAGCGAGTTGAAAAATGGAGCTCAGGGGCACTGCAATTCACAAACCTGCAGAGTTATAAACGATAACTCTCGTCCACAAATATATTGAGGGAAGGCAACGAAGAGGATTTGAAAGCAAGGCAGAATTGCAGGAAACAGATTTCAGGAGGTAGATTCGAATCGCCTTTAAAGCACAGGAAAAGCGGCAAAACCTCGACCATGATGCCCTTGGCCAAAAAGGGCGTATGCGTTTTTTCCTGAATATATTCAGGAAAAAACGCATACGCCCTTTTTGGCCAACCAAGCAACCTGGAAAGGCAAATCAGCTCTACAAAGAAGTCTCGCTTCCCATCGGTCAAAAGGGCCATGCTGAATAAAGTGTCAAAACCAGAAATGCAGGACAGGCCATGGAGAAACAGGAGCCTTGCTACGCTGATGGGCGGGATGTAAATTGCCAACAGCCACTCTGGAGAAGTGTACGGTGTGTCCTGAAACATCTAAAAAACTCAGCTTAGAGAGCATAGGGCACTTCCACTCATGGGCGTATAAATTGGGAAAACTAAAAATCAGCAAGACACAGGCACCCTAAAGTTTAGGGCTGCTCTGTTGACAAGAACCTCCACTTCATTACACCTTAAATATCCCAGGAAAGGGAAAAATGGATAAAGAAGTTGTGCTCCTTATGTACAATGGAATATCACTCAGGCATGAAATCAACATCATAAGGCTAGTAGCAGCATGATGAGAAGATTTAGGTACGAGGATTCTAAGTGAAATAAGTCACACAGAAAAAGGCACTTATCATAAGATATCACTTATAGAGGGAATGTAAAAACCGCTACACTTGAACTGAATTACAAAACTAAACAGCGTCACACGTTTAGAAAACACACTATGGCTGCTTAACGGGAAAGGTGAGGTGGGGTGATGCAGAAAACAAGGGTTTCAAATTAGCTCAGATACTGTTCCATAAACCCAATATGTAACAGACAAGACCTACTCCTTGCTCAGTGAACTGGATTCAACACCCCCTGTTCACCGCCCAAGAATATATCTGACTAGTAAGACTCTTAAAACCAATGTATTGATATCTCTCTGTAAGTGAGTCAAGTGGGTGTAAAGCGGCATAAACACAGCAGTGAAAAGCAGCTAAACCCCATTATAAAAATCAATTACTTTTAAAAACCCGTGAAACAAAGACAGTGAAAGAGAGAGAAATTCATACAGAATTCGTTCAGGGGCTGGGATGCCACCTTTATTGACAATCTCTAGACCCACAGCTGATTGAGACATAAGGGTGGACACTCTTGGGGCTGAGAGGTTTCGTGAGGTTGGGTGAGCAAACACAGACCCTTTAAAGTAGTACTTCGTGGTACCCATCCCATGGGTCCAAAATCTCCAGGTTCAAGGGCATCTTCCTACATCGAAAACATGCATGAGAAACCCAGAAGATGGTACACCGTGTGATCGGGAAAGGTTTCTAAAACGCACCTCATTTCTCATCTCCTTGTGCTCGGGCTCGCCATTCCAGCCGCTTTACTATCAATCTCCCTCCTTGGAGAATGAGCACCTTTAACCTCCTGTTCCGTACAGGTTGCAAATTTGTCCTGAGGATGAACGGGAAGAGGGGGAACCAATGAGAGACTAGGTCTAGGTGTGGGGACAGGCACAGGTCACTCTATTTTCCCATCAGGAAGAAGAATTAACCACAGGCTCAGCCTGCCGCCCGGAACCACAATAGGGCCTGAAGCAATCCTGCGCTTTTGGGGCCAGCTCCCAAGAAAGCGAGTTGAAAAATGGAGCTCAGGGGCACTGCAATTCACAAACCTGCAGAGTTATAAACGATAACTCTCGTCCACAAATATATTGAGGGAAGGCAACGAAGAGGATTTGAAAGCAAGGCAGAATTGCAGGAAACAGATTTCAGGAGGTAGATTCGAATCGCCTTTAAAGCACAGGAAAAGCGGCAAAACCTCGACCATGATGCCCTTGGCCAAAAAGGGCGTATGCGTTTTTTCCTGAATATATTCAGGAAAAAACGCATACGCCCTTTTTGGCCAACCAAGCAACCTGGAAAGGCAAATCAGCTCTACAAAGAAGTCTCGCTTCCCATCGGTCAAAAGGGCCATGCTGAATAAAGTGTCAAAACCAGAAATGCAGGACAGGCCATGGAGAAACAGGAGCCTTGCTACGCTGATGGGCGGGATGTAAATTGCCAACAGCCACTCTGGAGAAGTGTACGGTGTGTCCTGAAACATCTAAAAAACTCAGCTTAGAGAGCATAGGGCACTTCCACTCATGGGCGTATAAATTGGGAAAACTAAAAATCAGCAAGACACAGGCACCCTAAAGTTTAGGGCTGCTCTGTTGACAAGAACCTCCACTTCATTACACCTTAAATATCCCAGGAAAGGGAAAAATGGATAAAGAAGTTGTGCTCCTTATGTACAATGGAATATCACTCAGGCATGAAATCAACATCATAAGGCTAGTAGCAGCATGATGAGAAGATTTAGGTACGAGGATTCTAAGTGAAATAAGTCACACAGAAAAAGGCACTTATCATAAGATATCACTTATAGAGGGAATGTAAAAACCGCTACACTTGAACTGAATTACAAAACTAAACAGCGTCACACGTTTAGAAAACACACTATGGCTGCTTAACGGGAAAGGTGAGGTGGGGTGATGCAGAAAACAAGGGTTTCAAATTAGCTCAGATACTGTTCCATAAACCCAATATGTAACAGACAAGACCTACTCCTTGCTCAGTGAACTGGATTCAACACCCCCTGTTCACCGCCCAAGAATATATCTGACTAGTAAGACTCTTAAAACCAATGTATTGATATCTCTCTGTAAGTGAGTCAAGTGGGTGTAAAGCGGCATAAACACAGCAGTGAAAAGCAGCTAAACCCCATTATAAAAATCAATTACTTTTAAAAACCCGTGAAACAAAGACAGTGAAAGAGAGAGAAATTCATACAGAATTCGTTCAGGGGCTGGGATGCCACCTTTATTGACAATCTCTAGACCCACAGCTGATTGAGACATAAGGGTGGACACTCTTCGAGCTGAGAGGTTTCGTGAGGTTGGGTGAGCAAACACAGACCCTTTAAAGTAGTACTTCGTGGTACCCATCCCATGGGTCCAAAATCTCCAGGTTCAAGGGCATCTTCCTACATCGAAAACATGCATGAGAAACCCAGAAGATGGTACACCGTGTGATCGGGAAAGGTTTCTAAAACGCACCTCATTTCTCATCTCCTTGTGCTCGGGCTCGCCATTCCAGCCGCTTTACTAGCAATCTCCCTCCTTGGAGAATGAGCACCTTTAACCTCCTGTTCCGTACAGGTTGCAAATTTGTCCTGAGGATGAACGGGAAGAGGGGGAACCAATGAGAGACTAGGTCTAGGTGTGGGGACAGGCACAGGTCACTCTATTTTCCCATCAGGAAGAAGAATTAACCACAGGCTCAGCCTGCCGCCCGGAACCACAATAGGGCCTGAAGCAATCCTGCGCTTTTGCGGCCAGCTCCCAAGAAAGCGAGTTGAAAAATGGAGCTCAGGGGCACTGCAATTCACAAACCTGCAGAGTTAGAAATGATAACTCTCGTCCACAAATATATTGAGGGAAGGCAACGAAGAGGATTTGAAAGCAAGGCAGAATTGCAGGAAACAGATTTCAGGAGGTAGATTCGAATCGCCTTTAAAGCACAGGAAAAGCGGCAAAACCTCGACCATGATGCCCTTGGCCAAAAAGGGCGTATGCGTTTTTTCCTGAATATATTCAGGAAAAAACGCATACGCCCTTTTTGGCCAACCAAGCAACCTGGAAAGGCAAATCAGCGCTACAAAGAAGTCTCGCTTCCCATCGGTCAAAAGGGCCATGCTGAATAAAGTGTCAAAACCAGAAATGCAGGACAGGCCATGGAGAAACGGGAGCCTTGCTACGCTGATGGGCGGGATGTAAATTGCCAACAGCCACTCTGGAGAAGTGTACGGTGTGTCCTGAAACATCTAAAAAACTCAGCTTAGAGAGCATAGGGCACTTCCACTCATGGGCGTATAAATTGGGAAAACTAAAAATCAGCAAGACACAGGCACCCCAAAGTTTAGGGCTGCTCTGTTGACAAGAACCTCCACTTCATTACACCTTAAATATCCCAGGAAAGAGAAAAATGGATAAAGAAGTTGTACTCCTTATGCACAATGGAATATCACTCAGGCATGAAATCAACGTCATAAGGCTAGTAGCAGCATGATGAGTGGATTTAGGTACGACGATTCTAAGTGAAATAAGTCACACAGAAAGACACTTATCGTAAGATATCACTTATAGAGGGAATGTAAAAACCGCTACACTTGAACTGAATTACAAAACAGAACAGAGTCCCACGTTTAGAAAACACACTATGGCTGCTTAACGGGAATGGTGAGGTGGGGTGACGCATAACACAAGGGTTTCAAATTAGCTCAGATAGCTTTCCATAAACCCAATATGTAATAGACAAGACCTACTCCTTGCTCAGTGAACTGGACGCAAAAACACCCTATTCACCGCCCAAGAATATATCTGACTAGGAAGAATCTTCAAAGCTATGTATTGATATCTCTCTGTAAGTGAGTCACGTGGGTGTAAAGCACCATAAAAACAGCAGTGAAAAGCAGCTAAACCCCATTATAAAAATCAATTACTTTTAAAAACCCGTGAAACAAAGACAGTGAAAGAGAGAGAAATTCTTACAAAATTCGTTCAGGGGCTGTGATGCCACCTAGATTGACCATATCTAGACCCACAGCTCATTGAGACATAAGGGTGGACACTCTTGGGGCTGAGAGGTTTGGTGAGGTTGGGTGAGCAAACGCAGACCCTTTAAAGTAATACTGCGTGGTACCCATCCCATAGGTCCCAAATCTCCAGCTTCAAGGGCATCTTCCTACATCGAAAACATGCATGAGAAACCCAGAAGATGGTACACCATGTGATCGGGAAAGATTTCTAAAACGCACCTCATTTCTCATCTCCTTGTGCTCGGGTTCGCCATTCCAGCCGCTTTACTAGCAATCTCCCTCCTTGGAGAATGAGCCCTTTTAACCTCCTGTTCCGAACAGGTTGCAATTTGTCCTGAGGATGAACGGGAAGAGGGGGAACCAATGAGAGACTAGGTCTAGGTGTGGGGACAGGCACAGGTCACTCTATTTTCCCATCAGGAAGAAGAATTAACCACAGGCTCAGCCTGCCGCCCGGAACCACAATAGGGCCTGAAGCAATCCTGCGCTTTTGGGGCCAGCTCCCAAGAAAGCGAGTTGAAAAATGGAGCTCAGGGGCACTGCAATTCACAAACCTGCAGAGTTAGAAATGATAACTCTCGTCCACAAATATATTGAGGGAAGGCAACGAAGAGGATTTGAAAGCAAGGCAGAATTGCAGGAAACAGATTTCAGGAGGTAGATTCGAATCGCCTTTAAAGCACAGGAAAAGCGGCAAAACCTCGACCATGATGCCCTTGGCCAAAAAGGGCGTATGCGTTTTTTCCTGAATATATTCAGGAAAAAACGCATACGCCCTTTTTGGCCAACCAAGCAACCTGGAAAGGCAAATCAGCGCTACAAAGAAGTCTCGCTTCCCATCGGTCAAAAGGGCCATGCTGAATAAAGTGTCAAAACCAGAAATGCAGGACAGGCCATGGAGAAACGGGAGCCTTGCTACGCTGATGGGCGGGATGTAAATTGCCAACAGCCACTCTTGAGAAGTGTACGGTGTGTCCTGAAACATCTAAAAAACTCAGCTTAGAGAGCGTAGGGCACTTCCACTCATGGGCGTATAAATTGGGAAACCTAAAAATCAGCAAGACACAGGCACCGCAAAGTTTAGGGCTGCTCTGTTGACAAGAACCTCCACTTCGTTACACCTTAAATATCCCAGGAAAGAGAAAAATGGATAAAGAAGTTGTGGTCCATATATATAATGGCATATCACTCAGCAATGAAATCAACATCATAAGGCTAGTAGCAGCATGATGAGAAGACTTAGGTACGACGATTCTAAGTGAAATAAGTCACACAGAAAAAGGCACTTATCATAAGATATCACTTATAGAGGGAATGTAAAAACCGCTACACTTGAACTGAATTACAAAACAGAACAGCGTCACACGTTTAGAAAACACACTATGGCTGCTTAACGGGAAAGGTGAGGTGGGGTGATACATAAAACAAGGGTATCAAATTAGCTCAGATACTGTTCAATAAACCCAATATGTAACAGACAAGACCTACTCCTTGCTCAGTGAACTGGATTCAACACCCCCTGTTCACCGCCCAATAATATATCTGACTAGTAAGACTCTTAAAACCAATGTATTGATATCTCTCTGTAAGTGAGTCAAGTGGGTGTAAAGCGGCATAAACACAGCAGTGAAAAGCAGCTAAACCCCATTATAAAAATCAATTACTTTTAAAAACCCGTGAAACAAAGACAGGGAAAGAGAGAGAAATTCATACAGAATTCGTTCAGGGGCTGGGATGCCACCTTTATTGACAATCTCTAGACCCACAGCTGATTGAGACATAAGGGTGGACACTCTTCGGGCTGAGAGGTTTGGTGAGGTTGGGTGAGCAAACACAGACCCTTTAAAGTAGTACTTCGTGGTACCCATCCCATGGGTCCAAAATCTCCAGGTTCAAGGGCATCTTCCTACATCGAAAACATGCATGAGAAACCCAGAAGATGGTACACCGTGTGATCGGGAAAGGTTTCTAAAACGCACCTCATTTCTCATCTCCTTGTGCTCGGGCTCGCCATTCCAGCCGCTTTACTAGCAATCTCCCTCCTTGGAGAATGAGCACCTTTAACCTCCTGTTCCGTACAGGTTGCAAATTTGTCCTGAGGATGAACGGGAAGAGGGGGAACCAATGAGAGACTAGGTCTAGGTGTGGGGACAGGCACAGGTCACTCTATTTTCCCATCAGGAAGAAGAATTAACCACAGGCTCAGCCTGCCGCCCGGAACCACAATAGGGCCTGAAGCAATCCTGCATTTTTGGGGCCAGCTCCCAAGAAAGCGAGTTGAAAAATGGAGCTCAGGGGCACTGCAATTCACAAACCTGCAGAGTTAGAAATGATAACTCTCGTCCACAAATATATTGAGGGAAGGCAACGAAGAGGATTTGAAAGCAAGGCAGAATTGCAGGAAACAGATTTCAGGAGGTAGATTCGAATCGCCTTTAAAGCACAGGAAAAGCGGCAAAACCTCGACCATGATGCCCTTGGCCAAAAAGGGCGTATGCGTTTTTTCCTGAATATATTCAGGAAAAAACGCATACGCCCTTTTTGTCCAACCAAGCAACCTGGAAAGGCAAATCAGCGCTACAAAGAAGTCTCACTTCCCATCGGTCAAAAGGGCCATGCTGAATAAAGTGTCAAAACCAGAAATGCAGGACAGGCCATGGAGAAACGGGAGCCTTGCTACGCTGATGGGCGGGATGTAAATTGCCAACAGCCACTCTGGAGAAGTGTACGGTGTGTCCTGAAACATCTAAAAATCTCAGCTTAGAGAGCATAGGGCACTTCCACTCATGGGCGTATAAATTGGGAAAACTAAAAATCAGCAAGACACAGGCACCCCAAAGTTTAGGGCTGCTCTGTTGACAAGAACCTCCACTTCAGTACACCTTAAATATCCCAGGAAAGAGAAAAATGGATAAAGAAGTTGTACTCCTTATGCACAATGGAATATCACTCAGGCATGAAATCAACGTCATAAGGCTAGTAGCAGCATGATGAGTGGATTTAGGTACGACGATTCTAAGTGAAATAAGTCACACAGAAAGACACTTATCGTAAGATGTCACTTATAGAGGGAATGTAAAAACCGCTACACTTGAACTGAATTACAAAACAGAACAGAGTCCCACGTTTAGAAAACACACTATGGCTGCTTAACGGGAACGGTGAGGTGGGGTGACGCATAACACAAGGGTTTCAAATTAGCTCAGATAGCTTTCCATAAACCCAATATGTAATAGACAAGACCTACTCCTTGCTCAGTGAACTGGACGCAAAAACACCCTATTCACCGCCCAAGAATATATCTGACTAGGAAGAATCTTCAAAGCTATGTATTGATATCTCTCTGTAAGTGAGTCACGTGGGTGTAAAGCACCATAAAAACAGCAGTGAAAAGCAGCTAAACCCCATTATAAAAATCAATTACTTTTAAAAACCCGTGAAACAAAGACAGTGAAAGAGAGAGAAATTCTTACAAAATTCGTTCAGGGGCTGTGATGCCACCTGGATTGACCATATCTAGACCCACAGCTGATTGAGACATAAGGGTGGACACTCTTGGGGCTGAGAGGTTTGGTGAGGTTGGGTGAGCAAACGCAGACCCTTTAAAGTAATACTGCGTGGTACCCATCCCATAGGTCCCAAATCTCCAGCTTCAAGGGCATCTTCCTACATCAAAAACATGCATGAGAAACCCAGAAGATGGTACACCATGTGATCGGGAAAGATTTCTAAAACGCACCTCATTTCTCATCTCCTTGTGCTCGGGTTCGCCATTCCAGCCGCTTTACTAGCAATCTCCCTCCTTGGAGAATGAGCCCTTTTAACCTCCTGTTCCGAACAGGTTGCAATTTGTCCTGAGGATGAACGGGAAGAGGGGGAACCAATGAGAGACTAGGTCTAGGTGTGGGGACAGGCACAGGTCACTCTATTTTCCCATCAGGAAGAAGAATTAACCACAGGCTCAGCCTGCCGCCCGGAACCACAATAGGGCCTGAAGCAATCCTGCGCTTTTGGGGCCAGCTCCCAAGAAAGCGAGTTGAAAAATGGAGCTCAGGGGCACTGCAATTCACAAACCTGCAGAGTTAGAAATGATAACTCTCGTCCACAAATATATTGAGGGAAGGCAACGAAGAGGATTTGAAAGCAAGGCAGAATTGCAGGAAACAGATTTCAGGAGGTAGATTCGAATCGCCTTTAAAGCACAGGAAAAGCGGCAAAACCTCGACCATGATGCCCTTGGCCAAAAAGGGCGTATGCGTTTTTTCCTGAATATATTCAGGAAAAAACGCATACGCCCTTTTTGGCCAACCAAGCAACCTGGAAAGGCAAATCAGCGCTACAAAGAAGTCTCGCTTCCCATCGGTCAAAAGGGCCATGCTGAATAAAGTGTCAAAACCAGAAATGCAGGACAGGCCATGGAGAAACGGGAGCCTTGCTACGCTGATGGGCGGGATGTAAATTGCCAACAGCCACTCTGGAGAAGTGTACGGTGTGTCCTGAAACATCTAAAAAACTCAGCTTAGAGAGCATAGGGCACTTCCACTCATGGGCGTATAAATTGGGAAACCTAAAAATCAGCAAGACACAGGCACCGCAAAGTTTAGGGCTGCTCTGTTGACAAGAACCTCCACTTCGTTACACCTTAAATATCCCAGGAAAGAGAAAAATGGATAAAGAAGTTGTGGTCCATATGTATAATGGCATATCACTCAGTAATGAAATCAACATCATAAGGCTAGTAGCAGCATGATGAGAAGACTTAGGTACGACGATTCTAAGTGAAATAAGTCACACAGAAAAAGGCACTTATCATAAGATATCACTTATAGAGGGAATGTAAAAACTGCTACACTTGAACTGAATTACAAAACAGAACAGCGTCACACGTTTAGAAAACACACTATGGCTGCTTAACGGGAAAGGTGAGGTGGGGTGATACATAAAACAAGGGTATCAAATTAGCTCAGATACTGTTCCATAAACCCAATATGTAACAGACAAGACCTACTCCTTGCTCAGTGAACTGTATTCAACACCCCCTGTTCACCGCCCAAGAATATATCTGACTAGTAAGACTCATAAAACCAATGTATTGATATCTCTCTGTAAGTGAGCCAAGTGGGTGTAAAGCACCATAAAAACAGCAGTGAAAAGCAGCTAAACCCCATTATAAAAATCAATTACTTTTAAAAACCCGCGAAACAAAGACAGGGAAAGAGAGAGAAATTCATACAGAATTCGTTCAGGGGCTGGGATGCCACCTTTATTGACCATCTCTAGACCCACAGCTGATTGAGACATAAGGGTGGACACTCTTCGGGCTGAGAGGTTTGGTGAGGTTGGGTGAGCAAACGCAGACCCTTTAAAGTAATACTGCGTGGTACCCATCCCATGGGTCCAAAATCTCCAGGTGCAAGGGCATCTTCATACATCGAAAACATGCATGAGAAAACCAGAAGATGGTACACCGTGTGATCGGGAAAGGTTTCTAAAACGCACCTCATTTCTCATCTCCTTGTGCTCGGGTTGGCCATTACAGCCGCTTTACTAGCAATCTCCCTCCTTGGAGAATCAGCCCCTTTAACCTTCTGTTCTGTACAGGTTGCAATTTGTCCTGAGGATAAACGGGAAGAGGGGGAACCAATGAGAGACTAGCTCTAGGTGTTGGGCCAGCCACAGGTCACTCTATTTTCCCATCAGGAAGAAGGATTAACCACAGGCTCAGCCTGCCGCCCGGAAGCAGAACAGGGCCTGAAGCAATCCTGTGCTTTTGCGGCCAGCTCCCAAAAAAGCAAGTTGAAAAATCGAGCTCAGGGGCACTGCAATTCACAAACCTGTAGAGTTATAAATGATAACTCTCGTCCACAAATATATTGAGGGAAGGCAACGAAGAGGATTTGAAAGCAAGGCAGAATTGCAGGAAACAGATTTCAGGAGGTAGAGTCGAATCGCCTTTAAAGCACAGGAAAAGCGGCAAAACCTCGACAAGGATGCCCTTGGCCAAAAAGGGCGTATGCGTTTATTCCTGAATATATTCAGGAAAAAACGCATACGCCCTTTTTGGCCAACCAAGCAACCTGGAAAGGCAAATCAGCGCTACAAAGAAGTCTCGCTTCCCATCGGTCAAAAGGGCCATGCTGAATAAAGTGTCAAAACCAGAAATGCAGGACAGGCCATGGAGAAACAGGAGCCTTGCTACGCTGATGGGCGGGATGTAAATTGCCAACAGCCACTCTGGAGAAGTGTACGGTGTGTCCTGAAACATCTAAAAAACTCAGCTTAGAGAGCATAGGGCACTTCCACTCATGGGCGTATAAATTGGGAAAACTAAAAATCAGCAAGACACAGGCACCCCAAAGTTTAGGGCTGCTCTGTTGACAAGAACCTCCACTTCGTTACACCTTAAATATCCCAGGAAAGAGAAAAATGGATAAAGAAGTTGTAGTCCTTATGCACAATGGAATATCACTCAGGCATGAAATCAACGTCATAAGGCTAGTAGCAGCATGATGAGTGGATTTAGGTACGACGATTCTAAGTGAAATAAGTCACACAGAAAGACACTTATCGTAAGATATCACTTATAGAGGGAATGTAAAAACCGCTACACTTGAACTGAATTACAAAACAGAACAGAGTCCCACGTTTAGAAAACACACTATGGCTGCTTAACGGGAACAGTGAGGTGGGGTGACGCATAAAACAAGGGTTTCAAATTAGCTCAGATAGCTTTCCATAAACCCAATATGTAATAGACAAGACCTACTCCTTGCTCAGTGAACTGGACGCAAAAACACCCTATACACCGCCCAAGAATATATCTGACTAGGAAGAATCTTCAAAGCTATGTATTGATATCTCTCTGTAAGTGAGTCACGTGGGTGTAAAGCACCATAAAAACAGCAGTGAAAAGCAGCTAAACCCCATTATAAAAATCAATTACTTTTAAAAACCCGTGAAACAAAGACAGTGAAAGAGAGAGAAATCCTTGCAAAATTCGTTCAGGGGCTGTGATGCCACCTGGATTGACCATATCTAGACCCACAGCTCATTGAGACATAAGGGTGGACACTCTTGGGGCTGAGAGTTTCGGTGAGGTTGGGTGAGCAAACGCAGACCCTTTAAAGTAATACTGCGTGGTACCCATCCCATAGGTCCCAAATCTCCAGCTTCAAGGGCATCTTCCTACATCGAAAACATGCATGAGAAACCCAGAAGATGGTACACCATGTGATCGGGAAAGATTTCTAAAACGCACCTCATTTCTCATCTCCTTGTGCTCGGGTTCGCCATTCCAGCCGCTTTACTAGCAATCTCCCTCCTTGGAGAATGAGCCCTTTTAACCTCCTGTTCCGAACAGGTTGCAATTTGTCCTGAGGATGAACGGGAAGAGGGGGAACCAATGAGAGACTAGGTCTAGGTGTGGGGACAGGCACAGGTCACTCTATTTTCCCATCAGGAAGAAGAATTAACCACAGGCTCAGCCTGCCGCCCGGAACCACAATAGGGCCTGAAGCAATCCTGCGCTTTTGGGGCCAGCTCCCAAGAAAGCGAGTTGAAAAATGGAGCTCAGGGGCACTGCAATTCACAAACCTGCAGAGTTAGAAATGATAACTCTCGTCCACAAATATATTGAGGGAAGGCAACGAAGAGGATTTGAAAGCAAGGCAGAATTGCAGGAAACAGATTTCAGGAGGTAGATTCGAATCGCCTTTAAAGCACAGGAAAAGCGGCAAAACCTCGACCATGATGCCCTTGGCCAAAAAGGGCGTATGCGTTTTTTCCTGAATATATTCAGGAAAAAACGCATACGCCCTTTTTGGCCAACCAAGCAACCTGGAAAGGCAAATCAGCGCTACAAAGAAGTCTCGCTTCCCATCGGTCAAAAGGGCCATGCTGAATAAAGTGTCAAAACCAGAAATGCAGGACAGGCCATGGAGAAACGGGAGCCTTGCTACGCTGATGGGCGGGATGTAAATTGCCAACAGCCACTCTGGAGAAGTGTACGGTGTGTCCTGAAACATCTAAAAAACTCAGCTTAGAGAGCATAGGGCACTTCCACTCATGGGCGTATAAATTGGGAAACCTAAAAATCAGCAAGACACAGGCACCGCAAAGTTTAGGGCTGCTCTGTTGACAAGAACCTCCACTTCGTTACACCTTAAATATCCCAGGAAAGAGAAAAATGGATAAAGAAGTTGTGGTCCATATGTATAATGGCATATCACTCAGCAATGAAATCAACATCATAAGGCTAGTAGCAGCATGATGAGAAGACTTAGGTACGACGATTCTAAGTGAAATAAGTCACACAGAAAAAGGCACTTATCATAAGATATCACTTATAGAGGGAATGTAAAAACCGCTACACTTGAACTGAATTACAAAACAGAACAGCGTCACACGTTTAGAAAACACACTATGGCTGCTTAACGGGAAAGGTGAGGTGGGGTGATACATAAAACAAGGGTATCAAATTAGCTCAGATACTGTTCAATAAACCCAATATGTAACAGACAAGACCTACTCCTTGCTCAGTGAACTGGATTCAACACCCCCTGTTCACCGCCCAAGAATATATCTGACTAGTAAGACTCTTAAAACCAATGTATTGATATCTCTCTGTAAGTGAGTCAAGTGGGTGTAAAGCGGCATAAACACAGCAGTGAAAAGCAGCTAAACCCCATTATAAAAATCAATTACTTTTAAAAACCCGTGAAACAAAGACAGTGAAAGAGAGAGAAATTCATACAGAATTCGTTCAGGGGCTGGGATGCCACCTTTATTGACCATCTCTAGACCCACAGCTGATTGAGACATAAGGGTGGACACTCTTCGGGCTGAGAGGTTTGGTGAGGTTGGGTGAGCAAACGCAGACCCTTTAAAGTAATACTGCGTGGTACCCATCCCATGGGTCCAAAATCTCCAGGTTCAAGGGCATCTTCCTACATCGAAAACATGCATGAGAAACCCAGAAGATGGTACACCGTGTGATCGGGAAAGGTTTCTAAAACGCACCTCATTTCTCATCTCCTTGTGCTCGGGCTGGCCATTACAGCCGCTTTACTAGCAATCTCCCTCCTTGGAGAATGAGCACCTTTAACCTCCTGTTCCGTACAGGTTGCAAATTTGTCCTGAGGATGAACGGGAAGAGGGGGAACCAATGAGAGACTAGGTCTAGGTGTGGGGACAGGCACAGGTCACTCTATTTTCCCATCAGGAAGAAGAATTAACCACAGGCTCAGCCTGCCGCCCGGAACCACAATAGGGCCTGAAGCAATCCTGCGCTTTTGGGGCCAGCTCCCAAGAAAGCGAGTTGAAAAATGGAGCTCAGGGGCACTGCAATTCACAAACCTGCAGAGTTATAAACGATAACTCTCGTCCACAAATATATTGAGGGAAGGCAACGAAGAGGATTTGAAAGCAAGGCAGAATTGCAGGAAACAGATTTCAGGAGGTAGATTCGAATCGCCTTTAAAGCACAGGAAAAGCGGCAAAACCTCGACCATGATGCCCATGGCCAAAAAGGGCGTATGCGTTTATTCCTGAATATATTCAGGAAAAAACGCATACGCCCTTTTTGGCCAACCAAGCAACCTGGAAAGGCAAATCAGCGCTACAAAGAAGTCTCGCTTCCCATCGGTCAAAAGGGCCATGCTGAATAAAGTGTCAAAACCAGAAATGCAGGACAGGCCATGGAGAAACAGGAGCCTTGCTACGCTGATGGGCGGGATGTAAATTGCCAACAGCCACTCTGGAGAAGTGTACGGTGTGTCCTGAAACATCTAAAAAACTCAGCTTAGAGAGCATAGGGCACTTCCACTCATGGGCGTATAAATTGGGAAAACTAAAAATCAGCAAGACACAGGCACCCTAAAGTTTAGGGCTGCTCTGTTGACAAGAACCTCCACTTCATTACACCTTAAATATCCCAGGAAAGGGAAAAATGGATAAAGAAGTTGTGCTCCTTATGTACAATGGAATATCACTCAGGCATGAAATCAACATCATAAGGCTAGTAGCAGCATGATGAGAAGATTTAGGTACGAGGATTCTAAGTGAAATAAGTCACACAGAAAAAGGCACTTATCATAAGATATCACTTATAGAGGGAATGTAAAAACCGCTACACTTGAACTGAATTACAAAACTAAACAGCGTCACACGTTTAGAAAACACACTATGGCTGCTTAACGGGAAAGGTGAGGTGGGGTGATGTAGAAAACAAGGGTTTCAAATTAGCTCAGATACTGTTCCATAAACCCAATATGTAACAGACAAGACCTACTCCTTGCTCAGTGAACTGGATTCAACACCCCCTGTTCACCGCCCAAGAATATATCTGACTAGTAAGACTCTTAAAACCAATGTATTGATATCTCTCTGTAAGTGAGTCAAGTGGGTGTAAAGCGGCATAAACACAGCAGTGAAAAGCAGCTAAACCCCATTATAAAAATCAATTACTTTTAAAAACCCGTGAAACAAAGACAGTGAAAGAGAGAGAAATTCATACAGAATTCGTTCAGGGGCTGTGATGCCACCTTTATTGACCATATCTAGATCCACAGCTCATTGAGACATAAGGGTGGACACTCTTGGGGCTGAGAGTTTCGGTGAGGTTGGGTGAGCAAACGCAGACCCTTTAAAGTAATACTGCGTGGTACCCATCCCATAGGTCCCAAATCTCCAGCTTCAAGGGCATCTTCCTACATCGAAAACATGCATGAGAAACCCAGAAGATGGTACACCATGTGATCGGGAAAGATTTCTAAAACGCACCTCATTTCTCATCTCCTTGTGCTCGGGTTCGCCATTCCAGCCACTTTACTAGCAATCTCCCTCCTTGGAGAATGAGCCCTTTTAACCTCCTGTTCCGAACAGGTTGCAATTTGTCCTGAGGATGAACGGGAAGAGGGGGAACCAATGAGAGACTAGGTCTAGGTGTGGGGACAGGCACAGGTCACTCTATTTTCCCATCAGGAAGAAGAATTAACCACAGGCTCAGCCTGCCGCCCGGAACCACAATAGGGCCTGAAGCAATCCTGCGCTTTTGGGGCCAGCTCCCAAGAAAGCGAGTTGAAAAATGGAGCTCAGGGGCACTGCAATTCACAAACCTGCAGAGTTAGAAATGATAACTCTCGTCCACAAATATATTGAGGGAAGGCAACGAAGAGGATTTGAAAGCAAGGCAGAATTGCAGGAAACAGATTTCAGGAGGTAGATTCGAATCGCCTTTAAAGCACAGGAAAAGCGGCAAAACCTCGACCATGATGCCCTTGGCCAAAAAGGGCGTATGCGTTTTTTCCTGAATATATTCAGGAAAAAACGCATACGCCCTTTTTGGCCAACCAAGCAACCTGGAAAGGCAAATCAGCGCTACAAAGAAGTCTCGCTTCCCATCGGTCAAAAGGGCCATGCTGAATAAAGTGTCAAAACCAGAAATGCAGGACAGGCCATGGAGAAACGGGAGCCTTGCTACGCTGATGGGCGGGATGTAAATTGCCAACAGCCACTCTGGAGAAGTGTACGGTGTGTCCTGAAACATCTAAAAAACTCAGCTTAGAGAGCATAGGGCACTTCCACTCATGGGCGTATAAATTGGGAAACCTAAAAATCAGCAAGACACAGGCACCGCAAAGTTTAGGGCTGCTCTGTTGACAAGAACCTCCACTTCGTTACACCTTAAATATCCCAGGAAAGAGAAAAATGGATAAAGAAGTTGTGGTCCATATGTATAATGGCATATCACTCAGCAATGAAATCAACATCATAAGGCTAGTAGCAGCATGATGAGAAGACTTAGGTACGACGATTCTAAGTGAAATAAGTCACACAGAAAAAGGCACTTATCATAAGATATCACTTATAGAGGGAATGTAAAAACCGCTACACTTGAACTGAATTACAAAACAGAACAGCGTCACACGTTTAGAAAACACACTATGGCTGCTTAACGGGAAAGGTGAGGTGGGGTGATACATAAAACAAGGGTATCAAATTAGCTCAGATACTGTTCAATAAACCCAATATGTAACAGACAAGACCTACTCCTTGCTCAGTGAACTGGATTCAACACCCCCTGTTCACCGCCCAAGAATATATCTGACTAGTAAGACTCTTAAAACCAATGTATTGATATCTCTCTGTAAGTGAGTCAAGTGGGTGTAAAGCGGCATAAACACAGCAGTGAAAAGAAGCTAAACCCCATTATAAAAATCAATTACTTTTAAAAACCCGTGAAACAAAGACAGTGAAAGAGAGAGAAATTCATACAGAATTCGTTCAGGGGCTGGGATGCCACCTTTATTGACCATCTCTAGACCCACAGCTGATTGAGACATAAGGGTGGACACTCTTCGGGCTGAGAGGTTTGGTGAGGTTGGGTGAGCAAACGCAGACCCTTTAAAGTAATACTGCGTGGTACCCATCCCATGGGTCCAAAATCTCCAGGTTCAAGGGCATCTTCCTACATCGAAAACATGCATGAGAAACCCAGAAGATGGTACACCGTGTGATCGGGAAAGGTTTCTAAAACGCACCTCATTTCTCATCTCCTTGTGCTCGGGCTGGCCATTACAGCCGCTTTACTAGCAATCTCCCTCCTTGGAGAATGAGCACCTTTAACCTCCTGTTCCGTACAGGTTGCAAATTTGTCCTGAGGATGAACGGGAAGAGGGGGAACCAATGAGAGACTAGGTCTAGGTGTGGGGACAGGCACAGGTCACTCTATTTTCCCATCAGGAAGAAGAATTAACCACAGGCTCAGCCTGCCGCCCGGAACCACAATAGGGCCTGAAGCAATCCTGCGCTTTTGGGGCCAGCTCCCAAGAAAGCGAGTTGAAAAATGGAGCTCAGGGGCACTGCAATTCACAAACCTGCAGAGTTATAAACGATAACTCTCGTCCACAAATATATTGAGGGAAGGCAACGAAGAGGATTTGAAAGCAAGGCAGAATTGCAGGAAACAGATTTCAGGAGGTAGATTCGAATCGCCTTTAAAGCACAGGAAAAGCGGCAAAACCTCGACCATGATGCCCATGGCCAAAAAGGGCGTATGCGTTTATTCCTGAATATATTCAGGAAAAAACGCATACGCCCTTTTTGGCCAACCAAGCAACCTGGAAAGGCAAATCAGCGCTACAAAGAAGTCTCGCTTCCCATCGGTCAAAAGGGCCATGCTGAATAAAGTGTCAAAACCAGAAATGCAGGACAGGCCATGGAGAAACAGGAGCCTTGCTACGCTGATGGGCGGGATGTAAATTGCCAACAGCCACTCTGGAGAAGTGTACGGTGTGTCCTGAAACATCTAAAAAACTCAGCTTAGAGAGCATAGGGCACTTCCACTCATGGGCGTATAAATTGGGAAAACTAAAAATCAGCAAGACACAGGCACCCTAAAGTTTAGGGCTGCTCTGTTGACAAGAACCTCCACTTCATTACACCTTAAATATCCCAGGAAAGGGAAAAATGGATAAAGAAGTTGTGCTCCTTATGTACAATGGAATATCACTCAGGCATGAAATCAACATCATAAGGCTAGTAGCAGCATGATGAGAAGATTTAGGTACGAGGATTCTAAGTGAAATAAGTCACACAGAAAAAGGCACTTATCATAAGATATCACTTATAGAGGGAATGTAAAAACCGCTACACTTGAACTGAATTACAAAACTAAACAGCGTCACACGTTTAGAAAACACACTATGGCTGCTTAACGGGAAAGGTGAGGTGGGGTGATGTAGAAAACAAGGGTTTCAAATTAGCTCAGATACTGTTCCATAAACCCAATATGTAACAGACAAGACCTACTCCTTGCTCAGTGAACTGGATTCAACACCCCCTGTTCACCGCCCAAGAATATATCTGACTAGTAAGACTCTTAAAACCAATGTATTGATATCTCTCTGTAAGTGAGTCAAGTGGGTGTAAAGCGGCATAAACACAGCAGTGAAAAGCAGCTAAACCCCATTATAAAAATCAATTACTTTTAAAAACCCGTGAAACAAAGACAGTGAAAGAGAGAGAAATTCATACAGAATTCGTTCAGGGGCTGTGATGCCACCTTTATTGACCATATCTAGATCCACAGCTCATTGAGACATAAGGGTGGACACTCTTGGGGCTGAGAGTTTCGGTGAGGTTGGGTGAGCAAACGCAGACCCTTTAAAGTAATACTGCGTGGTACCCATCCCATAGGTCCCAAATCTCCAGCTTCAAGGGCATCTTCCTACATCGAAAACATGCATGAGAAACCCAGAAGATGGTACACCATGTGATCGGGAAAGATTTCTAAAACGCACCTCATTTCTCATCTCCTTGTGCTCGGGTTCGCCATTCCAGCCACTTTACTAGCAATCTCCCTCCTTGGAGAATGAGCCCTTTTAACCTCCTGTTCCGAACAGGTTGCAATTTGTCCTGAGGATGAACGGGAAGAGGGGGAACCAATGAGAGACTAGGTCTAGGTGTGGGGACAGGCACAGGTCACTCTATTTTCCCATCAGGAAGAAGAATTAACCACAGGCTCAGCCTGCCGCCCGGAACCACAATAGGGCCTGAAGCAATCCTGCGCTTTTGGGGCCAGCTCCCAAGAAAGCGAGTTGAAAAATGGAGCTCAGGGGCACTGCAATTCACAAACCTGCAGAGTTAGAAATGATAACTCTCGTCCACAAATATATTGAGGGAAGGCAACGAAGAGGATTTGAAAGCAAGGCAGAATTGCAGGAAACAGATTTCAGGAGGTAGATTCGAATCGCCTTTAAAGCACAGGAAAAGCGGCAAAACCTCGACCATGATGCCCTTGGCCAAAAAGGGCGTATGCGTTTTTTCCTGAATATATTCAGGAAAAAACGCATACGCCCTTTTTGGCCAACCAAGCAACCTGGAAAGGCAAATCAGCGCTACAAAGAAGTCTCGCTTCCCATCGGTCAAAAGGGCCATGCTGAATAAAGTGTCAAAACCAGAAATGCAGGACAGGCCATGGAGAAACGGGAGCCTTGCTACGCTGATGGGCGGGATGTAAATTGCCAACAGCCACTCTGGAGAAGTGTACGGTGTGTCCTGAAACATCTAAAAAACTCAGCTTAGAGAGCATAGGGCACTTCCACTCATGGGCGTATAAATTGGGAAACCTAAAAATCAGCAAGACACAGGCACCGCAAAGTTTAGGGCTGCTCTGTTGACAAGAACCTCCACTTCGTTACACCTTAAATATCCCAGGAAAGAGAAAAATGGATAAAGAAGTTGTGGTCCATATGTATAATGGCATATCACTCAGCAATGAAATCAACATCATAAGGCTAGTAGCAGCATGATGAGAAGACTTAGGTACGACGATTCTAAGTGAAATAAGTCACACAGAAAAAGGCACTTATCATAAGATATCACTTATAGAGGGAATGTAAAAACCGCTACACTTGAACTGAATTACAAAACAGAACAGCGTCACACGTTTAGAAAACACACTATGGCTGCTTAACGGGAAAGGTGAGGTGGGGTGATACATAAAACAAGGGTATCAAATTAGCTCAGATACTGTTCAATAAACCCAATATGTAACAGACAAGACCTACTCCTTGCTCAGTGAACTGGATTCAACACCCCCTGTTCACCGCCCAAGAATATATCTGACTAGTAAGACTCTTAAAACCAATGTATTGATATCTCTCTGTAAGTGAGTCAAGTGGGTGTAAAGCGGCATAAACACAGCAGTGAAAAGAAGCTAAACCCCATTATAAAAATCAATTACTTTTAAAAACCCGTGAAACAAAGACAGTGAAAGAGAGAGAAATTCATACAGAATTCGTTCAGGGGCTGGGATGCCACCTTTATTGACCATCTCTAGACCCACAGCTGATTGAGACATAAGGGTGGACACTCTTGGGGCTGAGAGGTTTGGTGAGGTTGGGTGAGCAAACGCAGACCCTTTAAAGTAATACTGCGTGGTACCCATCCCATGGGTCCAAAATCTCCAGGTTCAAGGGCATCTTCCTACATCGAAAACATGCATGAGAAACCCAGAAGATGGTACACCGTGTGATCGGGAAAGGTTTCTAAAACGCACCTCATTTCTCATCTCCTTGTGCTCGGGCTCGCCATTACAGCCGCTTTACTAGCAATCTCCCTCCTTGGAGAATGAGCACCTTTAACCTCCTGTTCCGTACAGGTTGCAAATTTGTCCTGAGGATGAACGGGAAGAGGGGGAACCAATGAGAGACTAGGTCTAGGTGTGGGGACAGGCACAGGTCACTCTATTTTCCCATCAGGAAGAAGAATTAACCACAGGCTCAGCCTGCCGCCCGGAACCACAATAGGGCCTGAAGCAATCCTGTGCTTTTGGGGCCAGCTCCCAAGAAAGCGAGTTGAAAAATGGAGCTCAGGGGCACTGCAATTCACAAACCTGCAGAGTTAGAAATGATAACTCTCGTCCACAAATATATTGAGGGAAGGCAACGAAGAGGATTTGAAAGCAAGGCAGAATTGCAGGAAACAGATTTCAGGAGGTAGATTCGAATCGCCTTTAAAGCACAGGAAAAGCGGCAAAACCTCGACCATGATGCCCTTGGCCAAAAAGGGCGTATGCGTTTTTTCCTGAATATATTCAGGAAAAAACGCATACGCCCTTTTTGGCCAACCAAGCAACCTGGAAAGGCAAATCAGCGCTACAAAGAAGTCTCGCTTCCCATCGGTCAAAAGGGCCATGCTGAATAAAGTGTCAAAACCAGAAATGCAGGACAGGCCATGGAGAAACGGGAGCCTTGCTACGCTGATGGGCGGGATGTAAATTGCCAACAGCCACTCTGGAGAAGTGTACGGTGTGTCCTGAAACATCTAAAAAACTCAGCTTAGAGAGCATAGGGCACTTCCACTCATGGGCGTATAAATTGGGAAAACTAAAAATCAGCAAGACACAGGCACCCCAAAGTTTAGGGCTGCTCTGTTGACAAGAACCTCCACTTCATTACACCTTAAATATCCCAGGAAAGAGAAAAATGGATAAAGAAGTTGTAGTCCTTATGCACAATGGAATATCACTCAGGCATGAAATCAACGTCATAAGGCTAGTAGCAGCATGATGAGTGGATTTAGGTACGACGATTCTAAGTGAAATAAGTCACACAGAAAGACACTTATCGTAAGATATCACTTATAGAGGGAATGTAAAAACCGCTACACTTGAACTGAATTACAAAACAGAACAGAGTCCCACGTTTAGAAAACACACTATGGCTGCTTAACGGGAACAGTGAGGTGGGGTGACGCATAAAACAAGGGTTTCAAATTAGCTCAGATAGCTTTCCATAAACCCAATATGTAATAGACAAGACCTACTCCTTGCTCAGTGAACTGGACGCAAAAACACCCTATACACCGCCCAAGAATATATCTGACTAGGAAGAATCTTCAAAGCTATGTATTGATATCTCTCTGTAAGTGAGTCACGTGGGTGTAAAGCACCATAAAAACAGCAGTGAAAAGCAGCTAAACCCCATTATAAAAATCAATTACTTTTAAAAACCCGTGAAACAAAGACAGTGAAAGAGAGAGAAATCCTTACAAAATTCGTTCAGGGGCTGTGATGCCACCTGGATTGACCATATCTAGATCCACAGCTCATTGAGACATAAGGGTGGACACTCTTGGGGCTGAGAGTTTCGGTGAGGTTGGGTGAGCAAACGCAGACCCTTTAAAGTAATACTGCGTGGTACCCATCCCATAGGTCCCAAATCTCCAGCTTCAAGGGCATCTTCCTACATCAAAAACATGCATGAGAAACCCAGAAGATGGTACACCATGTGATCGGGAAAGATTTCTAAAACGCACCTCATTTCTCATCTCCTTGTGCTCGGGTTCGCCATTCCAGCCACTTTACTAGCAATCTCCCTCCTTGGAGAATGAGCCCTTTTAACCTCCTGTTCCGAACAGGTTGCAATTTGTCCTGAGGATGAACGGGAAGAGGGGGAACCAATGAGAGACTAGGTCTAGGTGTGGGGACAGGCACAGGTCACTCTATTTTCCCATCAGGAAGAAGAATTAACCACAGGCTCAGCCTGCCGCCCGGAACCACAATAGGGCCTGAAGCAATCCTGCGCTTTTGGGGCCAGCTCCCAAGAAAGCGAGTTGAAAAATGGAGCTCAGGGGCACTGCAATTCACAAACCTGCAGAGTTAGAAATGATAACTCTCGTCCACAAATATATTGAGGGAAGGCAACGAAGAGGATTTGAAAGCAAGGCAGAATTGCAGGAAACAGATTTCAGGAGGTAGATTCGAATCGCCTTTAAAGCACAGGAAAAGCGGCAAAACCTCGACCATGATGCCCTTGGCCAAAAAGGGCGTATGCGTTTTTTCCTGAATATATTCAGGAAAAAACGCATACGCCCTTTTTGGCCAACCAAGCAACCTGGAAAGGCAAATCAGCGCTACAAAGAAGTCTCGCTTCCCATCGGTCAAAAGGGCCATGCTGAATAAAGTGTCAAAACCAGAAATGCAGGACAGGCCATGGAGAAACGGGAGCCTTGCTACGCTGATGGGCGGGATGTAAATTGCCAACAGCCACTCTGGAGAAGTGTACGGTGTGTCCTGAAACATCTAAAAAACTCAGCTTAGAGAGCATAGGGCACTTCCACTCATGGGCGTATAAATTGGGAAACCTAAAAATCAGCAAGACACAGGCACCGCAAAGTTTAGGGCTGCTCTGTTGACAAGAACCTCCACTTCGTTACACCTTAAATATCCCAGGAAAGAGAAAAATGGATAAAGAAGTTGTGGTCCATATGTATAATGGCATATCACTCAGCAATGAAATCAACATCATAAGGCTAGTAGCAGCATGATGAGAAGACTTAGGTACGACGATTCTAAGTGAAATAAGTCACACAGAAAAAGGCACTTATCATAAGATATCACTTATAGAGGGAATGTAAAAACCGCTACACTTGAACTGAATTACAAAACAGAACAGCGTCACACGTTTAGAAAACACACTATGGCTGCTTAACGGGAAAGGTGAGGTGGGGTGATACATAAAACAAGGGTATCAAATTAGCTCAGATACTGTTCAATAAACCCAATATGTAACAGACAAGACCTACTCCTTGCTCAGTGAACTGGATTCAACACCCCCTGTTCACCGCCCAAGAATATATCTGACTAGTAAGACTCTTAAAACCAATGTATTGATATCTCTCTGTAAGTGAGTCAAGTGGGTGTAAAGCGGCATAAACACAGCAGTGAAAAGAAGCTAAACCCCATTATAAAAATCAATTACTTTTAAAAACCCGTGAAACAAAGACAGTGAAAGAGAGAGAAATTCATACAGAATTCGTTCAGGGGCTGGGATGCCACCTTTATTGACCATCTCTAGACCCACAGCTGATTGAGACATAAGGGTGGACACTCTTGGGGCTGAGAGGTTTGGTGAGGTTGGGTGAGCAAACGCAGACCCTTTAAAGTAATACTGCGTGGTACCCATCCCATGGGTCCAAAATCTCCAGGTTCAAGGGCATCTTCCTACATCGAAAACATGCATGAGAAACCCAGAAGATGGTACACCGTGTGATCGGGAAAGGTTTCTAAAACGCACCTCATTTCTCATCTCCTTGTGCTCGGGCTCGCCATTACAGCCGCTTTACTAGCAATCTCCCTCCTTGGAGAATGAGCACCTTTAACCTCCTGTTCCGTACAGGTTGCAAATTTGTCCTGAGGATGAACGGGAAGAGGGGGAACCAATGAGAGACTAGGTCTAGGTGTGGGGACAGGCACAGGTCACTCTATTTTCCCATCAGGAAGAAGAATTAACCACAGGCTCAGCCTGCCGCCCGGAACCACAATAGGGCCTGAAGCAATCCTGTGCTTTTGGGGCCAGCTCCCAAGAAAGCGAGTTGAAAAATGGAGCTCAGGGGCACTGCAATTCACAAACCTGCAGAGTTAGAAATGATAACTCTCGTCCACAAATATATTGAGGGAAGGCAACGAAGAGGATTTGAAAGCAAGGCAGAATTGCAGGAAACAGATTTCAGGAGGTAGATTCGAATCGCCTTTAAAGCACAGGAAAAGCGGCAAAACCTCGACCATGATGCCCTTGGCCAAAAAGGGCGTATGCGTTTTTTCCTGAATATATTCAGGAAAAAACGCATACGCCCTTTTTGGCCAACCAAGCAACCTGGAAAGGCAAATCAGCGCTACAAAGAAGTCTCGCTTCCCATCGGTCAAAAGGGCCATGCTGAATAAAGTGTCAAAACCAGAAATGCAGGACAGGCCATGGAGAAACGGGAGCCTTGCTACGCTGATGGGCGGGATGTAAATTGCCAACAGCCACTCTGGAGAAGTGTACGGTGTGTCCTGAAACATCTAAAAAACTCAGCTTAGAGAGCATAGGGCACTTCCACTCATGGGCGTATAAATTGGGAAAACTAAAAATCAGCAAGACACAGGCACCCCAAAGTTTAGGGCTGCTCTGTTGACAAGAACCTCCACTTCATTACACCTTAAATATCCCAGGAAAGAGAAAAATGGATAAAGAAGTTGTAGTCCTTATGCACAATGGAATATCACTCAGGCATGAAATCAACGTCATAAGGCTAGTAGCAGCATGATGAGTGGATTTAGGTACGACGATTCTAAGTGAAATAAGTCACACAGAAAGACACTTATCGTAAGATATCACTTATAGAGGGAATGTAAAAACCGCTACACTTGAACTGAATTACAAAACAGAACAGAGTCCCACGTTTAGAAAACACACTATGGCTGCTTAACGGGAACAGTGAGGTGGGGTGACGCATAAAACAAGGGTTTCAAATTAGCTCAGATAGCTTTCCATAAACCCAATATGTAATAGACAAGACCTACTCCTTGCTCAGTGAACTGGACGCAAAAACACCCTATACACCGCCCAAGAATATATCTGACTAGGAAGAATCTTCAAAGCTATGTATTGATATCTCTCTGTAAGTGAGTCACGTGGGTGTAAAGCACCATAAAAACAGCAGTGAAAAGCAGCTAAACCCCATTATAAAAATCAATTACTTTTAAAAACCCGTGAAACAAAGACAGTGAAAGAGAGAGAAATCCTTACAAAATTCGTTCAGGGGCTGTGATGCCACCTGGATTGACCATATCTAGATCCACAGCTCATTGAGACATAAGGGTGGACACTCTTGGGGCTGAGAGTTTCGGTGAGGTTGGGTGAGCAAACGCAGACCCTTTAAAGTAATACTGCGTGGTACCCATCCCATAGGTCCCAAATCTCCAGCTTCAAGGGCATCTTCCTACATCGAAAACATGCATGAGAAACCCAGAAGATGCTACACCATGTGATCGGGAAAGATTTCTAAAACGCACCTCATTTCTCATCTCCTTGTGCTCGGGTTCGCCATTCCAGCCGCTTTACTAGCAATCTCCCTCCTTGGAGAATGAGCCCTTTTAACCTCCTGT
This sequence comes from Balaenoptera borealis, assembly GCF_965194805.1. Taxonomy (NCBI): domain Eukaryota; kingdom Metazoa; phylum Chordata; class Mammalia; order Artiodactyla; family Balaenopteridae; genus Balaenoptera; species Balaenoptera borealis. The sequence continues at coordinate 95,823,614 of NC_138863.1, forward strand.
TCCGAACAGGTTGCAATTTGTCCTGAGGATGAACGGGAAGAGGGGGAACCAATGAGAGACTAGGTCTAGGTGTGGGGACAGGCACAGGTCACTCTATTTTCCCATCAGGAAGAAGAATTAACCACAGGCTCAGCCTGCCGCCCGGAACCACAATAGGGCCTGAAGCAATCCTGCGCTTTTGGGGCCAGCTCCCAAGAAAGCGAGTTGAAAAATGGAGCTCAGGGGCACTGCAATTCACAAACCTGCAGAGTTAGAAATGATAACTCTCGTCCACAAATATATTGAGGGAAGGCAACGAAGAGGATTTGAAAGCAAGGCAGAATTGCAGGAAACAGATTTCAGGAGGTAGATTCGAATCGCCTTTAAAGCACAGGAAAAGCGGCAAAACCTCGACCATGATGCCCTTGGCCAAAAAGGGCGTATGCGTTTTTTCCTGAATATATTCAGGAAAAAACGCATACGCCCTTTTTGGCCAACCAAGCAACCTGGAAAGGCAAATCAGCGCTACAAAGAAGTCTCGCTTCCCATCGGTCAAAAGGGCCATGCTGAATAAAGTGTCAAAACCAGAAATGCAGGACAGGCCATGGAGAAACGGGAGCCTTGCTACGCTGATGGGCGGGATGTAAATTGCCAACAGCCACTCTGGAGAAGTGTACGGTGTGTCCTGAAACATCTAAAAAACTCAGCTTAGAGAGCATAGGGCACTTCCACTCATGGGCGTATAAATTGGGAAACCTAAAAATCAGCAAGACACAGGCACCGCAAAGTTTAGGGCTGCTCTGTTGACAAGAACCTCCACTTCGTTACACCTTAAATATCCCAGGAAAGAGAAAAATGGATAAAGAAGTTGTGGTCCATATGTATAATGGCATATCACTCAGCAATGAAATCAACATCATAAGGCTAGTAGCAGCATGATGAGAAGACTTAGGTACGACGATTCTAAGTGAAATAAGTCACACAGAAAAAGGCACTTATCATAAGATATCACTTATAGAGGGAATGTAAAAACCGCTACACTTGAACTGAATTACAAAACAGAACAGCGTCACACGTTTAGAAAACACACTATGGCTGCTTAACGGGAAAGGTGAGGTGGGGTGATACATAAAACAAGGGTATCAAATTAGCTCAGATACTGTTCAATAAACCCAATATGTAACAGACAAGACCTACTCCTTGCTCAGTGAACTGGATTCAACACCCCCTGTTCACCGCCCAAGAATATATCTGACTAGTAAGACTCTTAAAACCAATGTATTGATATCTCTCTGTAAGTGAGTCAAGTGGGTGTAAAGCGGCATAAACACAGCAGTGAAAAGAAGCTAAACCCCATTATAAAAATCAATTACTTTTAAAAACCCGTGAAACAAAGACAGTGAAAGAGAGAGAAATTCATACAGAATTCGTTCAGGGGCTGGGATGCCACCTTTATTGACCATCTCTAGACCCACAGCTGATTGAGACATAAGGGTGGACACTCTTGGGGCTGAGAGGTTTGGTGAGGTTGGGTGAGCAAACGCAGACCCTTTAAAGTAATACTGCGTGGTACCCATCCCATGGGTCCAAAATCTCCAGGTTCAAGGGCATCTTCCTACATCGAAAACATGCATGAGAAACCCAGAAGATGGTACACCGTGTGATCGGGAAAGGTTTCTAAAACGCACCTCATTTCTCATCTCCTTGTGCTCGGGCTCGCCATTACAGCCGCTTTACTAGCAATCTCCCTCCTTGGAGAATGAGCACCTTTAACCTCCTGTTCCGTACAGGTTGCAAATTTGTCCTGAGGATGAACGGGAAGAGGGGGAACCAATGAGAGACTAGGTCTAGGTGTGGAGACAGGCACAGGTCACTCTATTTTCCCATCAGGAAGAAGAATTAACCACAGGCTCAGCCTGCCGCCCGGAACCACAATAGGGCCTGAAGCAATCCTGTGCTTTTGGGGCCAGCTCCCAAGAAAGCGAGTTGAAAAATGGAGCTCAGGGGCACTGCAATTCACAAACCTGCAGAGTTAGAAATGATAACTCTCGTCCACAAATATATTGAGGGAAGGCAACGAAGAGGATTTGAAAGCAAGGCAGAATTGCAGGAAACAGATTTCAGGAGGTAGATTCGAATCGCCTTTAAAGCACAGGAAAAGCGGCAAAACCTCGACCATGATGCCCTTGGCCAAAAAGGGCGTATGCGTTTTTTCCTGAATATATTCAGGAAAAAACGCATACGCCCTTTTTGGCCAACCAAGCAACCTGGAAAGGCAAATCAGCGCTACAAAGAAGTCTCGCTTCCCATCGGTCAAAAGGGCCATGCTGAATAAAGTGTCAAAACCAGAAATGCAGGACAGGCCATGGAGAAACGGGAGCCTTGCTACGCTGATGGGCGGGATGTAAATTGCCAACAGCCACTCTGGAGAAGTGTACGGTGTGTCCTGAAACATCTAAAAAACTCAGCTTAGAGAGCATAGGGCACTTCCACTCATGGGCGTATAAATTGGGAAAACTAAAAATCAGCAAGACACAGGCACCCCAAAGTTTAGGGCTGCTCTGTTGACAAGAACCTCCACTTCATTACACCTTAAATATCCCAGGAAAGAGAAAAATGGATAAAGAAGTTGTAGTCCTTATGCACAATGGAATATCACTCAGGCATGAAATCAACGTCATAAGGCTAGTAGCAGCATGATGAGTGGATTTAGGTACGACGATTCTAAGTGAAATAAGTCACACAGAAAGACACTTATCGTAAGATATCACTTATAGAGGGAATGTAAAAACCGCTACACTTGAACTGAATTACAAAACAGAACAGAGTCCCACGTTTAGAAAACACACTATGGCTGCTTAACGGGAACAGTGAGGTGGGGTGACGCATAAAACAAGGGTTTCAAATTAGCTCAGATAGCTTTCCATAAACCCAATATGTAATAGACAAGACCTACTCCTTGCTCAGTGAACTGGACGCAAAAACACCCTATACACCGCCCAAGAATATATCTGACTAGGAAGAATCTTCAAAGCTATGTATTGATATCTCTCTGTAAGTGAGTCACGTGGGTGTAAAGCACCATAAAAACAGCAGTGAAAAGCAGCTAAACCCCATTATAAAAATCAATTACTTTTAAAAACCCGTGAAACAAAGACAGTGAAAGAGAGAGAAATCCTTACAAAATTCGTTCAGGGGCTGTGATGCCACCTGGATTGACCATATCTAGATCCACAGCTCATTGAGACATAAGGGTGGACACTCTTGGGGCTGAGAGTTTCGGTGAGGTTGGGTGAGCAAACGCAGACCCTTTAAAGTAATACTGCGTGGTACCCATCCCATAGGTCCCAAATCTCCAGCTTCAAGGGCATCTTCCTACATCGAAAACATGCATGAGAAACCCAGAAGATGCTACACCATGTGATCGGGAAAGATTTCTAAAACGCACCTCATTTCTCATCTCCTTGTGCTCGGGTTCGCCATTCCAGCCGCTTTACTAGCAATCTCCCTCCTTGGAGAATGAGCCCTTTTAACCTCCTGTTCCGAACAGGTTGCAATTTGTCCTGAGGATGAACGGGAAGAGGGGGAACCAATGAGAGACTAGGTCTAGGTGTGGGGACAGGCACAGGTCACTCTATTTTCCCATCAGGAAGAAGAATTAACCACAGGCTCAGCCTGCCGCCCGGAACCACAATAGGGCCTGAAGCAATCCTGCGCTTTTGGGGCCAGCTCCCAAGAAAGCGAGTTGAAAAATGGAGCTCAGGGGCACTGCAATTCACAAACCTGCAGAGTTAGAAATGATAACTCTCGTCCACAAATATATTGAGGGAAGGCAACGAAGAGGATTTGAAAGCAAGGCAGAATTGCAGGAAACAGATTTCAGGAGGTAGATTCGAATCGCCTTTAAAGCACAGGAAAAGCGGCAAAACCTCGACCATGATGCCCTTGGCCAAAAAGGGCGTATGCGTTTTTTCCTGAATATATTCAGGAAAAAACGCATACGCCCTTTTTGGCCAACCAAGCAACCTGGAAAGGCAAATCAGCGCTACAAAGAAGTCTCGCTTCCCATCGGTCAAAAGGGCCATGCTGAATAAAGTGTCAAAACCAGAAATGCAGGACAGGCCATGGAGAAACGGGAGCCTTGCTACGCTGATGGGCGGGATGTAAATTGCCAACAGCCACTCTGGAGAAGTGTACGGTGTGTCCTGAAACATCTAAAAAACTCAGCTTAGAGAGCATAGGGCACTTCCACTCATGGGCGTATAAATTGGGAAAACTAAAAATCAGCAAGACACAGGCACCCCAAAGTTTAGGGCTGCTCTGTTGACAAGAACCTCCACTTCATTACACCTTAAATATCCCAGGAAAGAGAAAAATGGATAAAGAAGTTGTGGTCCTTATGTACAATGGAATGTCACTCAGGCATGAAATCAACATCATAAGGCTAGTAGCAGCATGATGAGAAGATTTAGGTACGACGATTCTAAGTGAAATAAGTCACACAGAAAAAGGCACTTATCATAAGATATCACTTATAGAGGGAATGTAAAAACCGCTACACTTGAACTGAATTACAAAACAGAACAGCGTCACACGTTTAGAAAACACACTATGGCTGCTTAACGGGAAAGGTGAGGTGGGGTGATGCATAAAACAAGGGTTTCAAATTAGCTCAGATACTGTTCCATAAACCCAATATGTAACAGACAAGACCTACTCCTTGCTCACTGAACTGGATTCAACACCCCCTGTTCACCGCCCAAGAATATATCTGACTAGTAAGACTCTTAAAACCAATGTATTGATATCTCTCTGTAAGTGAGTCAAGTGGGTGTAAAGCGGCATAAACACAGCAGTGAAAAGCAGCTAAACCCCATTATAAAAACCAATTACTTTTAAAAACCCGTGAAACAAAGACAGTGAAAGAGAGAGAAATTCATACAGAATTCGTTCAGGGGCTGGGATGCCACCTTTATTGACCATCTCTAGACCCACAGCTGATTGAGACATAAGGGTGGACACTCTTGGGGCTGAGAGGTTTGGTGAGGTTGGGTGAGCAAACGCAGACCCTTTAAAGTAATACTGCGTGGTACCCATCCCATGGGTCCAAAATCTCCAGGTTCAAGGGCATCTTCCTACATCGAAAACATGCTTGAGAAACCCAGAAGATGGTACACCGTGTGATCGGGAAAGGTTTCTAAAACGCACCACATTTCTCATCTCCTTGTGCTCGGGCTCGCCATTACAGCCGCTTTACTAGCAATCTCCCTCCTTGGAGAATGAGCACCTTTAACCTCCTGTTCCGTACAGGTTGCAAATTTGTCCTGAGCATGAACGGGAAGAGGGGGAACCAATGAGAGACTAGGTCGAGGTGTGGGGACAGGCACAGGTCACTCTATTTTCCCATCAGGAAGAAGAATTAACCACAGGCTCAGCCTGCCGCCCAGAACCACAATAGGGCCTGAAGCAATCCTGCGCTTTTGCGGCCAGCTCCCAAGAAAGCGAGTTGAAAATGGAGCTCAGGGGCACTGCAATTCACAAACCTGCAGAGTTAGAAACGATAACTCTCGCCCACAAATATATTGAGGGAAGGCAACGAAGAGGATTTGAAAGCAAGGCAGAATTGCAGGAAACAGATTTCAGGAGGTAGATTCGAATCGCCTTTAAAGCACAGGAAAAGCGGCAAAACCTCGACCATGATGCCCTTGGCCAAAAAGGGCGTATGCGTTTTTTCCTGAATATATTCAGGAAAAAACGCATACGCCCTTTTTGGCCAACCAAGCAACCTGGAAAGGCAAATCAGCGCTACAAAGAAGTCTCGCTTCCCATCGGTCAAAAGGGCCATGCTGAATAAAGTGTCAAAACCAGAAATGCAGGACAAGCCATGGAGAAACGGGAGCCTTGCTACGCTGATGGGCGGGATGTAAATTGCCAACAGCCACTCTGGAGAAGTGTACGGTGTGTCCTGAAACATCTAAAAAACTCAGCTTAGAGAGCATAGGGCACTTCCACTCATGGGCGTATAAATTGGGAAAACTAAAAATCAGCAAGACACAGGCACCCCAAAGTTTAGGGCTGCTCTGTTGACAAGAACCTCCACTTCATTACACCTTAAATATCCCAGGAAAGAGAAAAATGGATAAAGAAGTTGTAGTCCTTATGCACAATGGAATATCACTCAGGCATGAAATCAACGTCATAAGGCTAGTAGCAGCATGATGAGTGGATTTAGGTACGACGATTCTAAGTGAAATAAGTCACACAGAAAGACACTTATCGTAAGATATCACTTATAGAGGGAATGTAAAAACCGCTACACTTGAACTGAATTACAAAACAGAACAGCGTCACACGTTTAGAAAACACACTATGGCTGCTTTACGGGAAAGGTGAGGTGGGGTGACGCATAACACAAGGGTTTCAAATTAGCTCAGATACTGTTCCATAAACCCAATATGTAACAGACAAGACCTACTCCTTGCTCAGTGAACTGGACGCAAAAACACCCTATACACCGCCCAAGAATATATCTGACTAGGAAGAATCTTCAAAGCTATGTATTGATATCTCTCTGTAAGTGAGTCACGTGGGTGTAAAGCACCATAAAAACAGCAGTGAAAAGCAGCTAAACCCCATTATAAAAATCAATTACTTTTAAAAACCCGTGAAACAAAGACAGTGAAAGAGAGAGAAATCCTTACAAAATTCGTTCAGGGGCTGTGATGCCACCTGGATTGACCATATCTAGATCCACAGCTCATTGAGACATAAGGGTGGACACTCTTGGGGCTGAGAGTTTCGGTGAGGTTGGGTGAGCAAACGCAGAC